>NW_026898255.1:0-476172 GCF_033153095.1 Gastrolobium bilobum
TTTTGGGTTCTGATTTTTGGTCGGTCACTTAGCAATCATGGCAGGAGATAAGGTATCGTTGCAACTCTACTACTTCCTTGTGCATGAGTTGGTATTGGGTCTTGAATATTGTTGCTTGTTCTGAAAATACTCATGATAGAAATTTATTTGGAGTAGCATATAAGGGTCAAATATTAGTTATGTACATGCACTTTACTTGTTCGATGATTTGCCTGATAAGGAAGTACAATATGATGGTAAGGAATGCATATGTGCTTGTCGAGCTAAAATTGTGCCACCGGTAATCGATTGTCATGGTGATTTTTGTGTGGAAAATTTGCTTAGACAAATGTCTGCCATGCATTCGATTGAGTGATTGATACAGTTTCTTATTATCAGTGTATCTTCTCATATTGAGCATATTACATATTACTTGTGTTGTTTTCATTGCCAAGAAAAATCTGAAATTGGGAGCATCACGTTTTGTATCTGAGTTGGCCTGATAATGAGTGCACTAAATGCTAAATTGGGTTATATTAGACTATTTCAGTAGTTTGATAATATTCATGTCAGCAATGCTTTAAGTCTGATTGATGATCATTGGAATTCAAATGTTGAAATTACAGGCCATGCTTATGATATTCTGTGTAAGCATGTAATAATTTTTTTTTAGTATACTCTATTGATCCAGTGCACTTCTATTTTGGATAAGTATTCTGATAATCAAAGATACCAAAAGAACCATTGTGGAAAATAATTCTGCTAATTTCATGACTGCTTTTCATTGTTAAATCCTGACATGCATGAGTTTCCCTGTTTTTGTGTTACTTTTCTGAGTGCAGGGAAAGAAAGGCAAGCAGATCACCACAAAAGGAACTAGTTCTGGCAAGAAAACTGGGGCAAGTCGTGCTGCTGGCACAAAAAGGGCTCGGACCTCTTCTTCATCTGTTTTTGATAGTACCAGGTTCGTATCACATGAGGCTCAAGACAGGTTTTACAAATGGTTTGGCCCCAAGAAAATCATACCAGAAAGGCGAATCAGTTCCTTCTTACATGATGATTGCCCAGTGAAACGAACAGTGAAGAGGAGAAAATGGGGGAATTTAGTGGGATTTGCTGCACCAAGCTCCAGCACAATTCTGAAAGAATTTTGTGCCAGTGCTGACCAAGAGACAGTGGATGAAACTAGGAAGAGCTGGGTGAGAGGACATGAGATCTCTTTCTCATCTGAAGCAATAGAGCAATTCCTGGGGACCACATATGACCGTAGCAAGCCCTGCCACTCTATACGGACATTTAATAGATTGCAACCTATTGCTGAAAAAGATCTGCACTGGGAAGACATGCCTGAAATTGCAGAGAGAGTCCGAGCTGCTATCACTCATCCTCATTCTAAGTGGAAATCAAAGAGTGGGCAGCCACAAGTGCCAGAAAAGTTAAAAAGGGAGGATCTAACTCCAGAAGCAATGTTCTGGCACACTTTAATCAATTCCACAATCATTGCATCTACTAATTTAAGTGATGTAAATGTTGAGAGAGATACCCTTATGGGTACAGAAAATCTCCATATTGCTGATATTTTGTCTGACAGAATAGTATACATCATCACTCAGAAGAAGGCTGAGATCCACCTTGCTCACAGTTCTTTCATACAGAAGCTCTGTCAAGCGGCTGGAGTGGAGATTCCTGATGATGAGCCCCGTGATGTGCAGGTTAAAACAGAGCTCACACAGACAAATTTTGCTACTATGAGCACAGAATCTAGTCGAAATGCTCTTTGGAAGGCAGCCCGTGCAGCGGGTGGAGCACCTCCAGCATCACCACCTGCACCTGAGCATGATGAAGAGCCCGTAGCTGCACCTCCTTCAGATTCCCTTATGCTTCAGATACAAGAGATGAGGATCGAACAGAGGTACCTGCGGGAGATGATGGAGAGGCTATGCAGTGATCGCAGGATTGACACTGCGAGTTTCAGACCACAGTTTCAACCACCTCCATCTCCAGCAGAGGCAGCATCACAGGCCGTTCCGGATGATGATGCTACTATGGAGGACTGCTGATAATTATGCACTTAATTACTTTCCAACTAGTATAGTTGTTGCTGAGGACAACAACATTCTAATGTGGGAATTGTCGCATGGCATGCTGTATGCGAGACCTGTTAAGAACTGCAGAACTACACCACGGAAAGAACGGTCTAAACAGAAATTTTTCTAAAAAAGGGAGATAATTTAACCTTCAATTTTTATTTTTATTATTTTTATTTTATTTTCTATTTTGAGTTAGATTCAATTTTTATTTTTATTTTAAGAAAAGAAAAAAAAAATTAGATTATTCCTAAACAAGCAGTTCCAGAATGTTCCGAGCTTACTCAGTAAGCAATTAGATTGAGTTGGATGAAGCATTATAACTGTGAGCAATTACTTGTTTTAATCTGAGAATGATGACTGCTCGTTTTTATAACTGTTTTGCTAAAATGTTTGATAATGCTTGATGTGAAACAATGAATTGAGATTCTAGTTTGGATTTTAACTGTGAGGATTTGAGCCTAAACAAAATTTTATTTTAGAGAGGCCTCACTGTAGTAGATTCTAGAACTTGAACTGTTTCTCTGGCTTGTCATGCATAACTAAAATGTAAGGGCATTTTTATTCTTATTAACTTAGAGCCAAATAGCCTACCCATAAGAATTTCCATTGTTAAGCCCCTTTGAGCCTTAAACCAGTTCATTTCAACCTGATGAAAATTACTTAATCCTGTTCCTCTTGACACACCTTGAGAGATTGAACGCAGAACAAAAGAAGAAAAATCAAAGTACTTCTCAAAAGGAAAAGTTAAGTAGTTGAACAAGGAAAAGAAGAAGGATTGCAGCTCAAAAGAGAAAAGAAAGAAAACATCTGCAAACAAGGAAAGAAAAAGGTAGCAAATAAAGGAAAAGAATCCCAAGTTTGTAAAATGAGGCATAATGAAGAAGAGAAGGAAGTATTGTTAAAATCAGTATTTCAATCTTTCCAATAAAGCTTCCGATCAAATGATTCTCACCCCCAAACCAGGCCAAGTTACAACCTATCAAAGACCTTTTGATCAGTCTGTGCATGACAAATGGATTCCTCATTCTTAGGAATTGAGAATAAGTTCAAGCCTATGGAATTACTGCTACACTGATGGAATAAGTGTGAAACCCTCAAACACTGAGCGTAATGAGAGTATATTTATAACTGATGAGGAATATTCATGCTGGAGTTTTAATTCTTGATATAACTGAAAAGCATTGTTGGGAGTTTTTAACAAAGAGTTATACATGCATAGCAGTTTGAATTCTTAAGATGTTGTGTTCCATGTTTTCACTGAATTATTCTTTGCTGATAACTTGAATATATTACATTGCTGAGGACAGCAAAGTCCTAATCTGGGAATTGTTTGATATGCGCTTAGCATATACGGAAATCTGAGCCAAAAAAGAGAAAGAATGTTGATGAAATCTTGAGAAAAAGAGCAAGAATCACTATTAATTTGTCAAAATCTTAATCAAGGATTGAATACTGATTTTATGCTAATTTTGTAGGAAAAAGCAAACAAACTGGAGCAAAACGAGGATTTTTCAAAATCAAAATCCACGCTCAAAGCGTGGATCTCACGCTGGAAGCGTGGAAGGAATTTTTCAGACAGAAGCATTCACGCTTGAAGCGTAAATTTGACGCTGAGAGCGTCAGTTTGCGAATTCTCAGATCCCGTGTTTTGCAACGGGGCAATTTTGGAAAAGGAAAAGATTTAAAAATAAAGTGTGGATATTCAGCAATTAGATCTTTCTCCAAATTAGAGATAAGATTGAATCAAGATACAATAAAGATTTGAAATTCTAATTTATCAATCAAATCTCCAAGATTGTTACATGAAAAAGGAAACAAAGTTTAAATCAAATACAAATCTTGGATGGACTAAAAAGGACGATTAGATGATGGGCTCAATTCCTATGGTTATAAATAAGGAGCTTGGGAGCACAACAAAAAAAAAACCAATTCACAACTCGGAGCAAGCAGTAGAGGGCTGAAGATCAAGAATTCTTCTCCATTCTTTCCAGTAATTATAGTTTTTATGCTTTCTTTTGAATATTTGTTTATGTCAGATATGACTATGTCTGGCTAAGTTCTTTTATTGTAGTTAGGGTCACAAACCCTATGTGAACCCTTGTTATGACGGATTGATTTAAATTATTTTACTCGTTTATATAAATTTCTTTATCTTACCTTGTGCGTATTTGTTATTTTATTTATTAAACCTGACCAATTTGATAGTTGAAAATAGTTTGAGGGTTAGAACCTTAAATAGGGATATTGAGGTTTCTGATCTTGAAAGGAGATAAGATAACTATTGGTATGCATACTAGGGATAGATGTATATTTAATTGCAGATGTTGGAATTATTGTGTTCATTGCTTAATTTTCATGAGGGGTTACTAAGGGATTAGGATTCTAAGTGAGGTTAAAGGGTTAAGTTACCAAGGGATTGGGATTTAACTATTAATATATTGAGACCATAATTATCTGAGAAATTATATAAATAAGTATTTTGTATCAATCCAAAGTAATAAGTAGGAATCATAGGGAGAGTGTTCCCTAACTGCAATTCTTTCTCATATTTTCAAAACCAACTCCATTATTATTCTTCTTTTCATTCTTGAAAATACAAAAACTCAAAAATAAGTCTTTACTTTTATGGTTACTAAGATTCAATTTAATTTTCCCAACAATAGATCAAGTTTTTCAACTTAAAGTGACTGATTATTTTAGTACTTGGTTTTCAATCCCTGAGGAGACGATCTTTCTTACTACTTTACTACTTATGCGAAACGGTATACTTGCCGGATAACATCAGCACTTTATATTTTTTTTTTTGTGAATTTGTTGTTCAATTTTAATTCTGGTGTATGCTAGGTACTATTGATCCAAATTCTTTATTGTTTGACCCAGAATTAGAAAGTAAAATCAGAAGGAACAGGAGGGCAGCCAGAAGAAGACAGTTACAGAAAAGGGGTGAACCAAGCGGTGAACCAAGTGTTACAGTACAGGAAGAGATTATGGCAGAAAACCATGTGCAACCACCACATAGGACACTAGGAGATTACATGACTTCCGCTGTCATTCCACCCATTGGAAGTGTGGTTAGACTTACAGTGGAACCCAACAATTTCGAATTGAAGCCTGCACTAGTACAGTTGGTGCAGAAGGAACAGTTTGCTGGGACCAGTACAGAAGATCCATACCTGCACATTGAGAATTTTTTGCTGTTGAGTGACACTGTGAAAATTAATGGAGTGACCAGAGATTCCATTCTTTTGTGGCTTTTTACTCATTCACTAAAGGATGATGCCAGGAAATGGTTACAGTCACTACCACAAGGAAGTATTACGACTTGGGATGATCTACAGACCAAGTTCTTGGCCAGATTCTTTTCAGCATCTAAGAGGGCAAAGTTGAAAGATGGGATCACAGGATTCAAGCAAAAAGAGTCAGAGTCTATCTATGAGGCCTGGGAGAGGTTCAAGACACTTTTGAGGAAATGTCCACAACATGATATAGAAGTGTGGAATCAAGTAGCAATATTCCTCCAAGGGTTGACAACCAACACCAGGACATTGGTGAATGCCACAGCTGGTGGTTCATTGACAACCAATACCCCTCAGGAAGCTCTTGACATCTTTGAGTCCCTAGCATCTCAGGAGTTTGACAATGCTCCGGTGAATGACAGAAGAACATGAATTATTAAACTTGATGGCTATGATGCTTTGTTAGCCAAGAATGATCAGATGATGCAAGTATATAAACAACAACAGCAACAATTGGAGGCTCTCACCAAGCAGCTTTCTTATCAGAAGGTTGCTTCCGTGGACACTAATTCTGTGTGTGCCATTTGTGGGAAAGCCATGTTACAGATGATTGTGATTATGGAGGATCTGCTGAACAAGCATAAGTAAATGGAGTATGGTATGACCATAACAACCAGAGGAACCATAACAACCAGGGGCGAAATGTTTATGTTCCACCATGGAAAAATAAGAATCAACACCCAGGGTTCAGTTACAGTTCCAACCATGAGTTGAATCATCCACTACATCCTCCTCCAACACATTCATCACAACAAGGTGATACTTCTGCATGGGAGAAAGCTTTTGCCCAGTTATCAAAGACTACTCAAGATTACATTCAGGGGTCAAATTCTTTCAGGGACGACATGGACTGAGTCGGCCCAAAAGAGTCTCTCTTTTCTGAGAAGTGCATTGAAGCACGAAGCAAAGGTGTGGTACCACTTTTTGAAGAGTAGGCTAAAGCCTACTTCCCACACTGAAACTGTGAACAAGGAAATTATACGCCAAAACTAAAAAAAAAACTTACAAAAAAGTCAATGAAGCTACTAACTTAAAGCATGTTTGTATTTTTTTTTAAGCTATAAGCTATTTATACGCCAAAACTAAATAAAAAACTTAAAAAAAGTTAAAAATTGTTAGATAATTATATAAAAAATTTAGCTTAAAAACACATATTTTGAGAAAACTATCTCTCTATCTTCATAGCTCTTCATTTAAAAAAAAGCACACAATTCAAGAAAAGTAAATAAAAGCTTAAAAAAACTCCTCTTGGAGCCTGTTTGGATCATCTTATTTTTAAGCTAGAAGCTACTTATAAGCTAAAGCTAAAAAAAAGAAGCTAAAAGCTGTTTGAAAATTACATAAAAGTTTTAGCTTAAAAATTACTTAAATTCCAAATTTGATGCCTATAAAATTATGATTTTGTGACATAATTTGGAATTATTCTCTCTTTTCTTGTTTGCAACTCAGGCAAGGGCCTCAAGAGTAATTACAGCTGAGGCTAACACCAAGATGGTAAGCGACAATAGTGTCATGTCAGGTACAGATTTCCTCTCTGATAGCTTCTAACATTACATCTTTAACTACATGTCTGGTCCCATGCTCATTATTATTTTATTTTTTTCAAATTTTTAATCCATGTTGCAAAAGATAATGGTTCCTGGCTGAGTTAAAGCCACAATGGAGACGATAACTTCCAGAAGTGAGTAATAGAAAGGGCTTATGAAAAGATTGACAAACTGTTCAACTTCAACCTCATAGTGTTGATGGGATATTGTCTTCTATACGAATCCATGGCTCAATCCTTTATGGAAGGGAATGGAGGTTGAAGCCTGGAGGTGCCCTTCTTACTGATAGAACAACTGTTATTAATTTTTCTTCCTCCATGAGTTCATTAATTTTTACAATCTTTTGCTTAGGAGTTGTTCAACTGTAAGTTTTTTGTTCTACTATTTATTCTAGTCTCTTGTAGTTTGTTGCAGGATTTGGAAAATGAGATGTAAGTCTTCCATTTTGGGAAAATATGTCTAATTTTTGCATTGGGAAAAAGCTTGTCAAAGATGCAGCACAACTCCTGTAGTTGATGTTGAGGACCATGAAGATTTATTTTCCTGTTCTGCAGCTCTTGTTTGCATACATGGATGTTTTACAAGATATGAAAATAGCGAGTTTTTTTCTCACACTTTGTTACTTGAATAAATTTGCAGTTACCTTGAGGATCTTGTTAGTTTCTTATCTTTGGTTGTAGTTTCTAACCGGTCTCTTACAAATCTAAAATAGAGAAAGAGGTAGTTTCATGTATATATTACTAAAACTTCTCTAATTAAATGTCAATTTTCAAAATATGCATCTGCAAACTACCTTCATGCCAACCAAAATCAAAAGGAGAGAACAACAAGAATAACTCATGAACAGTTGAAGGATACTATCTATAAGCCCACTATGTTCCCTTTGGGGGGTTGTCATTATATGGATGATACCACTAGCTTAGGTAAAGACCAGGCTAGATGGTATGATTCCAAGTATAACAATTTATTAACAATAGAGTAATGATGGTTAAATATGTGACTTAATAAAAATGGGCATAATAACGATACAAAAGATACCTTCTGGTGTGCTCCTGGGGGCTATTTATAAGAGAATATTCTGCTTACTGGGTGAAGGTTGGTGGGGAGAAGGTCAACTCTCATTGGGGTCTCATACCGATGACAGTGTTGGGCGTGACAGGCGCTACCATCGTAGCAGCGCTGTGCCTTCTGCGTCCGGTGGTGTCAGCGTGGGTCACAGGGGGACACCTTCCTCTTATGGCATTTGGGCGACTACTTTCGGGAGTTGAGGTCCCAAGGTAGGATAGTGAGTGTGATAGTGTCGGTCTTCTTTCTCTCACTTTCTGCAATTTCCCAGGTATAGTGTTTCTTGCTTCTTCCTTCATCATTTCGCTTCTTTGTTTCTGGTTTCCTTCTACTTCTTTTTCTGTTGCGTCGATGGTTAGGTTTATAGAACCCATCCCTGGTCTCATACTTCATGAGTCGAAAGTGGAAATTAAGGAAGAGGAGTTTGATGAAGCCTTTGAGGCACTGGGAGATAGTGTGGTGGGGCCCGCAATGCAAGAGTATCTTACTAGTTGCGCCCTAAGTCGTCCTTTAATTCCTGGGGTTGAGAAATTGTCCCATGGCAAAGTACCCGAACTTCTAGGTTTTAGTGAAGAGGAGATCCAAAATCTCCTTCCCGAAAGAGCTTTAGGGCCAGTCCTCCCGTATGCCGGTGAGGCGTCATGTTCTAATCTGCATAGTGTACGCCGTGGAGTGATTGGAGAGGGAAATTCCAGATCTGGCGGGCGTTCGTCTTCCAGGTCTAGCAGACGGCGGTCAGGAGGATCAGTTGAGGGGGCCAGCCTTCGTTCTTCACGAAGAAATCATTCTAGGCTTTCTGGGCGCTCACGCGTCCCGAGGGTTACTTCCCGTCGCCGTGTTTCGCGGTGTTCTGAACTTGGAGTTGGGCGACTTATTCGACCCATATCCAATATCAATCGCCAACCACAAAATCGTCCTTTAGAGTATTATTTCAACCCCCGCCCTTCTTCAGTTGCCTTTCGCACGTCACACGGTCAAATTCCCCCCATCCCCCAATCTTTCCATCGTCGTATGTATGATGTTGTCGGATTAGCAAGTGTACTAGTCAAACAAGTAATAAAATGATGAGTAAAGATCGTTCCCATGAGGAATTGTGTCAAGCACTGACTAACCAAATATTGTTAAGTTGAATCAACCAAAAGATTATGAATTGCATTTATTTCTTGTCACCAGAAATTAAATTTGAATAAAATTAAAGAATTGATAAACAAATAAAGTGTGAATATAATTTAAAACAAGTAGTCATATGTCAATTTCCCTCAAGAATGAATTTATGGATGAACCAATTTCCATGATGAATATCTACTATGTAATGTTGATCAACTTTTTTCTTATCATCAAGATGTAATGTCTTACTACCTTGATAGACACATTAATTAGAAACCCCAATGTCTTGGTGATTCCTTTCTTAATACATGCATTAATTACTAAGGTCTTAAGATCACATCAGAAATCCTAACATGTCTTGACTACTAGAACACTGATGATGAAGTTGTCAAATATAGAAACAATGTAAACATGTCTGTTCTACACTACTCCTTAACATGAACAATTAATCAAGACAACTTCATACAAACAACATAATAAATAAACAAGACATCTAATTAACCATTCATAAATTCAAACTTGAGTTCCATTGAATCAGACTACAAAGATCTCTACTCAGACATAATTGAAATATAAACAAAGGAAGAAGAAAGATCAAACTCCATTGTCATGATAGTAAGTCTTCAATCTTCAAGTGCAATTACATAGGAAACTAACTAATACAAGAACTAAGTCCTAAAGAATTTGGAAAGTAAGAGAGAGAAGTTAGATCAGAGGATCTGATATGGGAGAGAGAGATAGAATCAGAGATAAGACAAATGTGAAGGCCCTTGCCTTTTATAGTGTTACAAATTATAACTGAAAACTAACATGGGCGCTAAAACGTTCATGAATGGGCATTTTAGCGTCCATGTTTGACGGATGCCCAACTGCTTTTAACTAACTTGGGCACTAAAACGTGAATTGTTGAATGTTTTAGCGTCCATGTCTGGTGAATGCTCAACTACTTGCAACTGACTCCAACGCTAAAACACTTGGTTTGGATGTTTTAGTGTTCGAGACCAGAGTCTTTTTCCAACAGCAGGCGCTAAAATGTTTGATCAGGAAGTTTTAGCGCCCAAGACCAACAACTTTTGTCCTCAAGTTGCAGCAGCGCGCTAAAACGTTATGTGTGAACGTTTTAGCGCTCAGCACCAGCAACTTTTGTCCTTCGTTTGCAGCAGCGCGCTAAAACGTTCTATGTGGACGTTTTAGCGCTCAACACTTAGGCATTCTCCCTTTCTCCAGAATCTTCTTCTTTCTTTCTGCTGCTCTTTAAGCTTCATTTCCCTACAAGATAGTGTAATTTTTCAACAAAGCTTTCAGAACTTGTACTTGAGGGAATTCCAGGATATTAACCTCTTTTTCATCCAATTAATCACACAAATTGATATTAATTCATGCTCAAAAACCTGATAAACTAGGGGTTTATCATATGACGAGTCCACAGAGAACCGGTTAGGTAGATACCAACCAGAGGATGGCTGCCTTATAAGGAATGGCGTGTGGGACGCCATCTTTGAAGACATAGGACTTTATAAGATACCGCCTGCCTGGTGGCCTTCTAATCTGAGCTATTCAGATTTTTATTCTTCAAGTTCCTCAGATACCTCGGATTCTGATGGTGAGTTAACTGTGTTTTGCACTATTTCTTTTTTGTTGTGTTTGGCGTGGGGCCGTTGGTGGTGACAGGAGTGTTTGTAGGGCGTGGTGGGGTGTCCAGTTTCCTTTTGCAGTGGTCTTCTAGCGTCGGTGGAGTTTTGAGGATTGACTGTGTGTTTGTCGCTCCCAGGTAGGATTTGAACACTTTTTGACTTATGGCGGTTGCTCAATCAGACGACGATCTTGAGGCGAGGAATTGGGTTGACTCGGTGGTGGCTACTACTTCTTCAAGTTATGCTGAATGGGACATCCTGCGCCACCACTATAAATCTGAACTTAGCTTCACCATTACTGAAAATGGCACATACGAGGCGAAGTGGCAACCGTTCGCGGTCAGTGCTGATCGCCGGGTTTGTGACGCGCCTCACATGGCGACAAGAGCTCGATGGCGGTTTATGGTGTACAAGACTCATTTCACTGATCAAAAAGTGAGGTTTCCACTGTCAGAGTTTGAGATAGGGGTATTATCCCACTTACAGGTTGCGCCTTCACAACTGCATCCCAACGCTTGGGCATTTGTTTGAGTTTTTGAGAACATATGCCGGTACTTTGGTTGGGCGTATTCCGTACGATTGTTCTTTTACTATTTTCAAGTGTCGCCGTCCAAGAAGAAGCTTGGCTGGGTTTCGTTAAAGGCGGGTGATGCGATTGGATGAATATTTGCCCAGTACGCCAATTCGTATAAGAACTAGACACACACTTTCTTCTAGATTGAACCTGTGTTAGGTGAGGGTGAACTTCCTTTTTTTTGTTGACCGGTCGAGTAGGGAGTGTCGATTTCCCCTCTACTGGACTAAGACCCATTACGAGACGCCAGCTGGTCAGTATTCATTTGCTCTAGGGGCCTTGTCTCCTGAGGAGGTACAAGTGATCGGTTAGTTTGTGGAGGTAAAAGGAGGTCTTGACCGGTGGCCCACGAAGCAAGTGTTGTGCCATGGAGTTGTGGTGGCGTTCTGTGTTGTTTTTTGTTTATGATGACCTAGACTATTTTTTGTTGCGTTTGTCTTTACCAAAGTGATCTATATAAACTCTGTCTTTATTGCTTGTAGTTGGAAACATGGAGGCAGAGATGTTGAAGCTTGCTCGCGATGCGGCTGCTAAGCTGAAGGCCAAGCAGGGCGTGGCTCCTCAAACTCAGCCCAACCTTCTTTCGAAGAGGAAGGACATGGATAAAGGAAAGGATAAAGAGATCAGAACTAAGAAGAAGAAAATTCATTCTGCCGCTGATATCCCTGCTGAGGAGTTGGAGAAACGAACCAATCGCCCGATTATTAAGGAGCCCACTGGCGTGGCGGGCAACTCTTCGGCCAGCGAGTCAACGCTGGGATCCAGATCGTCGGCCCTTGAGGGGTCTAGGTTGAAACGGGGTGCGGATGCAAGTTTGACACCGCCCCAAGCTTTCAAGGTACACGCCACGAATCATCTGGGGGTGGGCAGTTCCATGATGGTGCCTGTGAAAGTGACCAGGCAATCAACCATGCTTCTGGCGATGGAGGGGGCGACCATCCTCGCGTGACGTCTGAGACTGAAGATTCTCCTCCCCCTTATGCAGAAATTACTGTGGGTAGGCCCCTCAGCTTGTCAGAGAGGGACCTTGTTAATGGATTCCCCAACATTGGGCGTCCTAAGATGGCGGTGCCTGAGCGTCTTGATCGTCAACAATTTATGAATTGCACCCAGGTGGTTATTGGCCGCATCTTAGAGATTGAGGAGATCGCCCTTGCTATTGACGAACGGTGTTCCCTACAGGAGGATCGCCTTGCTGATTTAGGGCGACAGATAGACGGTCTGACCGCTGAGGTTGGGCGCCTTGGTAAAGAAGTTGCTGACAGGAAAGCTTCCAACCAGTCTTTCTCTGGGCGGCTGAAGAAGGCGGATGATGAGGTTAAGCGGCTGTCCAACGAGAAGGATGACTTGAGTAAGTCTTTGGAAGAAATTAGGAAGGAGAAGAAGGTTCTCCGGACAGAGAAGGATCAACTGTCCTCCAACTTGTTTGCTGCACAGGGGAGCCTCCACGCCAAAGATGAGGACTTCAAGAAAGCCGCAGGGCAGGTGGAAAAGTTGGAGGAGGCTTTGGCCAACCTGATGTATCACTCTTTCAACAACGCCCTTCAGCAGGTTTCTGTCAGGTATCCTGATGCTGACTTGACTGGTTTAGATCCTGCTTATGATGTGGAGGATGGCAAGATTATCAAGCGCCTGGAGGGTGATGTCATCAGAGTGATTGAGGCGGCACCAGAGACTGATGACGACGAAGGCGCGCGAGGCATGCTTCCAATGACTGATACTGATAGTGACCACGGGCAGGATGATGATGGGCGTGTCATGCCAGCTGAGCCTGTCATGGCGGGTGTGGGTGGTTCTGTCTCTGAGTAGGTGGTGGGTGTTCAAGCTCAAGCGGTGGTCGCTCCGGCAGTTGAGGAGGACGTGACTGATCAGGCTCAAGAAGCTGAGACTGTCACGGCTAATGCTTAGGACTTAGATTTATTTTACCTTTTTTGCTGTGGTTGGCATGTCGACCACGGGCTTGTACCTTTATTTCTAAAATATCAATGAATTTCCTTTTCTTTTCCTGCTCTAGCTTCCACATCTTAAGAGTTTTAATTTCCTCAAGTTAGGTGGGCGTTGGCTGGGGTGAGGACCATCCCAGTACAACTATGGCGGGGGTGAGAACCATCCCACAACTTGTACGTTGACTTGGGGTGAGGACCATCCCAGTCCAACTCTTGGACGGGGGAGAGAACCATCCCACAACTTGTACGTTGGCTGGGGGTGATGACCATCCCAGTCCAACTCTTGGGCGGGGGTGAGAACCATCCCACAACTTGTACATTGGCTGGGGGTGAGGACCATCACAGTCCAACTCTTGGGCGGGGGTGAGAACCATCCCATAACTTGTACATTGGCTGGGGGTGAGGACCTTCCAATAACTATACTTACAAAACTTCGAACGAAAGAGTAGTTTGACCCAAAATGATTTATTAATTGTTGGCTACCTGCCTCATTAAAAAACTTTCCAAGTAAAACCCAGTGGGACAAAAACTTGGAGAGGAAAAGAGTACAGTGTGAAGGTTACAATGTGATTCAACTGTAGTATCCGGTGAGCTTGTCAGCGTTCCAAGCCCTTGGAATAGCTTTCCCTTCTAATGTTTCCAGGGCGTAAGATCCCCCGCCAAGTACATTTGCTATTCGATACGATCCTTCCCAATTTGGGGCGAGCTTTCCATCGCGTGCGTTCTTGTTTTCGATGTCGGCTCGCCTAAGAACAAGGTCAGCAGTTTGAAACTTCCTGAGGATAACTTTTTTGTTGTATCTACTGGCCGACCTCTTTTTCGACTGGCGTTTTGACGGCGTAGCCCGTTCTCGGATTTCCTTGAGTAGATCAAGTGCTTTATTGAGTCCCTGGCTGTTGGTTACTTCTGTTACCTGTTCCTTTCTTAAAGGTCGACATTATTTCTTTGACTCTTTCTAAGTATTTGCTCATCAGCGGGCCTTTGGCTTGATACTCGCCTGAAATTTGAAAGGTAACTAGCCGTGAATCGCTAAAAACCTTGAGGTGTTGGGCACCCAATTCTCTGGCTTGAAGCAGATCGGCTATCATAGCCTCATATTCAGCCTGGTTGTTGGTAGTGTTAAAATCAAAAGTCAAAGAATGCTCCATCGCCACGCCATCTGGATTTTCGACTATCATACCGGCACCTGACCCTTTGGCGTTGGTCGAACCGTCAACATACAGTTTACATGTCACCTGGGTTTCACTACTCTGATTTTCCACTGCACCAGCGTGGGTCATATCTGCTATGAAGTCTGTGAGGGCTTGAGCTTTGATGGCAGCCCTTGGCTCATAATTGATTTGGTATTCCGATAGTTCAATTGCCCATGACATCATTCGCCCCGCCAGGTCAGGCTTTTGCAACACTTGGCGAATGGGTTGATTAGTTCTGACGGTGATTGGATGACATTATGGTCGTAGTCTTCGTGCTGCGAAAATGAGCGTGAGGGTAACCTTTTCAATCTGCTGATACCTAAGCTCAGCACCCTGCAGTACTTTGCTAACGAAATACACTGGTTTTTGAGCTTCCCCATTTGGCTCTCTGACCAACGCGGCGTTGATGGCTTTCATTCCGACGGCGAGATATAAATACAAAGTCTCTCCATCGTCTGGCTTCGTGAGGACAGGCGAGCAGGATAACGCTCTTTTGAACTCTGGGAAAGCTTTCTCACAGTCGTCGGTCCATTGAAAAGTACAACCTTTCCTCAGTAGGCTAAACAAAGAAAGGGACTTATAGGCTGAATTGGCTAAGAACCGAGTGAGAGCGACTAACCTCCCAGTCAGCTGTTGAACTTCTTTGACCGTTTGGGGGCTTTGCATGTCTATGACCGCCTTACACTTGTCAGGATTGACCTCGATGCCTCTTTCGGTCAGCATAAAACCTAGAAATTTCCCAGCCGGTACTCCAAACGCGCACTTACTTGGGTTGAGTCGCATGTTGTACTTCCTTAACCTGTCAAAGACGTCCTGAAGATGTGATAAGTGTTGTTCAGGAGTTTGCGACTTGGCGATCATATCATCGATGTATACTTCGATGCTGTCGCCAATTAAGTCTTTAAATACTTCATTCATCATTCGCTGGTATGTGGCACCAGCGTTTTTAACCCAAAAGGCATCATAGTATAGCAGTAGTTGGCGTTCTGAGTAATGAACGTCGTTTTGCTTTGATCTTCCTTAAGTAACGGAATCTGGTTGTAGCCTGAATATGCATCCATGAATGAGAGCACTTTGAATCCGGATGAGTTATCATCGAGCTGGTCAATGCTTGGGAAAGGGTAGGCATCTTTGGGGCACACTTTGTTGAGGTTGGTGTAATCGACGCACATCCTCCATGCTCCACTTGGCTTTTTAACTAAAACCGGATTGCAGAGCCAGGTAGTATATTTGATATCTCGAATGAAACTGGCATCCCAGAGTCTCTTGACCTCTTCATCAATGATCTTTTGGCGATCCGGGCCAAACTTTCTTTTCTTTTGCGAGACAGGTCTTGCTCTGGGATCCACTGATAACCGGTGGCAGCATACTTCAGGGTCGATGCCGGGCATGTCAGACAGCTTCCATGCAAACAGGTCTTTGTTGTCTCGTAGGAGCTTGATCAACTTACTCCTCATCTCCGGGTTGGTGAACGCCCCGATAGTTGTGGTTTGATCCTCGTCGCCCAAGACTACGTGCTCCAGTGTTCCGTCTGGTGTAGGTCTGGAATGCTCCATCTGGGGTTCGTCCCTTGCGTCGAATTCTACAAGGAAACACTGGTCAAGTTCCTTACCCTTATCATTGAGGTTGCTCGTTGTTACCTGGGCTGTCACTAGATGAGGCACTCGTTGGGCTTTGAAGGCGATTTTTGGTGCTGGTCGTAGGGATATATTATAGCAGCTCCTTGCTACCTTTTGATCGCCCTTTACCGTCGCCACCTTGTTGTCTCTCGCCACAAATTTCATCGCCAGGTGAGAGTGTGATACGCTTGCTTCAAATGCGGCGAACATTCTTCTACCAAGGATTATGTTATAAGCTGACTGGGTATCAAGCACCAAAAACTGGATGTCGGCTGACTTGGTTGTGGGCGGCGTTCCTAGGGATAAACGCAAGTTTATCATTCCGAGGGGTTTGGTGGTTGTGGCATTGAAACCTGAAAGTTCACCTGCAACCGGGGTTAAGTCATTAACAGTGAAACCTAAAGCCTTGAGATATGGCAAAAACAAAATGTCAGCAGAGGTGCCATGATCAACAAATACGCGGTTGACACTCCAGTTGGCGATTATTGCTTGGATGAATAAGGGGTCGTCATGCCCAGGGAGGATGTCGCCCAACTCGTTGAAATCCCAGACGATCTTAGGTTTGGCTGGGCCTGCATCAGTTTTGGCTTTGCTGATGACTTTTCCAGCTACTTCTAAACACTATTTTAAGTGTCTTTTCCGGGCATTGACTGTTACCCCGCCTCTGCCAAGTCCTCCAGAAATCATGTTTATCACACCATGCTTGACCACAGCTGAGTCCTCGTCTTCCCCATCACGCCTTTCTCTATTGCTTTGGTTACCATGCACCCTGCGATCCCGTGGGGGGCTTTCTCTACGATCGAGTTCGCGGCGAGATTGATAACCTGGTTGGTTGTTCCTTCTTCGTTCTGGGGACCTACTATGCTCTCGGTATCGCCTGTTGTTCCCTAGAGTTCGGACGTTATCTCCCGCCTTTCTTTGGGCCCCACCTTTGATAAGCTCATCTATCTCATCCTTGAGATGTCTGCACTCCTCAGTACTGTGACCGTTACTGCGGTGGAACTTGTAGTATACGGTGCTTTCTCGAGGCTACTGTTGACTCCTGGGGCTATGCTTGTCGTCTTCTTTGTACTCTGTGTGTATGACGCTATGTGACTGGCGTCCTATTGTGTCACGCCCAGAATGGCGACTGGCGTATTTGGAGGGTTTGTGACCTTTCCTCCGCTCTTCATTGTGGTCACGATTTTTACTATCTCTGTTTTGTTGGTTGTGGGTGTCATCTACCCAACTTCCTTTGTACTCCTCGATGCGCATAAGCTCTTGGGATTTCAGTTTGACTTCATCAAGGTCAACAATTTAATGGCGAGCAAGCTCGTAGGCGAATGCTCCTTCACGCAAACCAAATAAGAGTATATGCACTTGCACTTTAGGGTCTAGGCCTTGTACTTGCAAGGCTTCTTTGTCGAACCGATCCAGAAAGGACCTAAGGGATTCCCCAGATTGTTGACGAACCTTCTCTAGGGAATGGACGGACTTTGGCACTGGGCGACTGGGGGAAAAGTGGGTCTGGAACTTGCTTGCCAAGTCATCCCAGGATGCTACGCTGCCAGTCGGCAAAGTGGTGTACCAGGTCAGTGCTCTCCCGCCCAAAAGCGTCGGTAAAGTTCTGCACATAAGTAGGTCGGTTTCGCCATGAAGGGTCATCGCCGCTTCAAACTTTTGGACCCATTCAAAAGGGTCAGTGGCACCCACATAGGTAGTGATATTGGATGGTCCCTTGAAACCAAGGGGTATGGGTGTGAGGCGTAGACTATCCGTCAGGGGTTTATTGCGCCCTGAGGTGTTTGGCGTGGTGACGCGTAGGTTTAGGTTACGAGGCGGCAAGTCTGGTTGTGGGCGAGGTATTTGAGGGGCCTCAACTGAGTAGGAGAGAGCTGGGGCTTGATGGGCGCCAAACTGGGGTTGGCCAGGGATCACAACCGACCGCTGTGGTTGTGGAACGGCGGCATTATGGGGGTGTGCTGGGTAACCGTGGAACGGATAACCGGTTGGGAAAGGTGGGGGGAAAGAAGTGGTCACATTATGTGTGTAAGGTCTAGGGGGTATGCGGCGATCATGGGTACCCGGTGATCATGATACGGTGCTACTGGTTGGCTCTGGGCCGGTTGGTGACGATGGGCGAGTGGAATGACTTGTGGGACTGCAGTGGGGAAAGGCATTCCGAAATGGACTCCGGGGGGAGGGGGTTGGTTTTGAACTAGGTTTTCTCCTTGCATTTCATGTATTGGCACGCGATGGTTCAATTGTGTTACTCTAACATCAGGACCTGGTAGTTGAGGACCTACAGATTGTAGTACTGGGGGGAGCTTCGATAGATGCCCGCTCGGCTGGGGTCGAATGCTTGGATGGAGGGGAGTTAGATTGCACTCTTTGTACATGTCCCTCTGGGGTTACAGCCCTAACCTGTTCTGCTCGCCGTGTTGTAACAACCATGTCGGTTTCCAGAACGTGGAAAGCGTCTTGTAGATCTATGGTAGGAGAATGGGAATAGAAGTTTATAGAATTCCCACACACAACGCCAATGTACCGTTGGAATCTATAAGCCCACTATGTTCCCTTTGGGGGGGTTGTCACTATATGGATGATACCACTAGCTTAGGTAAAGACCAGGCTAGATGGTATGATTCCAAGTATAACAAGTTAATAACAATGGAGGAATGATGGTTAAATATGTGACTTAATAGAAATGGGCATAATAACGATACATAAGATACCTTCTGGTGTGCCCTGGGGGGCTATTTATAAGAGAAGATTCTGCTTACTGGGTGAAGGTTGGTGGGGAGAAGGTCAACTCTCCTTGGGGTCTCATACCGATGGAAGTGTTGGGCGTGACAGGCGCTGCCATCGTGGCAGCGCTGTGCCTTCTGCGACTGGTGGTGTCAGCGTGGGTCACAGGGGGACAGCTTCCTCTTATGGCATTTGGGCAACTGCTTTCGGGAGTTGAGGTCCCAAGGTGGGATATTTTGGTGTTTGTCCTTGGGAAGTTACCACGTTGGGGGGTGTGCGTCGCCCCAGCAAGTAGGGTTGACGTGGATGCTTGATGGGTGCTGGCCTCGACCATTGGGCCTGACTCTTGTTGGGCCATCCGGAACAGTTTTCATGACGTGATTTGCTTATGGACTGTAACAGGATATATTTCAAGTCAGGTGAATTTGTTCTGACAATTCCACCACGTACTTTTGCAAGATAGGGGTATTATATAAAAACTTGGAGAGGAAAAGAGTACAGTGTGAAGGTTACAATGTGATTCAACTGTAGTATCCGGTGAGCTTGTCGGCGTTCCAAGCCCTTGGAATAGCTTTACCTTCTAATGTTTCCAGGGCGTAAGATCCCCCGCCAAGTGCATTTGCTATTCGATACGGTCCTTCCCAATTTGGGGCGAGCTTTCCATCGCGTGCGTTCTTGTTTTCGATGTCGGCTCGCCTAAGAACGAGGTCAGCAGTTTGAAACTTCCTGAGGATAACTTTTTTGTTGTATCTACTGGCCGACCTCTTTTTCGACTGGCGTTCTGACTGCGTAGCCCGTTCTCGAATTTCCTTGAGTAGATCAAGTGCTTTATTGAGTCCCTGGCTGTTGGTTACTTCTGTTACCTGTTCCTTCCTCCAGGATGGTTCACCGATCTCTACTGGTATCATTGCCTCCGTGCCGTAAGTCAAGCGGAAATGGGTTTCTCCGTTGCTCGATTGGGCGGTTGTGCGATATCCCCACAAGATGCCCTGTAGATTTTCAACCCAAGCTCCTTTATGGGAGAATAACTTCTTTTTTATTCCTTTGGATAACATCTTGTTGGATGATTCACCTAACCCATTAGACTGCGGATGTTCTACTGCTGCAAAATGGTGCCGAATTTGTAGGTCGGACATCAGTTCTCAGAACTTGCAATCAGTGAAGTGGGTGCCATTATCAGTAATGACCTCACGTGGAATGCCAAAACGGTAAACGATGTTTCTCCAGAAAAATTTCCTGACCTTCTGGGAGGTGATGGTAGCAACTGGCTCAGCTTCTGCCCATTTGGTGAAGTAATCGATGGCGACAATCAGCCATTGCACACGCCCTGTGGCCTTTGAAAATGATCCTAGAATGTCCATTCCCCATTTGTGAAATGGCCAGGGTGATGGGATCGACGTTAACTCCTCTGGCGGGGCTTTGTGTATGTCGGAAAACCGTTGGCACTTTTCACACTTTTTAACATGGTTATGAGCATCTCGCTCCATGGTTGGCCAATAGAATCCTGCTCTAAGTGCTTTCCTTGCCAGGGAGTGTCCACCGATGTGGTGGACGTTGATTCCTTCGTGGATTTCCTCAAGCACATATTCCACGTTGTCTGGGCTCAAACACTTCAGAAGTGGGGTTGAAAAACCTCTTTTGTATAACTGGCCGTGCATCATGCAGAAGTGGGCACTCCTTCGCACAGTCTTTTTGGCTTCTTTTTCGTCTGGCGGCAGCGTTCCTTCTGCCAGGTAGTTTGCGATAGGAGTTAGCCATGAATCCTCGGCGATCGCGCCTGCCGCAACTGTAATACTCATGACGACGCATGGGTTAGGCAGATTATGCTGGATGACGGAACGATTATTACCTGGGCTCTTCGTACTGGCCAGTTTGGCGAGGATGTCAGCACGCGTATTTTCTGCCCGCCTAATGTGTTCAACCTTGACTTTCTTAAAGATCGACATTATTTCTTTGACTCTTTCTAAGTATTTGCTCATCAGCGGGCCTTTGGCTTGATACTCGCCTGAAATTTGAAAGGTAACTAGCCGTGAATCGCTAAAAACCTTGAGGTGTTGGGCACCCAATTCTCTGGCTTGAAGCAGACCAGTATCATAGCCTCATATTCAGCCTGGTTGTTGGTTGTGTTAAAATCAAAAGTCAAAGAATGCTCCATCACCACGCCATCTGGATTTTCGACTATCATACCGGCACCTGACCCTTTGGCGTTGGTCGAACCGTCAACATACAGTTTCCATGTCGCCTGGGTTTCACTACTCTGATTTTCCACTGCACCAGCGTGGGTCATCTCTGCTATGAAGTCTGTGAGGGCTTGAGCTTTGATGGCAGCCCTTGGCTCATAATTGATTTGGTATTCCGATAGTTCAATTGCCCATGACATCATTCGCCCCGCCAGGTCAGGCTTTTGCAACACTTGGCGAATGGGTTGATTAGTTCTGACGGTGATTGGATGACATTGGAAGTATGGTCGTAGTCTTCGTGCTGCGAAAATGAGCGTGAGGGTAACCTTTTCAATCTGCTGATACCTAAGCTCAGCACCCTGCAGTACTTTGCTAACGAAATACACTGGTTTTTGAGCTTCCCCATTTGGCTCTCTGACCAACGCGGCGTTGATGGTTTCCATTCCGACGGCGAGATATAAATACAAAGTCTCTCCATCGTCTGGCTTCGTGAGGACAGGCGGGCAGGATAACGCTCTTTTGAACTCTTGGAAAGCTTTCTCACAGTCGTCGGTCCATTGAAAAGTACAACCTTTCCTCAGTAGGCTAAACAAAGGAAGGGACTTATAGGCCGAATTGGCTAAGAACCGAGTGAGAGCGACTAACCTCCCAGTCAGCTGTTGAACTTCTTTGACCGTTTGGGGGCTTTGCATGTCTATGACCGCCTTACACTTGTCAGGATTGACCTCGATGCCTCTTTCGGTCAGCATAAAACCTAGAAATTTCCCAGCCGGTACTCCAAACGCGCACTTACTTGGGTTGAGTCGCATGTTGTACTTCCTTAACCTGTCAAAGACGCCCTGAAGATGTGATAAGTGTTGTTCAGGAGTTTGCGACTTGGCGATCATATCATCGATGTATACTTCGATGCTGTCGCCAATTAGGTCTTTAAATACTTCATTCATCATTCGCTGGTATGTGGCACCAGCGTTTTTCAACCCAAAAGGCATCATAGTATAGCAGTAGTTGGCGTTCTGAGTAATGAACGCCATTTTGCTTTGATCTTCCTCAAATAACGGAATCTGGTTGTAGCCTGAATATGCATCCATGAATGAGAGCACTTTGAATCCGGATGAGTTATCATCGAGCTGGTCAATGCTTGGGAAAGGGTAGGCATCTTTGGGGCACACTTTGTTGAGGTTGGTGTAATCGACGCACATCCTCCATGCTCCGCTTGGCTTTTTAACTAAAACCGGATTGCAGAGCCAGGTAGTATATTTGATATCTCGAATGAAACTGGCATCCCAGAGTCTCTTGACCTCTTCATCAATGATCTTTTGGCGATCCGGGCCAAACTTTCTTTTCTTTTGCGAGACAGGTCTTGCTCTGGGATCCACTGATAACCGGTGGCAGCATTCTTCAGGGTCGGTGCCGGGCATGTCAGACGGCCTCCATGCAAACAGATCTTTGTTGTCTCGTAGGAGCTTGATCAACTTACTCCTCATCTCCGGGTTGGTGAACGCCCCGATAGTTGTGGTTTGATCCTCGTCGCCCACGACTACGTGCTGCAGTGTTCCGTCTGGTGTAGGTCTGGAATGCTCCATCTGGGGGTCATCCCTTGCGTCGAATTCTACAAGGAAACACTGGTCAAGTTCCTTACCCTTATCATTGAGGTTGCTCGTTGTTACCTGGGTTGTCACTAGATGAGGCACAGGTTGGGCTTTGAAGGCGACTTTTGGTGCTGGACGTAGGGATATATTATAGCAGCTCCTTGCTACCGTTTGATCGCCCTTTACCGTCGCCACCTTGTTGTCTTTCGCCATAAATTTCATCGCCAGGTGAGAGTGTGATACGCTTGCTTCAAACGCGGCGAACATTCTTCTACCAAGGATTATGTTATAAGCTGACTGGGTATCAAGCACCAAAAATTGGATGTCGGCTGACTTGGTTGTGGGTGGCGTTCCTAGGGATAAACGTAAGTTTATCATTCCGAGGGGTTTGGTGGTTACGGCATTGAAACCTGAAAGTTCACCTGCAACCGGGGTTAAGTCATTAACAGTGAAACCTAAAGCCTAGAGATATGGCAAAAACAAAATGTCAGCAGAGCTGCCATGATCAACAAATACGCGGTTGACTCTCCAGTTGGCAATTATTGCTTGGAAGAAATAAAGGTGTCGTCATGCCCAGGGAGGATGTCGCCCAACTCGTAGAAATCCCAGACGATCTTAGGTTTGGCTGGGCCTGCATCAGTTTTGGCTTTGCTGATGACTTTTCCAGCTACTACTAAACACTATTTTAAGTGACTTTTCCGGGCGTTGACTGTTACCCCGTCTCCGCCAAGTCCTCCAGAAATCATGTTTATCACACCATGCTTGACCACAGCTGAGTCCTCATCTTCCCCGTCACGCCTTTCTCTATTGCTTTGGTTACCATGCACCCTGCGATCCTGTGGGGGGCTTTCTCTAAGATCGAGTTCGCGGCGAGATTGTTAACTTGGTTGGTTGTTCCTTCTTCGTTCCGGGGACCTGCTACGCTCTCGGTATCGCCTGTTGTTCCCTGGAGTTCGGACGTCATCTCCCGCCTTTCTTTGGGCCCCACATTTGATAAGCTCATCTATGTGACTGGCGTCCTATTGTGTCACGCCCATAATGGCTACTGGCATATTTGGAGGGTTTGTGACCTTTCCTCTGCTCTTCTTTGTGGTCACGATTTTTACTATCTCTGTTTTGTTGGTTGTGGGTGTCATCTACCCGACTTCCTTTGTACTCCTCGATGCACATAAACTCTTGGGCTTTCAGTTTGACTTCTTCAAGGTCAACAATTTCATGGCGAGCAAGCTCGTAGGCGAATGCTCCTTCACGCAAACCAAATAAGAGTATGTGCACTTGCACTTTAGGGTCTAGGCCTTGTACTTGCAAGGCTTCTTTGTCGAACCGATCCAGAAAGGACCTAAGGCATTCCCCAGATTGTTGACGAACCTTCTCTAGGGAATGGACGGACTTTGGCACTGGGCGACTGGTGGCAAAGTGGGTCTGGAACTTGCTTGCCAAGTCATCCCAGGATGCTACGCTGCCAGTCGGCAAAGTGGTGTACCAGGTCAGTGCTCTCCCGCCCAAAAGCGTCGGGAAAGTTCTGCACATAAGTAGGTCGGTTTCGCCATGAAGGGTCATCGCCGCTTAAAACTTTTGGACCCATTCAAAAGGGTCAGTGGCACCCACATAGGTAGTGATATTGGGCGGTCCCTTGAAACCAAGGGGTATGGGTGTGAGGCGTAGACTATCAGTCAGAGGTTTATTGTGCCCTGAGGTGTTTGGGGGGATGACGCGTAGGTTTGGGTTACGAGGCGGCAAGTCTGGTTGTGGGCGAGGTATTTGAGGGGCCTCAACTGAGTAGGAGAGAGCTGGGGCTTGATGGGCTCCAAACTGGGGTTGGCCAGGGATCACAACCGACTGCTGTGGATGTGGAACGGCGGCATTATGGGGGTGTGCTGGGTAACCGTGGAACGGATAACCGGTTGGGAAAGGTGGGGGGAAAGAAGTGGCCACATTATGTGTGTAAGGTCTAGGGGGTATGCGGCGATCATGGGTACCCGGTGATCATGATACGGTGCTACTGGTTGGCTCTGGGCCGGTTGGTGACGATGGGCGAGTGGAATGACTTGTGGGACTGTAGAGGGGAAAGGCATTCCGAAATGGACTCCGGGGGGAGGGGGTTGGTTTTGAACTAGGTTTTCTCCATGCATTTCATGTATTGGCACGCGATGTTTCAACGGTATTACTCTAACATCAGGACCTGGTAGTTGAGGACCTACAGATTGTAGTACTGGGGGGAGCTTCGACAGCTGCCCGCTCGGCTGGGGCCGAATGCTTGGATGGAGGGGAGTTAGATTGCACTGTTTGTACATGTCCCTATGGGGTTACAGCCCTAGCCTGTTCTGCTCGTCGTGTTGTAACAACCATGTCGGTTTCCAGAACGTGGAAAGCGTCTTGTAGATCTTTGGTAGGAGAATGGGAATAGAAGTTTATAGAATTCCCACATAAGACGCCAATGTACCGTTGGAATCTATAAGCCCACTATGTTCCCTTTTGGGGGGTTGTCACTATATGGATGATACCACTAGCTTAGGTAAAAACTAGGCTAGATGGTATGATTCCAAGTATAACAAGTTAATAACAATGGAGGAATGATGGTTAAATATGTGACTTAATAGAAATGGGCATAATAACGATACATAAGATACCTTCTGGTGTGCCCCTGGGGGGCTATTTATAAGAGAAGATTCTGCTTACTGGGTGAAAGTTGGTGGGGAGAAGGTCAACTCTCCTTGGGGACTCATACCGATGGCAGTGTTGGGCGTGACAGGCGCTGCCATCGTAGCAGCGCTGTGCCTTCTGCGTCTGGTGGTGTCAGTGTGGGTCACAGGGGGACAGCTTCCTCTTATGGCATTTGGGCGACTGCTTTCGGGAGTTGAGGTCCCAAGGTAGGATATTTTGGTGTTTAACCTTGGGAAGTTACCATGTTGGGGGGTGTTCGTCGCCCCAGCAAGTAGGGCTGACGTGGATGCTTGGTGGGTGCTGGGCCTCGACCATTGGGCCTGACTCTTGTTGGGCCATCCGGAACAGTTTTCATGACGTGTTTTGCTTATGGACTGTAACAGGATATATTTCAAGTCAGGTGAATTTGTTCTGACAATTCCACCACGTACTTTTGCAAGATAGGGGTATTATATAAAAACTTGGAGAGGAAAAGAGTACAGTGTGAAGGTTACAATGTGATTCAACTGTAGTATCCGGTGAGCTTGTCGGCGTTCCAAGCCCTTGGAATAGCTTTACCTTCTAATGTTTCCAGGGCGTAAGATCCCCCGCCAAGTACATTTGCTATTTGATACGGTCCTTCCCAATTTGGGGCGAGCTTTCCATCGCGTGCGTTCTTGTTTTCGATGTCGGCTCGCCTAAGAACGAGGTCAGCAGTTTGAAACTTCCTGAGGATAACTTTTTTGTTGTATCTACTGGCCGACCTCTTTTTCGACTGGCGTTCTGACTGCGTAGCCCGTTCTCGAATTTCCTTGAGTAGATCAAGTGCTTTATTGAGTCCCTGGCTGTTGGTTACTTCTGTTACCTGTTCCTTCCTCCAGGATGGTTCACCGATCTCCACTGGTGTCATTGCCTCCGTGCCGTAAGTCAAGCGGAAATGGGTTTCTCCGTTGCTCGATTGGGCGGTTGTGTGATATCCCTACAAGACGCCCTGTAGATTTCAACCCAAGCTCCTTTATGGATGATTCAACTAACCCATTAGACTGCGGATGTTCTACTGCTGCAAAATGGTGCCGAATTTATAGGTCGGCCATCAGTTCTCGGAACTTGGAATCAGTGAACTGGGTGCCATTATCAGTAATGACCTCACTTGGAATGCCAAAACGGTAAACGATGTTTCTCCAGAAAAATTTCCTGACCTTCTGGGAGGTGATGGTAGCAACTGGCTCAGCTTCTGCCCATTTGGTGAAGTAATCGATGGCGACAATCAGCCATTGCACACGCCCTGTGGCCTTTGGAAATGATCCAAGAATGTCCATTCCCCATTTGTAAAATGGCCAGGGCAATGGGATCGACGTTAACTCCTCTGGCGGGGCTTTGTGTATGTCGGAAAACCGTTGGCACTTTTCACACTTTTTAACATGGTTATAAGCATCTCGCTCCATGGTTGGCCAATAGAATCCTGCTCTAAGTGCTTTCCTTGCCAGAGAGTGTCCACCGATGTGGTGGCCGTTGATTCCTTCGTGGATTTCCTCAAGCACGTATTCCACGTTGTCCGGGCTCAAACACTTCAGAAGTGGGGTTGAAAAACCTCTTTTGTATAACTGGCCGTGCATCATGCAGAAGTGGGCACTCCTTCGCACAGTCCTTTTGGCTTCTTTTTCGTCTGGCGGCAGCGTTCCTTCTGCCAGGTAGTTTGCGATAGGAGTAAGCCATGAATCCTCGGCGATTGCGCCTGCCGCAACTGTAATACTCATGACGACGCAAGGGTTAGGCAGATTATGCT
Source organism: Gastrolobium bilobum (assembly GCF_033153095.1). Lineage (NCBI taxonomy): Eukaryota > Viridiplantae > Streptophyta > Magnoliopsida > Fabales > Fabaceae > Gastrolobium > Gastrolobium bilobum. The sequence goes on from NW_026898255.1 coordinate 26,976, forward strand.
GGATGACGGAACGATTATTACCTGGGCTCTTCGTACTAGCCAGTTTGGCGAGGATGTCAGCACGCGTATTTTCTGCCCACCTAATGTGTTCAACCTTGACTTTCTTAAAGGTCGACATTATTTCTTTGACTCTTTCTAAGTATTTGCTCATCAGCGGGCCTTTGGCTTAATACTCGCCTGAAATTTGAAAGGTAACTAGCCGTGAATCGCTAAAAACCTTGAGGTGTTGGGCACCCAATTCTCTGGCTTGAAGAGACCGGCTATCATAGCCTCATATTCAGCCTGGTTGTTGGTTGTGTTAAAATCAAAAGTCAAAGAATGCTCCATCGCCACGCCATCTGGATTTTCGACTATCACACCGACACCTGACCCTTTGGCGTTGGTCGAACCGTCAACATACAGTTTCCATGTTGCCTGGGTTTCACTACTCTGATTTTCCACTACACCAGCGTGGGTCATCTCTGCTATGAAGTCTGTGAGGGCTTGAGCTTTGATGGTAGCCCTTGGCTCATAATTGATTTGGTATTCCGATAATTCAATTGCCCATGACATCATTCGCCCCGCCAGGTCAGGATTTTGCAACACTTGGCGAATGGGTTGATTAGTTCTGACGGTGATTGGATGACATTGGAAGTATGACCGTAGTCTTCGTGCTGCGAAAATGAGCGTGAGGGTAACCTTTTCAATCTGCTGATACCTAAGCTCAGCACCCTGCATTACTTTGCTAACGAAATACACTGGTTTTTGAGCTTCCCCATTTGGCTCTCTGACCAACGCGGCGTTGATGGCTTCCATTCTAACGGCGAGATATAAATACAAAGTCTCTCCATCGTCTGGCTTCGTGAGGACAGGAGGGCAGGATAACGCTCTGTTGAACTCTTAGAAAGCTTTCTCACAGTCGTCGGTCCATTGAAAAGTACAACCTTTCCTCAGTAGGCTAAACAAAGGAAGAGACTTATAGGCCGAATTGGCTAAGAACCGAGTGATAGCGACTAACCTCCCAGTCAACTGTTCAACTTCTTTGGCCGTTTGGGGGCTTCGCATGTCTATGACCGCCTTACACTTGTCAGAATTGACCTCGATGCCTTTTTCGGTCAGCATAAAACCTAGAAATTTCCCAGCCGGTACTCAAAACGCGCACTTACTTGGGTTGAGTCGCATGTTGTACTTCCTTAACCTGTCAAAGATGCCCTGAAGATGTGATAAGTGTTGTTCAGGAGTTTTCGACTTGGCGATCATATCATCGATGTATACTTCGATGCTGTCGCCAATTAGGTCTTTAAATACTTCGTTCATCATTCGCTGGTATGTGGCACCAGCATCTTTCAACCCAAAAGGCATCATAGTATAGCAGTAGTTGGCGTTCTGAGTAATGAACGCCGTTTTGCTTTGATCTTCCTCAAGTAACGGAATTTGGTTGTTGCCTGAATATGCATCCATGAATGAGAGCACTTTGAATCCGGATGAGTTATCAACGAGCTGGTCAATGCTTGGGAAAGGGTAGGCATCTTTGGGGCACACTTTGTTGAGGTTGGTGTAATCGACACACATCCTCCATGCTCCGCTTGGCTTTTTAACTAAAACCGGATTGGAGAGCCAGGTAGTATATTTGATCTCTCGAATGAGAGTGTGATACGCTTGATATATTAAAGGCGACTTTTGGTGCTGGTCGTAGGGATATATTATAGCAGCTCCTTGCTACCGTTTGATTGCCCTTTACTGTCGCCACGTTGTTGTCTCTCGCCACAAATTTCATCGCCAGGTGAGAGTGTGATACGCTTGCTTTAAACGCGGCGAACATTCTTCTACTAAGGATTACGTTATAAGCTGACTGGGTATCAAGCACCAAAAACTGGATGTCGGCTGACTTGGTTGTGGGCGGCGTTCCTAGGGATAAACGCAAGTTTATCATTCCGAGGGGTTTGGTGGTTGTGGCATTGAAACCTGAAATTTCACCTGCAACCGGGGTTAAGTCATTAACAGTGAAACCTAAAGCCTTGAGATATGGCAAAAACAAAATGTCAGCAGAGCTGCCATGATCAACAAATACGCGGTTGACACTCCAGTTGGCGATTATTGCTTGGAAGAAATAAAGGTGTCGTCATGCCCAGGTTGGATGTCGCCCAACTCATTGAAATCCCAGACGATCTTAGGTTTGGCTGGGCCTGCATCAGTTTTGGCTTTGCTGATGACTTTTCCAGCTACTGCTAAACACTATTTTAAGTGTCTTTTCCGGGTGTTGACTGTTACCCCGCCTCCGCCAAGTCCTCCAGAAATCATGTTTATCACACCATGCTTGACCACAGCTGAGTCCTCGTCTTCCCCATCACGCCTTTCTCTATTGCTTTGGTTACCATGCACCATGCGATCCCGTGGGGGGCTTTCTCTGCGATCGAGTTCGCGGCGAGATTGATAACCTGGTTGGTTGTTCCTTCATCGTTCCGGGGACCTGCTACGCTCTCGGTATCGTCTGTTGTTCCCTGGAGTTCGGACGTTATCTCCCGCCTTTCTTTGGGCCCCACATTTGATAAGCTCATCTATCTCATCCTTGAGATGTCTGCACTCCTCAGTACTGTGACCGTTACTGCGGTGGAACTTGTAGTATACGGTGCTTTCTCGAGGCTGCTGTTGACTCCTGGGGCTATGCTTGTCGTCTTCTTTGTACTCGGTCTGTAGGACGCTATGTGACTGGCGTCCTATTGTGTCACGCCCAGAATGGAGACTGTAGTATTTGGAGGGTTTGTGACCTTTCCTCTGCTCTTCATTGTGGTCACGATTTTTACTATCTTTATTTTGTTGGTTGTGGGTGTCATCTACCCGACTTCCTTTGTACTCCTCGATGCGCATAAACTCTTGGGCTTTCAGTTTGACTTCTTCAAGGTCAACAATTTCATTGCGAGCAAGCTCGTAGGCTAATTCTCCTTCACGCAAACCAAATAAGAGTATGTGCACTTGCACTTTAGGGTCTAGGCCTTGTACTTGCAAGGCTTCTTTGTCGAACCGATCCAGAAAGGACCTAAGGGATTCCCCAGATTGTTGATGAACCTTCTCTAGGGAATGGACGGACTTTGGCACTGGGCGACTGGTGGCAAAGTGGGTCCGGAACTTGCTTGCCAAGTCATCCCAGGATGCTACGCTGCCAGTTGGCAAAGTGGTGTACCAGGTCAGTGCTCTCCCGCCCAAAAGCGTCGGGAAAGTTCTGCACATAAGTAGGTCGGTTTTGCCATGAAGGGTCATCGCCGCTTAAAACTTTTGGACCCATTCAAAAGGGTCAGTGGCACCCACATAGGTAGTGATATTGGATGGTCCCTTGAAACCAAGGGGTATGGGTGTGAGGCGTAGACTATCCGTCAGGGGTTTATTGCGCCCTGAGGTGTTTGGGGGGGGTGACGCGTAGGTTTGGGTTACGAGGCGGCAAGTCTGGTTGTAGGCGAGGTATTTGAGGGGCCTCAACTGAGTAGGAGAGAGCTGGGGCTTGATGGGCTCCAAACTGGGGTTGGCCAGGGATCACAACCGACCGCTGTGGTTGTGGAACGGCGGCATTATGGGGGTGTGCTGGGTAACCGTAGAACGGATAACCGGTTGGGAAAGGTGGGGGGAAAGAAGTTGCCATATTATGTGTGTAAGGTCTAGGGGGTATGCGGCGATCATGGGTACCCGGTGATCATGATACGGTGCTACTGGTTGGCTCTGGGCCGGTTGGTGACGATGGGCGAGTGGAATGACTTGTGGGACTGCAGTGGGGAAAGGCATTCCGAAATGGACTCAGGGGGGAGGGGGTTGGTTTTGAACTAGGTTTTCTCCTTGCATTTCATGTATTGGCACTCGATGGTTCAACTGTGTTACTCTAACATTAGGACCTGGTAGTTGAGGACCTACAGATTGTAGTACTGGGGGGGAGCTTCGACAGCTGCCCGCTCGGCTGGGGCCGAATGCTTGGATGGAGGGGAGTTAGATTGCACTGTTTGTACATGTCCCTCTGGGGTTACAGCCCTAGCCTGTTCTGCTCGCCATGTTGTAACAACCATGTCGGTTTCCAGAACGTGGAAAGCATCTTGTAGATCTTTGGTAGGAGAATGGGAATAGAAGTTTATAGAATTCCCACATACGACGCCAATGTACCGTTAGAATCTATAAGCCCACTATGTTCCCTTTGGGGGGGTTGTCACTATATGGATGATACCACTAGCTTAGGTAAAGACCAGGCTAGACGGTATGATTCCAAGTATAACAAGTTAATAACAATGGAGGAATGATGGTTAAATATGTGACTTAATAGAAATGGGCATAATAACGATACATAAGATACCTTCTGGTGTGTCCCTGGGGGGCTATTTATAAGAGAAGATTCTGCTTACTGGGTGAAGGTTGGTGGGGAGAAGGTCAACTCTCCTTGGGGTCTCATACCGATGGCAGTGTTGGGCGTGACAGGCGCTGCCATCGTAGCAGCGCTGTGCCTTCTGCGTCTGGTGGTGTCAGCGTGGGTCGCAGGGGGATAGCTTCCTCTTATGGCATTTGGGCGACTGCTTTCGGGAGTTGAGGTCCCAAGGTAGGATATTTTGGTGTTTAACCTTGGGAAATTACCACGTTGGGGGGTGTGTGTCGCCCCAGCAAGTAGGGCTGACGTGGATGCTTGGTGTGGGCTGGGCCTCGACCATTGGGCCTGACTCTTGTTGGGCCATCCGGAACAGTTTTCATGACGTGATTTGCTTATGGACTGTAACAGGATATATTTCAAGTCAGGTGAATTTGTTCTGACAATTCCACCACGTACTTTTGCAAGATAGGACAAAAGTAAAAGAAGACACCTAATTTTATTCCTTTTAATGGTTTTCAATTTTTTGAATTTAGCCACAATGTGGCTGTAATTTATTCCTTCGAAGGGAGTTCAATCATTCTTTGATTTTATTCGTGAGGAAATGAGGGAAAAGTTTCAGTCTCAAAAGAAGGAATTCCATCTGGGGACTGCAAAGACTTTCTAGTTGCTTTGGCTACAAAGATCTACTGCTCCTTCTTAAGTTGTTCCAGCTTCTCCTCCAAAAATCTATAGAAACAAAACTTGTTGAGAACAGTGTAATTCAAATTAGCTTTCTGAAATTCTCTTGCGAATGGCGTGAAGTGAAAAACTTGTTTAGCTTAACTTGCAGTGGCATACAGTTATATATAATGTGACAATGTAAAAAGTGATGTCTGTTTCTATAAAGCAAAGAAATTAGGCGGTCTTAAAAGTACTTGTGTCTAACTACGTAGCAACCTTCGTCCTAATATGTCTTTGCAAACTTGAGTCAGAAGTATATGAAATGCATTGTCAATTATTTGGGGTCTACTTATCAATGCTTCAACTTAAAACAATAAAACAATAAACAAACAAATAAATAAAAGGTCTACTTGTCATTGTCCTCTTCTTTGTAAATTTCTTCACTTAAGAAATTAGTTTGATCTCGGACTCAAAATTGTCAATGCATGTTTCTTCTCTCTGACCACATATTTTTTCCCGCATGCTATGATGCTGCTAAGCTAGCTGGTCAACTGATAAATTGGAGAGCATAACTAACTAAACAACAAACATATATATGATGCCACAATAGATCAAAAGTTATGTTGAAGAAAACATGATGCCGCAATAATAAGAACAAGTCAAACAAACCCTGTTTCCAAAATAAAGCTATGAATTTTGTAAATAAATAATTGAAATTACCACAATTTAGACATTCCTATTTCTCCTTGTCGGTTTCTGTTGATGTTGTTTCCATGCTTCCATCGTTGTTCCTAGGGAGTGAAAAAAGACTCCCTGTATACATAGGTAAGTGGAACCCAATCACATAAGCACCACTATATTCACAACGTTCCAGCAATTCTCCTTTCTCATTAAATTTCATCAACTCTGAAACATTAGCACTTAATGCAATAAGTTCACCACTTTTGGTCATGCATACAGCTGAAAGTGGCATAGGAATCTCAATCAGAGTCCAAGATGACTGCACTCTGTATTCTTTCATAACCCACACTTGAGTTTTATTAAAGCTATCAATAAAAACAGCGAGACATTCTCCCATGGTTCCCAAATCTAATTAAAAAAGAGCCATATTTGAGATCATCTGGCAGAGATATCTCAGAGAGATTATTCTCTACCAAATCAAAGGCAAGAATTACACAATATTCACCACGAGCCAACCAATGAACAGCGTCATTAAAGAATGATGATCGCCATGAATACACGTCGTGAACATGAAAGCCCTGAATTTCTTTCCGTGAATTGGTTCTCAAAGAGAAAAGCACCAAACCGTTTCATATATCACCATCACGCCGTAGCACAATTATTATCAAATAATCATCAGTGGATGAGTCATACCCAAAACCAGTTAGGTATATCTTCTCATATTGAGACTCTTCCAATATCTCAAAGTACGACAGTTCTCTGTGGAAACCTCTTTCTATAAGTAGTGGTGTTTCCGCCGCGGGCTTTTCCTTGGACATCTTTCTATAAGGAAAAGCCCTCTGCATGAACCCAAAATCTGAACCCAAACATGTTTATCTGGCTTTGGAATTGGGGGAATGAGCCTTGCAACGGAAGAATCATCGTTAAGCGATGCATAAGCATCGATGGATCGAGCTTCAGAAACAGATGCTATGTGGAGAAGCTTGTGCGAGGGTGCGGCAGATAGCTCGTAATGAGAATTTGCAAAGTGAGGATCAGAGATGAGAGAATGCCATGATTTGCACACACTTTTGAAACGAACAAGTGACTTCACAGGTAACCTCAACAGAATTTCATGAATCACATCCCAGTGGAGGTTACTCTCCATGCTCCTTCTTTTCATGTTTCTGTTTTTCAAACGAGAATTAGGGTTTAGATTACTCACGTTAGAGGAAGGATACATACTTATAAACAAAATGCGGTGAGAATTGGGCTGTGTTATAAATTAAGATATGATTATGAAGGGTTACCATTGTGGAAATTAAAATGTAATTATATAATGATATAATTTTGATGGAATGAATTAATTTAAAAGGAAAAATATATTTTAAATTGTATTTATTCCTAATTTAGGAAGAGGTTGTCCTTACAATTTTCTTTTTTATATCCTCTTATAATCACTTTTATAATTATTGAATTAAAATTAAATCAACAACTCTCACTTATTATTATTTTACAACTGTTGATTTAATTTTAATCCAATAATTGTAAAAATAATGATTGTAAGTAAAAATTGGTTATAAATATATTCTCTCTCTTATAACTTAATTCAGAATATCAGGTGATGAGATTGGTTTCCAAAAAACAAAATATCAGGTGAGATTGGTTTCCAAAAAACAAAATATCACGTCAGATTTTTTAAGATATAATATTTATATTTTCTTATATTTTTTAATTTTATAATTTAAATTTTCATAAATATTATAAATTAGGATAACTATTTTTTTCATCATATTATATCACATCATTATAAGTCATTATTCAGTATTTATTTTCTTTCCCCATATATCAAAATCCCAATTATTTCTTCATAAATCTTAGCAAATACAACTTCTAAATTCTTGTTCACCGTAAACTTCTATCAAAATTTAGGTGGTTGTCACTTAAATTTTATTCTTGTGGGTTGTGAGGGGCAGCTATGATGATAAACGGGAAAGGAATTATGATACTTACAAAGATTAAGAAAATCATTCTGTAACAGACCCAAATTATAGTCCTTTTCCTAAATTCTTGGTATCAAGAAACATGAATAATTTCTGCAAACAACACTTACATTGGTCTACACAATGGATAATGTTTGTTAATGATATTCATAACAAAAATATTCCGTAAATTCATTATCCTTGAAATGTAGCCACAATCCGAGTGTAAGAGCTTCAAAGTGATAGGGAATATTCTAAACTCTTTTTGCTAATAAAAATCAAATTTTATTAGGAAAGAGTTACAAATTGGTTTATCCCATTTAGTCTTATGTGATTACGGTTACTTATTTATCATCTCATTCTTTTCATCGTATCACCTAGGGGTGTTAACGGGCCGAGCCGACTTTTGATCTTAAAAGGCTAAGCCTGTGTTTAAATGTGTCAGCCTGACCAAGCCTGTTATCTGTTATAAATATTATTATAGGCCTGTGGCCTGGCTTATTTACAAAAAGTAAAAGTCTGATTTAGTCTGTTAGCTTGTTTAAAAAAAAATAAAATAACAAAAATTTATCCAAACAGAATATACAATCAACAATACTAGTAATTCCATAAATATCATAAATTCAATATATATCCAAACAGCATAATATAGAACAAAACCATTCAAAAAGTCTATTTAACCAATAAAACGAGGTGAAATGGATTGAGGAGAAAGAGAGGCTGTTACAAGTAGTATAAAAAAATATAAAATAAAAATATAAAATAATATACTAGGCTAGCCTGAGAGGCTCTCGAGCCGAGCTTTTGATTTAATTGGAGCCTAATGCTTTTTTATTAAACGAGCTTTTATACAAGTTCAAGCCTGGTGCCAACAATCAATTTTAGACATGTAAGTTCAGGCCTTCACGAGCCGAGTCAAAGGTCCCTGAAAGGCCTCTGGCTCGTTTAGCACCTCTATCACCTCCTGGAAATTTTGAAGTCAATGAAGCTACTAACTTAGAGCATGTTTAGATCCTCTCCTTTTCTATTTATAAGTCAAAGCTAAAAAAATTTAAAAAAAAAAGCTAAAAGCTGTTTAGTAATTATAAAAAAATTTAGCCTAAAAATTACCTAAAAGCACATATTTTAAGAAAATCATCTCTCTCTCTATCTTCATAGCTCTTTATTTTTAAAAACAAAACACACAATTCAAGAAAAGCATATAAGAGATTGAAAAAACTCCTCTTAGAAATTTTTATCTTTTCTCTTCATTATAAAAGAAAATTTCATTATAAGAGCTTTTCTCAAAAGCTGTTTGACCTAGCTTATACTTATAAGTAGCTTCTAGCTTTAAAAAAAGAAAGATCCAAATATGCGCTTATTCTACATGCTAGTACTTAGGCTAGTACTTGAGCATAGATGTAATAAATTAAGAGTAAAAATATTATTTCCAAAACAGTAGAGTTTAGCTAGCATTTAGTCATACAACTCAAATAGCCAAAACTCAAAAGCAACCAAATTGGTAAATTAGAAACATAGAATGGAAAAGGTGTCTCTTATAATTTTGTATTGTGAAAAGCTTTTGGGATATCACTGTATTTTAGGAAAGATTTCAATTTTTTATTCTAAGAAATCAAGTAGTATATATTAAATATTTTGTCAAAGTCTTGATCTTTTAATTTCCTTATTTTCATTTAGGGTGTATTGTAAGTCAATATAATATTTCGACACGTATATTTTATAAAAAAAAATTGACCAATCCATACGAGCTTATTATGCAAACAGAGAATTTTTCTTTGGTAATACGGGTATTCCCATTTTCTTAAAAAGGAAATTTTTATCCTTATTTAAATCACATTTTTATCTTTTTTTTATGTAAATCCTAACTTTTTACCTTTTTTAGAAGATACCAGGGGAATATCAAAAATTTGTCCACAAACCGTGGATAAAATCCCACCAATCAGATTGCCATATGGACATTGACAACAAATAATTGCACACTATCCCTAATGAAACATTCTATATTTTGCATTAAGGAAAAGTGAATATGAAAAGTAAAACGTGTTATATTTCTCACTCATAAAAAACATAAGGAACATATGATCAATTTAATCTAATTAATCTAGTACCAAACTAACATAGATACAAGTAATTGTAATTTAAATATCCCTTTTATCACCTAAAGCGAGACAAAACAATACAATTAATGCAAATTTAAAAACAAATTATTCATTGGAAAACTTCCCTCGAATGATAAGATTAGAGATACGATTTTTTCCATGGGTCCCCATAAAGCTCCAGGGGTTGATGGTCTTCATAGTTTATTTTTCCAATCTCAATGGCATATTGTAGGGATTTCTGTCTGTGAACTGGTAAAAGATATGTTTAGTAACCCTCATAAAATTCAGGAAATCAATCAAACCCTGATATGTTTGATACCAAAGATGGATTCGCCATAATCACTTAAAAATTTCAGGCCCACTAGCCTATGTAATGTTATTTATAAAATTATTACCAAACTTATTGCTAACCGTTTGAAATTGCAGATGGATAGAATTGTTATGCCTAACCAATGCAGTTTCACCAAAGGTAGGCAAGGTACGGATAATGTTATTATTTCATAGGAGATTATCCATTCCATGAGATCGAAGAGAGGCGTTAAAGGTTGGATGATGATAAAGGTGGACATAGAGAAAGCATACGATAAAATTAGTTGGGACTTTCTTCGAGATACGCTACAAGATGTGGGGTTCCCTCCAAACATTATTAATCTAGTTATGTGGTATGTCTTATCTTGCTCGATGAATGTTCTTTGGAATGGAGCCACAACTCAGGAATTTTTCCCTACTTGGGGGCTTCGACAGGGTGATCCTTTGTCCCCATATTTATTTGTTCTTTGCATGGAGCGACCGGGTCATCTTATTTGCAACTAGGCAAAAGCATTGGAAATCGATTTTGCTTCGTAGAAATGCTCCTCCTATTTCTCATCTTTTCTTCGCAAATGATCTGCTTCTTTGTGCGGAAGCTTCCCATGACCAAGCCTAAACTATCACTACGGTGTTGGATGCTTTTTTGTCTTTCTTCGGGTCAAAAGGTGAACCATGATAAAACAAAGATTTTTTTCTCTCGGAATGTGAACAATGTTTTGGCTACTGAAATTAGTATGCAGATGGGCTTTAACAAGAAAATGGACCTTGGCAAATATTTGGGTATTCCTCTTCATCACCATAGAATTGCACTACTAGAAAAGTCTTTAATATAGACGAAATTTTACGATGAAAAAAATTTTGTGGAAATTACTAACGGAATTATTCGACCGAATTCATTTTTCGTTGAATTTTTTGACGGAAAAGTTATTTCGACAAAAACTTTCGACGAAAAGTGGATTCCGTCGAAGATTTTCGACGGAAAATGAATTCAGTCAAAAACGGGTGAATAAAATAAATGTAAAAAACATTAATTTTGTAAAAGTTTTCGACGAGAAATGGATTCCGTCGAAGATTTTCGACGAAAAATGAATTCCGTCAAAAATGGGTGAATAAAATAAATGTAAAAGAAATTATATTTGTGGGGGTTTTCGACGGAAAGTTAATTCTGTCGAAGATTTTTGACGAAAAATGAATTTCGTCAAAAACGGGTGAATAAAATAAATTGAAAAAGAAATTATATTTGTGGGGGTTTTTCACGGAAAGTTAATTCTGTCGAAGATTTTTCGATGAGAAATGAATTCTGTCAAAAATGGGTGAATAAAATAAATTGAAAAATTAATTACATTTGTGGGTGTTTTCGACGGAAAGTTAATTTCGTCGAAGATTTTCGACGGAAAAAGAATTCCGTCAAAAATGGGTGAATAAAATAAATGTAAAAGAAATTAATTTTGTGAAGGTTTTCGACGAAAAATGGATACCGTCGAAAACGGGTGAATAAAATAAATTGAAAAAGAAATTACATTTGTGGGGGTTTTCGACAGAAAGTTAATTCCGTCAAAAATTTTCGACGAAAAATGAATTCCTTCGAAAATGGGTGAATAAAATAAATGTAAATGAAATTATTTTTGTGAAGGTTTTCGATGGAATTTCGTCAAAACAAATGAATAAAATAAATTGAAAAAGAAATTATATTTGTGGGGGTTTTCGACGAAAAGTTAATTCTGTCGAAAAATTTCGACGAAAAATTAATTTCGTCGAAAACGGGTGAATAAAATAAATTGAAAAAGAAACTACATTTGAGGGGGTTTCGACGGAAAGTTAATTTCGTCAAAGATTTTCGATGAAAAATGAATTTCGTAAAAAATGGGTGAATAAAATAAATGTTAAAAAAATTAATTTTGTGCATGTTTTCGACAGAAAACGGATTCCGTCGAAAACGGGTGAATAAAATAAGGGAAAAATCTTTATCCTTTTAAATGACACAACTTATATCCTTTCACTCTCACAAAGAGGAGGGACCCATACCTTTATTTTTTTGTCAACTCTATCTCTCCTCCTTTATCTATCTCATTGTCTCTCTTCAAATAACACAACTTTACATCCTTTAAAATGACACACACTTTACCTATAAAGTAAATTGAAAAATAAATTACATTTGTGGGGGTTTTCGACGGAAAGTTAATTCCGTCGAAAATGGGTGAATAAAAAAATGTAAAAGAAATTAATTTTGTCAAGGTTTTCGACGGAAAATGGATTCCGTCGAAAACGGGTGAATAAAATAAATTGAAAAAGAAATTATATTTGTGGGGGTTTTCGACGGAAAGTTAATTCCATTAAAGATTTTCGACGAAAAATGAATTCCGTCGAAAACGGGTGAATAAAATAAATTGAAAAAGAAATTATATTTGTGGGGATTTTCGACGGAATATTAATTCCGTCGAAGATTTTCAACGGAAAATGAATTTCGTCGAAAATGAGTGAATAAAATAAATTGAAAAAGAAATTATATTTGTGGGGGTTTTCAATGAAAAGTTAATTCCGTCGAAAATATTCGACGAAAAATGAATTCCGTCGAAAACGGGTGAATAAAATAAATGTAAAAAATATAATTTTGTGAAGGTTTTTGACGGAAAAGGGATTTCGTCGAAGATTTTCGACGAAAAATGAATTCCGTCGAAAATGGGTGAAAAAAAGAAATTGAAAAAGAAATTATGTTTGTGGGAGTTTTCGACGGAAAGTTAATTCAGTCAAAAATCTTCGACGGAAAATGAATTCCGTCGAAAATGGGTGAATAAAATAAATTGAAAAATAAATCATATTTGTGGGGGTTTTCGACGGAAAGTTAATTCCGTCAAAAATCTTCGACGGAAAATGAATTCCGTCGAAAATGGGTGAATAAAATAAATTGAAAAATAAATCATATTTGTGGGGGTTTTCGACGAAAAGTTAATTCCGTCAAAATTCTTCGACGAAAAATGAATTCCGTCGAAAATGGGTGAGTAAAATAAAATGTAAACAAAATTAGTGTACCAATCACAATAAAAAAAGGTGAAACAAATTGGCTATTTAATTCATGTATCAATTACAATCATAATTAGTGTACCAATAGGATTAACTTTTGATTGTACTAATCACCATTCAATTCGGAAGGCCATAACTTTTGATTCGGATATCCAAATCAGTGGATTTTTTATTTTACTTCACATAACTTTTCGAGGTGTACGTAATGACACTTCATTTGTCATATTTTATATCTCACAGAATTTCATTGATTTCTCGTTGCAAATTTTTGACGGAATTTATATTTCGTCGAAAATTTTTACATCAGTTTTCGACAGAAATTTATTGATATTCCTTTGAAAATTTTCGACGGAAACCATCCCAACAATTTTTGACGAAATTCTATTGATTTTCCATTGCAAATTTTTGACGGAATTTTTTTTTCCGTCGAAAGTTTTTATATCAGTTTCCGACGGAATTTCAATGATTTTTCGTCAAAAAATTTCAACGGAATACATTTTTGGTCGAAAATCATCACAACAATTTTCGACGGAATTCCATTGATTTTCCGTTGAAAATATTCCAAGGAATTAAATTCCATCAAAAAATTTCCACGGAAATAAATTCCGTCAAAAATTTTTGACGAAAAGTATTTTCGTCAAAAATTTTCGACGGAATCTTTAATTTCATTGAAAAATGAGTTAACCACCAAGGAAAATTTGACAGCTTCAATTTGGTTGAAAATTCCGTCGAAAACTTCATTTTCAACGGAATTTATACCATTTTCGACGGAATTTTTCCGTCGAAAAAGTAGACTTTTTTAGTAGTGTTGGAAGCTTGACTTTCAGTCATATTCTGGACAGAGTCCACTCGAGGATTAATGCCTGGAACCATACTAGTCTTTCTCTAGTAGGTCGAATTACTCTCACGAAAGTGGTCCTCTCAGTTATTCCTTCCTACACGATGCAGTTTTCAATTGTTCCTCTTGGTGTCTGTGACAAGATTCAAAAATAAATGAGAAGCTTTTTGTGCGGTTCATCTAGAACTTCTAGACGACATCATTCGGTTGCGTGGGATCAAGTGTGTTTGGACAAAGTCAATGGCGGTCTGGGCTTGAGAAAGATGAAGGATGTTAATAGGGCGTTTATCATGAAAATTGGATATGGTCTCTTATCTAATCTAGAAGAGCTTTGGGCTAAGGTGCTACAGAGCAAATATAAAGTGCAACCTGTATTAGTTCCTGATATTTCTGCAATGCAAAATAGCTCCTCGCTATGGAAAGCTATAGTCTCTTCCTGGCCTGCAATATTGGAACACTCCAGGATTGTGCTTGGCGATGGGAAATCAACCCAATACTAGAACACTCAGTGGATCCCGGGATGTGGAGCTCATTCATCTTATGTTATTACCAACTCAACTCTGATTGATACACAGGCGACAGTTTACAGTCACTGAAAAAGAGCTATTGGATGTAGTATATGCCTGTGAAAAGTTCAGGCCATATATTCTGGGATCAAAAATCACTATTCATACTAACCATGCAGCTCTCAGATACTTATTTGCCAAAAAAGAAGCAAAACCACGATTGATAAGATAGATTCTATTGCTACAAGAGTTCAATATGGAGATCAAAGAGAGAAAAGGATGTGAAAACCAAATTGTAGATCTGCTGTCCAGATTGGAACATATTGAAGTTGGGCTACCCATCAAGGAGACATTCCCTGATGAGCAATTGTTTGTTATCAATGACAAAGAAGCTGACGTCCCTTGGTTTGCTGATATAGCTAACTTCCTTGCAGCAGGGCTGGAACCATACGGAGCAAACAACATGCAGAAAAAGAAATCTTTCCATGATTGCAGGAGCTATCTCTGAGATGAACCTCTATTATTCAAAAGATGTGCAGACCAAATGATAAGGAGGTATGTCCCAGACGAAGAGCAACCTCAAATCCTTTTTCATTGTCATTCATCCCCCTGAGGAGGCCATTTGGACGGAATCAGAACTGCATCCAAGATACTTCAATCAGGTTTTATTGGCCCTCCCTTTTTAAAGATGCACTTTAACATGCTAAACAATATGATAAATGTCAAAGGGAAGGAAACTTAACCAAACAGAATGAAATGCCCCTTAATCCCATATTAGAAGTTGAATTACTTGATGTATGGGGCATTGATTTCATGGGACCTTTTCCCCCTTCTTGTGGGAACAAATTTATATTGATGGTTGTTGATTATGTAAGCAAGTGGGTGGAAGCTGTTGCTTTGCCCACTAATGATGCCAAGGTGGTTATAAAAATTTTAAAGAAAAACATTTTGACAAGATATGGGACCCCTCGTTGTATCATCAGTGACGGTGGGAATCATTTCATTAACCGCCAGTTTGAGAGATTTTTTGAAAAATATGGAGTCAAACACAAAGTTGCAACTCCATATCATCCACAAACCAGTGGACTCATCGAAGTCTCTAACCGAGAGGTTAAGAGGATTATGGAGAAGGTTGTTAACCCTTCTCGGAAAGATTGGTCTCTCAATCTAGATGAGGCATTGTGGGCTTACGGAACAGCTTACATAACACCCTTAGAATGTTCCCCCTATAGATTAATATTTGGCAAAGCATGCCACCTTCCTCTAGAATTAGAACACAAAGCATATTGGGCAGTTTATGCTCTCAACATGGATGAGAAGGTAGAAGGAGAAAAGAGACTGCTACAGCTTGAGGAACTGGAAGAATTCAGGGGAAACACATATGAAAATCACAAGTTGTACAAAGAAAATATGAAAAAGTGGCACGATTAAAGAATTAGGAACAGAGAGCTCAAGTTTGGTCAGAAAGTGTTGTTGTTCAACTCTAGACTCCGATTGTTTCCAGGAAAGCTCAAATCGAGATGGACTGGTCCGTACCAAATAGTGAAAGATGCAGGAAACGGAGCTTTTGAAATCCAAGGAACTGAACATGGTCGTTCTTTCAAAGTTAACGGGCACAAAATAAAGTTGTTTACTGATGAAACATTCAAAGAAAAAGAGGAAAGTATCCCTCTTTCTGATTCTAATTGAGAAGTAAGTAACATGTCTAGCTAAAGACGTTAAACTAAGCGCTGACTGGGAGGCAACCCAGTGGATACCTTTTCCCTTTAACAAGAGAAAAGTTTTGGGGTGGTTAAGCTTAACCACAAAGCTCCCAAAAATGGAGGAAACATCTGATGTTCACCTCTAGTCCAAATAAAGGAAATATATTTCGTTCCTGGAACGTAGTTTTGGAGTGGTACACTAACCACACCAACTTGTTGCTTTTTCTGTAAAATTTTCCATTTGTTTTCTTTTTCGTTCCCTAGTGTAAATTTTAATTTCTTTTTGAAATAGAAAAATCATTTTTGTTCAAACTGTTTGGAGCATACATTTCAGTTATAGTATTGTGGCTGTAAAAATTTAGATAACCAATGCCATGAAACACAAAGTCAATGAGTAATCATTTTTATTCTTAGTCTGGGTGCTTGAAATAGGAAAAAAGAAGTGAATTTAATCTTCATATTTTTGAAGGATACTGATCTGTGTGAACTAAAACTGGTGAGGAACGAAAAATGCCAAACACTTACTCATGAGTGTGTTCCTAAGGTGTAACCACAATGAAACTTTTGAAATTGCTTTAATGTTGTAAGTACTGCTGAAGAACAGGTGAATTCCACTAACAAGGATCAACCATCAAACACTCACCTCCATCAAACAGACATTTCCATTCCCATTCACACCTCAGCAGACACTCACACACATCACCAGGTCAACTAAAAAAGGCAAGGAGCAAATCCAAAATGAGCATAAAGGACAAGAAGATAGGAAGTAAAGAAAAAGGGGAACAACCATTCAAGAATTCAGAAGAAAGTACCAGAAAATATTACTCCAAAAAAAGAAAAGAAGGTACAAAAAGATAAGGTGTTCCCTCAAACAGAAAAGTCCAGCTCTGTAACAGAGAAATTTAAAAACGTTCCTTGACCCAAGACCTGTGACCATTCCATTTTAAACCCCTCCACAAATCTCTTTCAAAGATCCTTTAAAATGGAAAGCACCTGTACTTCCTAGGAAAGCAGCAGATAAGCAAGTTTGAAGAATCACATCCAGGAATGGACAGAGAAACACCAAGCCCTGAGTGATAGTGAGACAGAAGATCAGCAACCTTCACTTACCTTGGAACAAATTCTTTCTACTTGTCATCTATGGAAAGTAGTTCATTCTTTGAAAAGATCATGATTACTCATTGGTTCAATTTTCTGAATTTAAGCTATTCTTTGAAATTGAGCAGCCTAAGCCACTATTTCTGAGTTGTTTGAGGACAACCAACAGTTTAGTTTTGGGGTGTTTGATGGGACGAAAATTCATTCCCATCTAAGCCCATTTTGATGGCAAAATACCATATGTTCGCTCAACTGATGAGCAACTTTAGCACTAAAAGCACATGAGAACGGATGGTGACATAATCCTTTGGAAAATATATAAAAAGGGGAACAGATTGAGAACATTAAATACACCTGCTCCACTCACTCAATCTCTCTAACCACTTTTCAGGAAACGTTGAAGAGAAGTTTCCATAAAGCATAAGCGGTGCAGCAATCAAGCACGAAGAAACGTGTACAACAGGGAATAAAGAGTTCTCATTGGCTAAGAGGAAAGCAAGGCATGGGGGACTGTAGAAGAAACGACAAATATCAACAATAAGTGTCCCATCCAAGCAAGTTGCAACCCTCTGAACATTGTTTGCACCGCCCCGTCCATGCAATCAAGAAAATAACTCCAAAGAAATTATGAGCTTTGCCATTCACTCTTCTGCTATAAATAGGACGTCACAACACAAAGAACATCATCGAATTTCTTAAGAAGAGATCACTTAGTTTATTTTGTAGTTTTTTTCTTTTGTATATTTTTAGCTTTAGTTAAGTGACAACACTTCTTCTATATTCTGTATCACCCACTTGAGACTCCTCACGAGCAGCAACCATATTCTCCATTTTTCATTTTATTGTAACCTAATTTGATTCCAGTTAAATATAAGTGTTATTGTTACCAAAAAAAAATATATAAGTGTTATTTCTCTTCTTTCTACTCGTTATCTCTTAACTGAATCTCGGGTCTATGGGATTTCAGTTTGGAATAATTATGTTTAAAGTAGTAGCCATGGGCTAAACTATCTGTGGAAAGGAAAAACTGTAAAATTCTTAAAGAATTATTTTCAAAACTCTTGTACTGAAGATTTTGTGTTTCTCTGGTTAAGTGAGCTATATCCATTGTGTATCAATGCAAATTGAACACATACTGAGAAAGGAACTTCCATAAGGAAAGGATTTCAGATAGCTTAACTAGAGGGGGAAGGCAGTCTTGTGGAAACAACACTGCTGGTTGCCTTAGGAATAAGGGACCACCTCATTCATTTGAAGGTCCTGTGCTAAGTAACTGTTGGAGTCAAGGGAGCCATAGAAATATGGAAACTTGTGAGTCATTTAGTCTATGAGCTAAGGAATCAGAGTTGGCAGTGAAGAGACTAGAACAAATACAAAAGTGTTAAGTCTTGAGTAGAGAAAATAGCTATTTAAGAATAAAGCAGTGGATTTGTTCCTTCTGTTAAAACTGTTTTATACCATCCATACTATTGTCTCTTAATTACTGCAATTACTGTTGTTATTTTTGCTTTATTCAATCTTCTATCTACAAATCTTCAATGACTACTGTCGTTCCTTCTTTCACCAAGAAGGATTCCATATATAACGATGCGAGGAGTTGTTTGTTGTCAGATTGAACCTACTGTTCTTGAGGAACGTTGTCAAGATAGTAGGGAATGTTTGACCAGACAGGTTAATTACTAACTTTTCTTTTCATTTTCGTTCTATTTAAAATAGTTTAAGGCATTAATTAGAGTTTTATCCTCGTGGGAACGATAATCTGGGCACTAATAGTCCCATTTATTACTTGATCGTGCACTTGCGCACTTGGGTTGAAGTTAAGAGAACAAATGTGTTTTCTCTTAATGAACTAGAACGTCCTTCATCATAATATACTTTCCACCCAACAAGCTTTTGACCCAACAATCAGCATATCAAAAGCGGACATCCACCGTATCAATGCTCTCTTGACCAGCCCTCTAGTTCATCCAATATCATATTGGAAAAAGGAAGGGTGTGGAAAGAGTCAATGATTGCTGGAGGAGAAGTGATGTTTCTCTCAAGTACACCCAATATAAGGGAGACAAGAGACTTTGATTAAGCTGTTTGTAAGAACCTGCACCGTTAATTAAGGAAGCTAATTAATTAATTATGTGAAATTAGGAAATAATTCTATAATTGACCCTAATAATTATTATGAGGCTTAAATAAATATAGAAAGTGGTTAATAATGCTGAAAGTCGCTTTTCGGACGAAAAGTATAGATACCGGTTCTGCTACTCGGTATAAATGCGTACCGAAAAAGTATCCCAGAAAATTATAATAAGTGCATGATAATTCCTAGAATATTAAATAGGACTAGTAAAATAAGTTTCAGGTCAAAATAATGAGAACTGGTGCCAGAACTGATACTGGCTATGGAAAAGCGCTTACCGGAAAGGTGCTGCGAAAAATAAAATAAAAATATAAAAAATCTTAGAAAAATGAGTAGGTTCAGAATCCTAAGTTTGGGATTAAAATGCTAAGCGTAGCATTTAGCGCTAATACAGTGCGATTAAAACTTAAGTGGCCTATATAAGGCCATGGCACATGATCTTAGGTCATTTTTATGACTTGCTACGTGAGGTTTTCTGAGTGATGTTCATCAGCCACCCTACCACCTCCTTCCTTCTCCATTTTCTCACCAAAGACACCACCTTTGATCATTATTTCTCTTCTTGATCAAGTAAACACTTGAGTGTGAGCATTGGAGAGTACTAAGGGTGCCTTTTCTGAGTTGTGAGGGTTGTGTGTGTGAGGGAGAGGGGTTGTTTCTGTGTTGGTTAGTGTGGGAGTGTTTTCCTTGGGTTGTTGGAGCTCCAAGGAGCAATCTTAGTGAAGAAAGATCCTTGCTTGGGTGGTATTTTCGTGCACCCTTGAAGTGAGAACCTTGAGGCTGGCTTGTGAACTCCAAGAGCACATTTGGTTGCTGTTTTGAGCTTGGGTAAGTGTCACCAACCTTGATCATGAATTTTAATGAGTAAAAGTGGAGTCTTGCCATGTTTAATGAGTTAAACAAGTAACCAACTAGTATGTGGACTTAAAATAGAGAAAAAAATGCATGCTTTAACGTTGGAATGGATTAAAAACCCAACCTTTGGATGGATATCTCGCGAAATACAGAACTGCATTCTGTCGCGAAATATCCGGATATGATATCCGGATATTGATATCCGGATATGGGGTCTTCTGATATCCGAATATGGATATCCAGATATGCCCCCAACAAATATCCGAATATTATGGGTTTTCGAAGAACAGTAGCTGCACTGTTCATACAGAAGGCTATTGGGGGTTAGAGGACCCTAGATTGATGGAGTTGAACTTCTGTAATAATTAATGTAAGTCAGAATCAAGTGATTAAGGGCTTATGGCTTTGTGAAAAGCCTAAAGACGTAAAACGTAAAGGAAAGGCATTGTCTTTTATTGTATGCTTGTACAGTATGATTATTGATGTTATAATTGGTCCATAACAAATTGTGATTCTGCTGTGTTTGGGATTTAAGCTAGTGTGGAATCTTGGCTTGGATTGTTAGCTTGCAAGGTAAGCTTTCGTGTCCTCGGTTTAGCCACTATTGGTTCCACCATGTCCCATAGGGGGATGGTTTATATGCATGATGTGTTTTCATGTACAGTTTTATTGAAATTCCATGGAACTGTTAAGTGCAAATGCTTTATGATATGTATGTGGTGTGATGCCTACACAGGAGGCCATGGGGCGATCCTGTGGGCGAATACAACATGGGCTGATACTGTGTGGGTAATAGATGTATTCCTGCACTTCTCTGATTAGTAGAATAGTATAAACACACATGACATGATTATCTGTTGCATTCACTATTTTGGAACTTATATTGTTAAATGGCTTTTGAACTTATATTGCACATGTAAGTGAGCTTTGGGTGGAAGATTCTTGAGGACCCCTTGTCTTACTGAGATTTCTTTTTAGAGATCTCACCCCACGTTTGGGGCACCATTTTCAGGTTCAGGTAATGCGGGGGTTGAGACCTCTAGTGGCAGGAGGCCAGAGCTTAGTTGATTGATGATATATGCTTATGCTGCTTATGCTGTTTTGATGTTATACTTGGATGCTGGATCCTGTTTACTGCTTTATGATGTAGCTTCATTTATGGATTACCTTGTTGAGACCTTGTTGACTATGCTGTTTATTTGGTGAGCATGGAGATTTTCAGTGCCACATTGACTTGACTTTACGCTTTTAGTTTTTGTGTTGTAATTAATAATGTATCAGGATATTGTCCGGACTACATGTTGTAGATCCGTGACTTAGATACTCACCTATATATGTTATGAGGTTATTCAGTGTAGATAGTTGTCTTTTTGTAATTTACATACAGGCGATGTTTTGAAAAATGATTAAGTAATCAAGCTGGTAATTGATAATGACGTCATGATTGAAAAGAAAAAGATATTCCGTATTTTTAAATTAAGCGTGGCTTAATACGATGACATGATAACAAACCGGATATATACGGGGTGTTACACTGTTGGAATTGGAGTATCTGATTGTCACAAGCACGAAAATTGAAACTCGACACCTAAGTAAGACTTTTCCAATTTTGATATTTCCTTATTGTTTTATATATGCACATGCCATAAAATAAAGATGAGTGGCTACCCATTTTCTAGTTGCTTTCTGTCTGTTTCTACTTCTTTCTATTTCAATAAAAAGATATCCCATCTATTATGTTTATTGTGGCTGCCAAAGTTGGTTGTCATATCATGGTGCAGTTTTTCTTCCTTTCTCTTTGTAATGTAAGCCCTATCTGGTTTGAAGCAAGCATCTTGAGACTCATATTCTACATTTTGTTGTCCTATGTGCTTGAGTTATAGGGTCTATGATGCTATCATACATGCTTGTATGTTTGGGTTACTCTTATGTATCTTTCAGGTTTTTGTTTGGGGATATATGTCACAGTCTCGAAAGCTTCATTTTTTTTCCTCCACGATTTGTGACTCATGTTTTCTTATATGTGTATATATTAAATACATATAGACTTTTTACTTTAATCCCATCTTATTTATTATGTAGAAGAGCATACTGTTGCGACTCGGCAAGTGCACCGGTCGTAAAGTAATAAAGTGTACCAGAGTACGAGATCGTTCCCACGAGGATCAGAATCTTCAAGCACTAGTTCGCTAATCGTGTTTTAGTTGGACAATCAAAAGTTGGGTTTGAAAGAATGGTTGTTCAAAGAACTTAAAATTAAAACAAGTAAAAGCATGCAATCAAGAAAATTCAGAATTTAAAGAATGAATGAAGATGATGTTTGATTAAGAATTTAAAACAAGCGTAGTTAAGGTTTCGACTTCCCCCAATATCCTCAATACGTTATGAATTTAACAGTCAAGAATCTGTTTCTTAATATATTGCCAATCAATTCTATCTAAGTTAATTATGGCTCAATTCCTTGTTACCATAAATCTATGTAATCTTGAAAGAACTCTAGTTCCCCGATTATTCCCAAAGAAAACATGCATTAAGATCAAGAATTTCAAAATTGCATAATTACCCTATGTCTATCCCTAGATCACAAGGATTATGATAAATTATCAAGTCAGGGTTCATGCACCAACATCCCTATTGTCATACAATTCCCCAAAATCATTCTATAAGGAACAAACTCATAGAAAGCATTAAAAACAGATAAATTTATTCAATTATAAAAAGAACAGGATTCAGAGATAATTTAATTCATAAACATAAAGATTCAATTGGGTTCCATCTACCCTTAACTACATAAAAGACTACTCTAGCATACTAAATTGAAAAACAATAATAAAGAAAAGAGAACCCCAAGCCTCCATTGGTGTGATGTTGACTTGGTTCCTCAGTGTTTCAGCGCTCCGCAACAGGATTCCTCCTTCAGTCTTGGTGTCTGGATGAGTATGTGAATTGGTTTCTGAATCAGTCTTGCCCCTCAGCTCTTTATTTATAATCATTAGAGTTGTATCCTTCATTCAATCTCCCAACGAATCTGTATCAGATTTATAATTGATTCTACGATTGTTTCCTCTTTGCATTTAAGATCTTGAAGATTGGTTGACAGATTTGAGCTTTGAATCTTTGTTGTGATCTTCCATTATATCTTCCCATGGATTTATATCTATTCTCAATCAAGATTGATTTGTTTCCACTTTGTATTTTTATAAAATATGATGCACATCTTGATGAAGATATAAAATCTCTTTTGGGATTAGATTTGGTCGTGCCTAGACATTTTAGCGTGATGTTTGTGCGCTAAAACATTCTCACAGTGTGTTGTTGTCTGCCTATGAGCGTTTTGGCATGCTGTTGGACTGCCAAAATGCTCTGGTCCAGGGAGTTACTGTGGTTTTCTTCATTTAGAGCGTTTAAATGTTCTTCTTGGACGCCAAAACGTCCTCCTCCAGCTTGCAGATACTTGGAATCTTGCTTCCTTGAGGCTTCACTCCTCTTGTTGCTTTCTTTTGGTTCCAAAGGGCCATAATAGATGTCAAAAATTCTTTGAAATAAGAAATATGACAACATGTTAGCCAGATATTCAATTATTGTGACTTTATGGTATAAAATCCTAATTTTCATGCAATTCATGATATATTTTGAGTATAATTAAGCCTAAAACCATGGTAAACCAATGGTTTATCACATACCTTATGATATTTTTCATGAAACATGTTTTTGTGACTTTATCCATTTGATGTCCTGTTTCAATAATCATGATATAAAATGAGATGAAACCAAAAGGAAAAGTATGTATATCTAATCTTGCACGCAACCAAGCACAACACTTTCATTTGTTTGCATTAATGTGAAATGGCTGAACAATAAAAGTGAAAGATTAAAATAATGAGGCTCTTTTTTATTTACGAATAATAAATAATAAATTTTCTATTATTTCATTTCCATCATGTACTATATTTTTATTGCATCGTACTTGTTTTTTTTTTGTTTTTTTATTGACAACTTTAGAGAAAGCTTGACATATCAATTTTATTCTTAAAGAGTACAGTGGCTTAGTATATGCGTGTGAGTCTGAGAAGTTAAATAATGAAAATAATAATAAATAGTAACAACAATGTTTTTCTTAATCACTAAAAATAAAAGAAATAATTGTATTGGTAATTGACGGTAATTTAGTCGTGACGACCTGTTAACCTCACATATTTTGTTTTGGCTCATTTTAGCCGTGACAGCTTAATGATTCAAAACTTATTTAAATTTATAAAATTTATAATAATAAAGATAGTAAAATTAAAATTATCCTATTATACAGGGTTAATTTAGCCGAGACGACTTGTTAATTTCGTGGTCTTTTGGGTCATTTTGACCGCGACGATTTGGTAATTCAATAAAAATCATCAAAAATTTACAATAATAAAAATAATAACATCAAATCTATTTTTAAAAGAATTAGCTGAGATGAGACAGCTTGTTAATCCAGCAATCTTTTGGCTCATTTTAGCCGTAATGGTTTGGTGATTCAAAATTTATTATAAAATTTACAAATAATAAAAATAAAAACTGATGAAATAAATATAAATCATCAAATCTAGAAACTTTCTAATGAATTTCTTTAAAATTAATTGTTAAAATTAAAATCAACCAACACACAAATATTTTTTACAGAACGACGTAGCTTTGAGTTCCTTATTATACCGAGGGATACGTGGGAGCGAGACCCATCCCTTCAGGCACAAAAAATAAATTTACAAAAATTAGTTTTCTTTTCTTTAATCAATTTTATTTAATTCTTTAGGGTGAAATAAAATATTAAAATCTTATCAATAGTTTGCACAATTAATATAAGGTAACTATTTTTTTAAACGGACGGGGTAGGGTCCTAACACATTTCCTACTCGCAATCGACTCCCTAATCCAATTCTGTTTTCAAAGACCAATTTTCAAACAAAAAGGATTTTTCCGATGTTTTTCCAAATAAACCTTGATGGCGACTCCATTATTTTTTAACTTTCATTTCTTTCGTCGTCACGTCGCGATCTGGTAGCGACAGCTGGCGACTTCACTGGGGAAATTTGGAGAGTCAAGCCTGTTTCATTAGTTGTGCAAATTATTCCTAAATTTTTTTTATTTGTTTCATCCATCTTTTATTTGTTTTATTTTTTTATACCTTTTGTGTAAATACTGTCATTGAACATCATGTTTATACATCTATGTTTGTCATATGTTGCTGGTATATGTATAGCTGAATTAATAAATTTGTATCTTGTTTGGTTTTAACCTTAGAGTAAACAACCTTTGTATATATTCTATTTTTTCTTTGTTTTGCAGCTTTGGAAATTTAGTTATTATAAGATGTACAAGTTTGTATGCTCCTTTCATACATTGCACTCACATAACTCACACAATTATGAGCGGGCCCCTATACCTGGGTTTGAGTGAAACATAAGATTAGGTAAGAGGTTGTGTAGTGGTATCCATTTTGGATGTACGTCCTGTTTGGTTATCATGAAAGCCTCATTTAGAGCGTGACTCTTTGGGATTGTAGTCATTTTGGATGTATATCATGTTTGACTATTTTATTTCGAAATGAGATCCGAGCTCTAGAGACCAAGGTTCCCATATTTATAGAACCACCAAAATGAGAGCTCCCACACATTAGTAAAACCTCATGACAGTAAGGTTTATCAATTTAATAGAAACCTATTCAGGACACAAAGGGAGCACATATCCTTCTTACTTTTATTCACATTCTCTATATGTTTCCATTGTTTTAGAATCATCATAAATTCATATTTCAAATATTCATGCAAATGCATAATGAATCATGATAGGCATAAATATTATCTACATCATTTTATTTTATTTTATTTTATTATTATTTTTAAAAAAAATCATTATGCATCATTTTTCGTACTTACTCATTTACATTGTTTATTTTACACCATTGTAGGAAAGTTTTGTTGGAGAACTGTTGAACTTTAGTTTGATTGTGAATATCATTATTATAAATATGGGATCAAATCACAGCGAGACCACATCGATTGACCCTCACTAGGATGTACGGGAATGTCCTAGATTTATTGGAGGTGGATGTACAAGTTGAGGCAATCATTGCAATTGCTCAATATTATGATTCACCTCTGTGATGCTTCACTTTTCAAGATTTTCAGTTAGCCCCTACATTGGAAGAATTTGAGCGAATCTTCAGGCTATCTTTAGAAGATAAGAAGCCCTATCGTTATATTGGGCATTACCCTTCCATGCTCGTTGTTGCTGAGATTTTGAAAGTTCAGGTGAGAGACTTACAGGAAAGGAGGCAAATTCAAAATGAAACTGTGTGATTTTCGAGAAAGTATCTAGAAGAACATCTTCACCACTTAGCAGGAGTAGGGGAATGGGATACTTTCATCGATGTGTTGGCCTTCACTATTTATGGCATTCTCATATTCCCTAATACTGATGAATTTGTGGGCTTCGCAGCCATTGAAGTATTTGTGGCACACAAATTTAAACGTGAAAACCCCATCCCAACCATTCTTGTTGATGTTTACTATACCTTGAGCTTTTGTCATGAAAGGAAAAGGAAGAGGATCTTGTGTTGTTTACCAGTGTTGTTCATATGGCTCACTGCTCATATGTTTAATAGAGGATACAAAGCAGCGTGCCCAATCACTGCTTTTCGGATGTATCAGTTGAAAGCTAAAAGTGGTCGTGAGTGGGTGCAAACTTTGGCGAAGCTTGATGGAAAAAGTGTTCGATGGTATCTTGAATGGGCAAGAATACAAGCTTTGGTTTACCAATGTGGGGATTTTCCCAATATGTCTTTGCAAGGTACTCGTGGATGTATCAATTACAATCTTTCTTTGGCATTGCGACAACTTGGTTACCCTATGAAAGAGGCTCCTACTGAAGATATGACAATTCCTTTCCTCCTTTATGATCTGAATCCTGAGAATACTGTGATTATCAGAAAGGTCTGGAGTGCTTGGGGTAAGGTAGTACGAAAAGGTAAAGAATTGGGGGTAAGAAGTTGTGATTGCAAAGAAAACTATCGTCAATGGCTTAAAGACCGAGTTAAAAAAGTCAAGTTACAGTTCCAAATTCCTGTAACTCCTGCAGTTAGCGAAACACCAATTGTCGAACCTGTTAAGGATGAAGAGTTGAAAGAGGTGAAGACTAGATTGATGAAGGTCGAAGCAGAGAAAAAGAAGCTAAAGCAAGAGTTAGAAGAAGCAAGGCAAACAAGTCGGGCATACGAAAAAATATTGAGAGAGACCATAATTTTGAAGGGAGTAATAAAAAGGCTAGAACCGAAGAGCACCTCAAGCTTAAAACTCAAGATTGCTTGAAAGCGGCAAACAAGGAATTGGGACTTCGAGGGCAAGAAAGGGATAAGGCCCTGGCTGAGAACCAACAAATCAAGAAGTTACTTAGAAGTAGTAAAGTGGCTTAAAATGATGCATTAAGACAAGCGGCCCATATACAAAACCATATGGAAGAAGCAGTGGCCGGATATCAGGATGCAATCCAAAGAGGGCAGGAAGACATGCAGAGTCTAAGAGACCATATTCAAGAGCAAGAAGAAGTCATTGCAGAGATTAGAGAAGAAGTTGCTTTCTGGATGACTCGCTTCTCAAACTTGGTTAGGCTTGCTAATGGAGCGATTGCTCCTAATCATTTGAAGATGGCTGAGATGATGGTGAATCCCCTCACTACCCCGGCAGAGATTTGCGACTTCATTGATCATTGTAAATATTTGATTACAGAAATAAGACAATTGGCCATCAAGGGTGTAAGAACCTGCACCGTTAATTAAGGAAGTTAATTAATTAATTATGTGAAATTAGGAAATAATTTTATAATTGACCCTAATAATTATCATGAGGCTTAAATAAATATAGAAAGTGATTAATAATGCTGAAAGTCGCTTTTCTGACGAAAAGTGCAGATACCGGTTATGCTACTCGGTATAAATGCGTACCGGTGAAGTATCTCAGAAAATTATAATAAGTGCATGAATATTCCTAGAATAATATATAGGACTTGTAAAACAATTTTGAAGTCAAAATAATGAGAATTGATGTCGGAACTAATACTGTCAGTGTTAAAACGCGTACCAAAAATTAATATAAAAATACGACAAATCCTAGAAAAATGGCTAGGTTCAGAATATGAAGTTTGATATTAAAATGATAAGTGTAGCTATTATTTCTAATACAGTGTGTTTAAGGCACTAGAGCAAACAGCAGTACAGTTTTCCAAGTGCAAACTTCTCCTATGCAGAATCCAACAATGGCAGCAGCAGCAGGAGCATCAAGCACAGATAACCAGAGAATAGAGAACAGGCTTGATGAGTTGACATCAATGGTGAGGCAGTTGGCAGTGACACAGACAGTGCAACCTTCTGCTCAACAGACAAGCAACCCGTGTGACATCTGATGTGATCCTTCTCACCCCACGGATGCTTGTCCTTCTCTACAAGACAGCGGTTTCCAAGTTAATCAGTCTGTTGCTGCAGTTTTTCCTGGAAATCCACAGTACCAGCAGCAGCAAAACAATCTTTTCTCTCATACATATAATCCTGGCTGGAAAAATCATCCAAATCTCAAGTGGAGCCAGAATCAGCAAAATGCACCATTCAAGCAGAGGCAGCAGTTTGTACCCTCACAGCAGAGGCAGAATTTCCAACAATCTGCAGCTCCACAGCAAATGTAGCAGCAACAAATGCAGCAGCCACCAATGTAGCAACCAATGCAGCAGCAAGCCAGTAGCAATGGTCCTTCTTTGGAGGATTTAGTGAAGCAGATGGCAACTAACAATCTGCAATTCCAGCAGAGGACTGAGTCTTCCATCCAGACTCTGCAAACACAGATTGGCCAACTAGCAACATCAATGAGTCAGAATCAACAAGCAAGTGGCAGCTCCCTTCCATCCCAAACAGTTCCAAATCCAAAAGGAAGCAAAAATGTGAGTGCTATTACTTTGCGATCTGGAAAGCAAATGGAGGAGCCAAACCAAGCTGCTGCTGAGTCATCTAAGGGAGGTGACACTAGTTCCAAGAAGCAGAGCACTAATACATCTGATGTCCATATCCCTCTACCATTCCCTCAGAGAGCCACTCAGTTCAAGAAGCAATCAGTAAAGGCTCAAGATAAAGAAATACTTGACACCTTCCGAAAAGTTGAGGTGAACATCCTTCTTCTGGATGCAATACAGCAGATTCTGAGATATGCCAAGTTTTTAAAGGAGCTGTGCACCAACAAGAGGAGACTGAAAGGAGATGAGCAAGTTAACCTAAGTCAGAATGTATCAGCACTCATCCATCCTATGCCTAAAAAGTGTCAAGATCCAGGGACATTTAATATTCCTTGTGTGATTGGCAATTCTGTTTTTCATGATTGCATGCTAGACTTCGGGGCTTCCATTAATGTCATGTCTGAATCTGTGTATAAGTCTCTTGGTCTTGGTCCTTTGCGTGCTACTAGTATTGTGGTTACATTAGCTAACAGGAGTAATATTCACTCATCTGGTTTGATTGAGGATGTATTGGTCAGAGTTAATAATTTGATTTTTCCTGCTGACTTCTACATTTTAGAAATGGAGAGTGAGACTACTACTAATAGATCACTAATTATACTTGGTAGGCCTTTCATGAGAACAGCTAGGACCAAGATAGATGTTCATTCTAGTACTCTATCCATGGAATTTGGTGATAGCATTTACATTTTAGTATATTTGATTCCATGAAGCATTCTAAGGTTCAGGTTGATCATTCAGTTTCATGCATAAAAGTGATTCATGATGTGGCTGATAAGGTTGATTCTGAATTGATTAGTGATTGTGCATTACCTATGGATTATGACTTGCCTATTAATGTTAATTCTGAATGTGTACTAAATGTGAAGTTAGGCAAGACTCCCTATTCTGGTAATGATTTTGATCCTAACTTTCACGGACCCAAGATGAAATGGGTACCAAAAAGTTCTTCCTCTATTTTTAGTATGCAAAAAAGTTTGCGTAAGGTTGGAAGAAAGGATCAAGAGAAGAAGAAATGCACACAGAAAAGAAAGCCCCCAAAGTTGCGCGATAAGCAGATGGGGAAGATTTGCACAATGATTGGCCATCACCTCAAAGTTGTTCATGAAGGATCCCAGAAGCAACCTGTGGAGACAGAGGCTCTGCTCACTGATGTTGTTTATCCTCCTTAGGGAGTTCAGGGAGTCTTCTTCCCTTTTTTTTCTTTTTGTTATTTGCATTTTTCTTTTTCTTTCTTTCTTTCAGTCTTTGATTTTCATAGGTAGATTTTCCTTTTCTTTCTGGTTATTATTGAGTGTTACATGGAGTAGACTTAGATCACAATGTTTGATAGTAAAGTCTGTTAGGCTTTGATCTCAATTCTTGGATTGCAATACTTGTTGATTGATGCTGTGATGTTGATTGCATGATTTGGTTAACCCTTGTGAGGTTTTGAGCCTGTATATATGGCATATCTTCTGGCCATGCTTTCTTTCTTGTGTGCTCCTGCGCTTGATCTTTGTTCTCTAGAACTTGCTCTGATTCTTTTTGAAACTGCATTTTTCACTTACATGCATGAATATGATTGAGGCATTCATTTCTTTCTTTACCCACTTTAGCCAGATAGCCATCCCTTACGTTATTATCCCTTGGTGAGCCCTTTTGAGCCTTTATATCCTTTATTTCTTTAGTCACATTACGAGCCTAAGTGAAAACCCAATTAATTCCACACCCTGGAGATTTACTGAGCAATGGTTTTCACTATGATGTTGTGTTTAAGTGTGGGGGTTTGCCCGAGGCGTGCAAAAGTTTAAGTATGGGGGGGTGACAATCTGATTCTTTTCTCTGCTATGTGGTTCTACTGTGTTAACAAAAAAAAAACAAAACAAAAAAACAAAACAAAAAAAAAACAAAACAAAACAAAAAAACAAAAAACAAACAAAAAAATGTGTGTTTATTTTTATCTTTTCATTATCTTTGTGTATTTCTTAACTTTTGCTCTTGTAGATTTCTGGGGTGTTTAACCTTCTTTTTCACATTTCATCCATACCTTCACCTCAGCCTCATTACAACCCTGCATAAAGCCCTATTGATTTGTGCATACATGTGTTAGTAGCAGTGGAGAAGTAGAATTTGAGCAAGCCTATGGTAGAATGATCTTCTTGAGTAGATTTGAGTGATACACTGATTACCTGATACACTTGAGAGAAAAATATTGAGAGCATCCTGTGAGAAATTATTTTCTGTAATTGGCATGTGCAGCTGAAATTAGCAAGTCTTGTGATTTGAGATTAGGGAATTTTTGTCCTGATTGATTTATCTGTGGAAGACTTGTGATCTTTGTATATTGTCTGTATGCTTGGTAATTGTTAGAAAGGATTGGTTGATCTTAGTCTTTGCTTTCAATTTTAGTTTTTGCCCAAGAGTGCAAAAAGTTAAGTGTGGGGGAATTTGATAACACATATTTTGTTACACTTATTTATTACTCTTGGTTGATATTTTTATGATTTATTTGAATTAAATAAAGGTCTTTTGGGTCAAATCACGATTCTAGATTCTGATTGGGTTTAATTGATTTTCGTCATAATTTTCCAGATTTATACTACTTTCGTATTTTGACCATATCTCACTCTAGAGATGTCCGATTGACTACTTTCTTGTTGCGTTTTGCGGCTAACAGATAGGGCTACAATCTCTATTTCAGCTACTCAATCCAAATGCGGACGGGAAGATGGTCAAAACCTGAGCTCAAGATGACATGTTTTTGCTGGAATTTTATTTTGACGTTTGGACTTGTAATTCACATTAGGACCCAATGTGTTTAGGGCCCAAGGCCATGTTTTATTTTTTTATTTTATTTTATTCAGTTCTTATTTTATGTATGGGCCGAAGCAGTGAAACCCTAGCCGTTCTGAATGACGGCTATTTAAGGGAGACTTTAGGAAACCCTTCGGCAGTCAGATTTTGGGAGTTTGACGACAGAGAAGTTTTCTTTGAATTTCAATTCTTTTCTTCTTCTTCATCTTCTGTTCTTATTATTTTTAATTTTTAATTATATTTACCTTAGCCATGCGAGGCTAAGAACCTTTTAATCAACCTAAGGGTAACAGATTCCATGGATTAGTCTTGAGGATCTGCGCTTTGTTTTAAATCAGTTTCGTTTCCCTTCCCAACTCAGATTGATATCGTGCGATCGTGGATATTCAATCTGAGATTCGCGATTGCGATTATGGAAATGGATTAATCATCAGATTTGATGATTAGGTTGATTGACCCTATGACCTTAAATCAATCGGGCTGATACTCTGCGATTGTATGAGTAGAAGCATCGTATTTGATCAAATGCTAAGCGATCGCTTAGAGAGGATTGTCAATTGAAAATAAGGATTCTGATTCAAATGACAATCAATCACGATTCTGATATCTTTTATCCGATGAAAGACGTCCATGGAACCATAACCTTAGGTTGGTTAATTTTTAATTACGAATTTTAATTCCAATTTTATATTTTGCCTTTTTAATTATTCAACCAAAATCCAACCCCCCCCTTTAATTTTCTATCATCATAAGCGATTTTTACCAAAACAATTTCCTTGAGAGACAACTTAGGGTTTCCACTTTACTGCAAATTTTCTAAACCCTAAAAAATAATTTTTAATTTGCGCGAGTTCGACAGCTCGTGTCAGGCGCAGAATCGGCAGAAGAGTTACTACGATGTCAAGCATCGTCCACTGGAGTTCTGTGAGGGTGAGCACGTGTTTGTGAAACTTTCGCCTGTCACCGGTGTTGGACGGGCACTCGGAGTGAGGAAGCTGAGCTCGCGTTATATTGGGCCATACCAGATCCTTGGTAGAGTAGGACCTGTTGCCTACCGGCTTGTCTTGCCTCCAAACTTAGCCAACATCCACGACGTGTTTCACGTGTCTCAGCTTCGCAAGTATGTAGCGGATCCTTCGCACGTGGTGCAACCGGATGATGTGGAGGTTCGGGAGAACCTAAAGACTCTCGTCAGACCACTCAAGATTCTCGATCGTGGCAAGAAGCAGTTGAGGAGCAAGATCATTCTGATGGTCAAAGTGCAATGGTCAGGAAGAACTCCTGAGGAGTGTACCTGAGAGCGAGAGGATGAGCTTCTCTGGCTGTAACCCGATTTCCGAGACAGGTATATTCCGATTTTGAGGGCAAAATCTTAAAAATGTGGGGTGAATGTAAAAACCCGCACCGTTAATTAAGGAAGTTAATTAATTAATTATGCGAAATTAGGAAATAATTTCATAATTGACCCTAACAATTATTATGAGGCTTAAATAAATATAGAAAGTGATTAATAATGCTGAAAGTCGCTTTTCTGACGAAAAGTGCAGATACCGGTTCTGCTACTCGGTATAAATGCGTATCGGTGAAGTAACCCGGAAAATTATAATAAGTGCATGAATATTCCTAGAATAATATATAGGACTTGTAAAACAAGTTTGAAATCAAAATAAAGAGAATTGATGTCGGAACTAATACTGTCAGTGTTAAAACGCATACGAAAAAAGTGTTGCAAAAAATTAATATAAAAATATAACAAATCCTAGAAAAATGGCTAGGTTCAGAATATGAAGTTTGAGATTAAAATGATAAGCGTAGCTATTATTGCTAATATAGTGTGTTTAAGGCTTAAGTGAGCCATAAATACTCATTCTTTGGGCACAAAATCCTAGACATTCTGTTGCTACGAGAGTTACTTGGTGGCTGACCAGAAAACACTCCTTCCTTGGCTCCCTTCTCCATTTTTTGAGCCTTGAGGCCACTTTCTTCATGAAATCTTCACCTAAACACCATTGTTGAGTGAGAGTTGGTCTTGTGAGGGTGTTGGGTACTCCATTTTCTTGAGTGAGCTTCTGAGTTGAGGTGTTGTAGGGGCTGACTTTGTTGTTTGGGTTGGTGGAGCCATTGTCATGGCATTTGGAGGTCCAAGTAGTGATCTTTGAAGAGAAAGAACCTACCTTGTGTTGTATTTTCGTGGTTCCTTAAAGTCAGCATCTTTGAGCCTTGGTGGAGAGCTCCAAGAGCCATCTTTGTTGCTGAGTTTGGACCCCATTGGTATACTTTGAATTTCCCTTTGAATTTTCATGAAAATAGCTTGTTTATGTAATGAAATGAGTTAACTTTAATCATTCGAGCTTAGGGTTGTTAATCTAAGGCTAATAACTGTTAATGAATATCTGTTTTGGGTCAAAATCGAACCTTGGGTCATTTGGGTGACATTTTGGCTTCGGATTGTGCAGAAAAAATCTGCAGAAAACTGTTCTGCCCGCGTGGTAATCAATTACTTTTGGTTGGTAATCGATTACCATGTGCAGTAATCGATTACCTTGCTTGTTGTAAGAACCCGCATCGTTAATTAAAGAATTTAATTAATAAATTACGAGAAAATAGGAAATGATTCCATAATTGACCCTAATAATTATTATGAGGCTTTAATAATTATAGTAAGTGAGTAATAATGCTGAAAGTCGTTTTTGGAAGAAAAGTGCAGATATCGGTTCTGCTAGTCGGTATAAATGCGTAACGAAAAAGTATCCCGGAAAATTATAATAAGAGTATAAAAATTACTAGAATGATATGTAGGACTTGTAAAACGAGTTTCAAGTCCAGATAATGAGAACTGGTGCTGGAAACCGGTACTGGCTTGGAAAAGCGCGTACCGGAAAGGTGCTCAGAAAATTATAAGAAAAATATGATAAATCTTAGAAAATTATGTAGTTTCATAATCCAAAGTTTGGGATTAAAATGCTAAGCGTAGCAATTAAAATTAATATTGTGTGTTTAATTGTTAAACCACTATATAAGCCTTAGTGGGCACTAAACCCTAGGCCATATTACATTCTCTACGTGAGTGAGTGAGGGTGGCTGATCAGCTTGGCTGCTCCTTGGGGTCTCTTCTCCATTTTGGGTCCAAGACACTTCCTTTCTTGATTTTCTTCACACTTTCACTTGGGAAACATCTTGAGAGGGTGTGAGGGTGTTGTGCTTGAGGTTTGGCCACTGTTCGTGGGATGTTTGTGTTCTGAGTTGGGGTTTGGGTGGAGTGCTTCCTTGCTCATTGGGTTTTGAGGCTTAAAGGAGCTTTCTTGTTGAGTAAGAGGACCACCTTGGTATACCATTTTCGTGTGCA
Source organism: Gastrolobium bilobum (assembly GCF_033153095.1). Classification (NCBI taxonomy): domain Eukaryota; kingdom Viridiplantae; phylum Streptophyta; class Magnoliopsida; order Fabales; family Fabaceae; genus Gastrolobium; species Gastrolobium bilobum. Next base: position 62,331 of record NW_026898255.1, read on the forward strand.
GAGAGAGACATAACCTTGGAGTGACCTTTTGAGCTCCAAGAGCACCTCTTGTTGGCTGATTGAGTTTTGGTAAGCCTTGTCACCTTTGGTCTTGAGTCTTTGAACTTAAAAATGAAAGCTTGATGCATGTTAAGGCTTAAAGATGATAACTTGTTGTTGAGTAATGTTTAACACACCTAGAAATGCATGTTTAGGTGCTTAAAATCGTTAAAAACCCAACCTTGGGAGGATATCTTCACGAAATGCATTTTCTACATTCTGTCGTGAAATATCCGGATATGTGCCCGATGAATATCTGGATATGTGATATCCGGATATGGGTTTTGAGTATCCGGATAATAGATATTCGGATATGGGATTCTGGATATCCGGATATTGCATATCCGGATACGTCCAGTGAGATATCTGGATACTGCATATCCGGATATGGACCCGAGGAATATCCGGATATCCTGGGATTTCGTAGAACAGTAGCTGTGCTGTGTGTACAGTAGGCTATTGGGGGTTTGTGGACCCTAGATTGCTGAAGTGGAACTTCTGTAATTAATGAACTAAGTCAGAATCAAGTGATTAAGGGCTTATGGCTTGGTGAGAAGCCTTAAGACATAAAGCGTAATGAAAAGGCGTTGTCTTAATATTGTATGCTTGTGGTGCATGTTGTTGATGTATTGTTGGTCCATAACAGATTGTGAATCTGCTGTGTTTGGACTTTGACCTGTGGACTCTTGGCTTTTGGAGTTAGCTTGCAAGGTAAGCTTTCGTGTCCTCGGTTTAGCCATGTTGTGGTTCCACCATGTCCCATGGGGGATGGTTTATGCATGCTGTGTACATGCTTTTGAATATTCGATATGTTGATTGAACTTTACATGTAATGGCTTTTAATATGCATGTGTTGTTTCATCTTGACGGGAAGCCTGAGTATGTAGCGCCATACAAGACGGTGTACCGGGGTGAATGCAAGTGGTACTTGCACGGTGTGTAGGTGATAGACGTATACCTGCACAGTCTCTAGCCAGTAGATTAGTATTGACACACATGGCATGATTATCTGCTGCATTGCATTGTTTTAGAAATGATAAATGATAAATTGCTTTTGAACTTATATTGCACATGTAAGTGAGCTCGGGGTGGAAGATCTTTGAGGACTCACTGACTTACTGAGATTTCTAGATTAGAGATCTTACCCCACGTTTGGGGAATGCTTATTTCAGGATCAGGTAGTATGGGTACTGATGCCTCAGGCGGCAAGAGGCCGGAGCTTAGCTGATTATGTTTGACTACTTTATGTTAGCATGACTGAATTTGGGATGCTGTTTATGTTTTCCGCTATTTATGATATGTTGTTGTTGAGACTGATGTTGAGCATGTTGCCTTATTTGAGTGAGCATGGGGATTGTCCATGACACTTTCTGTTAGTACTTTTAGATTGGAGTTGTATAAACTGTTAGATGGTCCGGTCTGCATTGTTGTAGTTCCGTGACTAGAGCCACACTTATATTATCTATGTTATGAGGTATTTCAGTTAGCTGTTTTTATTGCAATAATTGATTATTAAGCAAGTTGGTAATGTTAATGGCATCATAATTGAAAAGAAAAAGTAATTCCGCATTTTAATTAAGCGCAGCTTAATACGATTTTATGATAACATTACCGGATATATACGGGGTGTTACACTTGTGGTAATCGATTACCCTGCTGGTGGTAATTGATTACCACCTGTGAAAATGACCAGAAACCAGTTTTATGCGTGGGTTAGTCCCCTTTTGGGCATGATGGCCTAAGAAGTTTGTATTACTGTTAGAAAACAATGATACCTTTAATTATGAGACTTAATACTTGATAATTATGAACTAGAAATGATGTAATCGAATAAGGAAATGTTGTCATAATGAAATGAACCTTTAAAGTATGGTTATTGATGATATTTCTGATATAAACAGATTGTGATTGTGCTGTTTGTGGGCCTTGAGCTTGTGCAGACTCTTGGCTTGGATAGTTAGCTTGCAAGGTAAGCTTTCGTGTCCTCGGTTTAGCCATGTTGTGGTTCCACCATACACTATGGGGGAATGGTTTATATGCATGTTGTGTTACATGCTTTGGATATTTTGAAATGCTTTTGAGCTGATATGTGCAATGACTTATAATATGTATGTGTTGTTTCCACTTAGTCGGTAAGCCTGAGTATGTAGCGTCATACAAGATGGTGAGCCTGTGGGTGGGTGCAAGTAGCGTCTTGCATATGGTGTGGGTAATAGACGTATTCCTGCATTTCTCTGATCAGTAGAATAGAATTGACACACATGACATGATTATCTGTTGCATTGCACTATTTTGGAAATTATATTGTTAAACTACTTTTGAACTTATATTTCACATGTAAGTGATCTTGGGGTGGAAGATCCTTGAGGACCCCTTGTCTTACTGAGATTTCTTGTTTAGAGATCTCACCCCACGTTTGGGGGCGCTTATTTTAGGTTCAGGTAATTTGGGGGCTGATGCCTCTGGCGGCAGGAGGCCTGAGATTAGTTGATGATTATTGCTGTTTATATGCTGACATGTTTGGATGCTGGGTCTATCTGCTGATGTTATGCTTTTAGCTTTATTTTATTATGATGTTGTTGTTGAGACTATGTTGGGCTTGTTGCCTTATTTGTGTGAGCATGAGGTTTGTCCATGCCACTTGATGTTAGTACTTTGGGTTGAGTTATATAAATTGTTAGTTTGTCCGGTCTACGTGTTGTAGTTCCGTGACTAGAGACATATTTATGTTGTTTAATTAATGAGGTATTTCAGTTAGCTGTCTTTTGCAATTTACATACAGGCAATGTTTTATTAATTGATTAAGTAAGCAAGTTGGTAATGATTAATGACGTCATAATTGAAAAGAAAAAGATATTCCACATTTTTAACTAAGCACAACTTAATACGATAATATGATAACACTACCGGATATATACAGGGTGTTACAAAGGGCATGTGAAGCAATGTATGAACCCCTATTTTGTTAGGGAACATTTGCATTTTGTTATGAAATGCATGTACTATGCTTTAGTTCTCAACAGAGATGTTTTGCTTTTCGTTTGTGATCTTATATTTATAAGACCTAGTACTTTCAAACGTGACATTTTGAGAAACGGTCTTGAAATGAACATGATACTCACATTAGTCTCATGCAACATTCAAGCGTCAACAATCCTCTGACAAAATATGATATAGCCAAATAGGAAATAATAATACCATAAGTAAACATTCATCATTTTTTTTGTTCCATAAAAAAATTGCGATTTTCATGGCATTATTTCATTGTCAAATAAAAATGGTTCATAGCAAAAAGTGTGTCGAGGTGTAGAAACTTTTGAATTGTTATTTTTCCTTGGAAAGTTTGAATCCATCAAATCCTACAACTGTTGCAAACTCAGCTCTAAGACATGAAATCCAAAGAACCGTGTGATGCAAGGAATTTGAACCATGAAGTGGATAATTGAGAAAAAGATTAGATGAAAGACAAGTACGAATGGAGGACATGCTGAAGCAGCTAAAGATGGCACATGATTTAAACGAGCAAAAATCAAAGCTTATGGAGTGGCAGTATCCTTCTTAATTCCATAACCCGCCATCCCTTTTCACCGACCAAACACATCTTACTCCATTATCCTACAATCATCAACCTATTTTTAATATACCACACCCAGTTGTGATACTTCAAATTACACCCTTCACTCATTTATTACATACTAATTATCCTCCTACACCCCCTCAAAGCCATCGTAGCCAATATCCACCTTGGACCAACCATCAACACTTTCTCAATCATCATTTGCCTAAGTCCAACACTCAAAACCAAGATTGCTCTTCTTCAAAGAAGAAATTACCATCATTTCCAAAGCTAGTATTTCTAGGGTTGAATTGTTTGATCATCTGCAAAGTACTCATCTGATTCAGAAAATCTTCATAAATCTGAAAAAAAAACCTTTGTGTCCAAAAGAATGACTTTGAAGCGACTTGTAATTTTCACTCAAGAGTAGCTGGTCACTCTATTGAAAATTGCAAGGGTTTTGAGGTTGCTGTGAGGAGAATATTATATCGTGGTTAGCTAAATATCCTTGATGGACGTTCTATTACAGTCAACAGCCAACTTCTGAATCATGAAGGAAGATCAATGCCTACCAACCAATCAATAATGAATAATCTTTGAGTGCTCGATGATCTATCTTGTTAGTTGGAAAGATTGATATAGTGTAATTGTTTTGTCGTGTTGTCTCCTATAAAGATTGGGGGAGTTTTGAACTTAAGTTAACTTTCTTTGAAGCATTCATTCAATAAACTTGCGTAATGATTGTCTTTTCTTATATTCTATTTATCAATTAATTTCTTTACTTTTCAAATCTCACATAAACCATTTCCAAACAAATTCAATCCTTCCAATCCATCACCCCCAAAAGGATTCTCAAAGACTCCTTTGATTGATTCCTATGTTAAGTGGGCATGAGCAATCATGGATTTGATGAAAGATTTGAAGTCCCTAGAAAAGAAGAAAGTCAAAGGGAAATTGTTCTTGATTCATACATAAGCTCAAAAGAAGACCCCTATTTTTTTTTAAAAAAAGAAGAAGAAGAAGAAGAATAAAAAAACTCGCTAAGCTGATGATCAATTAAGGCAAGGTGAAGACAAAAAAAAAAACAAAAAAAAGACTCTTAGAGAAATACTTTGTATTTTGGTCTACAATGGGGAAACTTATTTAGCTTAGCAGATGAAGATAAGTGCAAATTAGGTTTGACATACATTGGGACAAACCCATTGAATTTAGCAACTTAAGATTGATGCACTTAAGTGTGACATATCCTGGGGGAAATTTTCTTCAAGTCTTGCAGCTGAAGATTGGTGCAACCCATTTGACCTAACCATTGCATACTTGGGGCAAATTCTTCCTCTTGTTTACACATGAATTCCGTTGGTAGTGATTTAAGAAAATATCTCCTCCAAGAAGGCATCTTTAAGCGGGGTACACGTATAAGGTCCAGTTCTACAGAAAAATTATGCAAGACAAAATCCCCAAAAAAAAGGAAAGATAGGCTCGTTAGGTTGAAAACCCGCAAGGGTAGCCTTAGCAAAAGTTAGAGCAAGGAAAAAAGAGAGAAAGATAGATAGGTCCGAAACCCGCAAAGGTTGCCTAAGCAAAGATTTGGGCGAGTCAAAGAGACTAAGCAATGATTTGGACAAGTCAAAGATACATAGTTTGGAAAAGGGGGAATCCACACTGGCTTTATGATAAAATGCCATTTTGATAACTCATCCATTCATGGGAAGTTCAGTTGGCTCAAGAAAAGCAAGTATAGGGGCAGTGCCATAGGATCATCAAATGAAGAGATTTGATAGGTACAATGTCTACGTGTTCATAGGAATCTCTCAAAAGAGAATAAAGAAATCTAAACTGGGGCAAACGCTTAACCTTCCATGATATTCCACTTGTATCATCATCTACCGTTTTCCTTATAAATATCCACATTCCTTTTGAGATAACAAGCTATCCAATCCTTTTGAAGTTATGCATGTTAGTTGAATGATGTTTCAAAGTAAGAGAACATAAATGCAATAACATGATTTAACGATTTGGTAACAATCTCTTAAATTAACAATCTAGGCCAAAGGAACTCATTTGGTTTCAATTCTCAGTCATTCCTTTTCATCAAGAAGGTTTGACACTTGTAGTCAAGAGCGGAATGAGCATATTCTCCATGTTCAAAAAGGCTCAATATCTTCCGTCAAGATTTGAGAACAAATACTTATGAAGGAAATAACTCATCCATATCCACACTAAAAAAGTTCAAATCATACACTTGCATGAGAATTGGATGACATGTCATTGAGTTTGAGATTGCATGAGTTTGCCTTTAAACATTTGTTGAAGGATTGAAGTTTTCAAGGAAAACAACACAGTTAAAATATTTTTCTTACATTGGTGATTTTTCACACTACGCCTGACAAGAAAAAATGAGAAAAATATCAAGATTTGCAAATTTTAAGCGCTTTTGCATTAGGTGACATGCATTGCATATTATAAAAAAAAAGGTAGAAAAATCTCCAAGTTTGAAATTTAAAGCACTTCTGCATTAGGTAAAATACATTCCATCTTGCATAATCTTTGCATCTCATAAAAAATAAAAAATCAGAGTTTGAAAACTTTAAGTGTTTCTACATTAGGTGACAAGATTTGCATCTTGCATCATCTTTGCATATCATATAAAAATGGAAAAAAAAATCAACATCTCAAAAATTGTAAAGCTTTTGCATTATGGGACATGCATTGCATATTGCATCTATGCATCATTACATTTCATATAAAAACAAAAGGAGAGGTGATAAACACTCTGGTTCTTTACTTTTTGGGCACTCGTTCCCAAACAAACTCAAAGTTGGGTCCATTCCCTCACAACCTTTAAATTTCTTTCAAGACAAGTCCATTCCCCTGCACTTTTAAATTTCTATCAAGATGAGTCCATTCCCCCGCACCTTTAAATTTTCGTCAAGTCGGGTCCACTCTCCCGCAACTTTAAATTTTCGCCAAGTCGGGTCCACTCTCCCGCACCTTTAAATTTCTGTCAAGATAGGTCCATTCCCCCACACCTTTAAATTTTTGTCAAGTCGGGTCCACTCTCCCGAACCTTTAAATTTCTGCCAAGACGAGTCTATCTCCCCTCCACCTTTAAATTTCTACTCAAGACGGGTCCACTCCCCCACTACTTTAATTTTTGTCTAGACGGGTCCATTCCTTCGCACCTTTAAATTTCTGCCAAGACGGGTTCATTCCCCTGCATCTTTAAATTTCTTCTCAAGACGGGTCCATTTTCCTCCACCTTTAAAATTCTGCTAAAAGGGGTCCATTCCCTGCATCTTTACTTTTTCAACTAAAGACGGGTCCAAGCCCTCATCTTTAAATTCCAGCTAATTCGGGTCCAAGTCTGCTCCTTTACTTTTCCAGCGCAAGATGGGCCCAAGCCTGCAGCTATAAATTTTTGCAAATACGGGTTCAAATTGCCCGCACCATTTATTTTTTTGATCAATTTGGGTCCAAATAGCCCGCACCAATAATTTTTCAACTCAATTCGGGTCCTCTGTCCTGCAGATATTTATTTAAGGATTAATTTAGCCGCGACGACTTATTAATCTCTTAGATTGTTTTAGGATCATTTAAGTTGTGACAACTTGATGACCCATAACCAAAAGTCGGGTCCATTGTCTCACACATACGTATTTTTTCAATTTAAGTCGGAATCTCTATCCCACATATGTTACCTCTTAAGCTCCTGCGCTATCAAAGTTTACCTTTAGAGCCCATGCGCTCGTCATTGTTAATCTTTACACCTTAATATCCACCATCGCATATGTTTCCCGCTCAAAATCAGAGTTCACATCTTTAATTATCCCTTACAATGATAATATGAAAACCATGGTTATTTGTATTCTCTAATAAGAAATAAGTAAAAAGGGGCAGCTGTGAACACCACATTTTGTCCTACCTATTCATCATGTTTATTTTCTTATTCCATAAAAAAAGAAATAAATTAAAAAATAAAAAAGGAAGGGATATTGACAATTGATGAGCCAAACATGTCTCTGATAAGTGCATAGCCCAAGCAATCTTGTATGTTCAAAATTTTACAAAAAAAAAAAGGAAGCCTCGGGTAGTCAAGACAAAAAGGTTACACAAGATTAACAAGAACATTGGAATAAGTAAAACAAAGCTCAAAAGAAGATAAGTATCAAAATAGAAATGGTAGTCTTATGTGCACTTCACAAGGAATTCAACAAATGACAAACCAACGAGGTTAACAAGGAAAGGTGAAAGGAATGCAGAGCATCAGAGAGTTGACCCACAAAATTGATCTAAAATTACAAGTTGGAATGTAGTTTTTTTTGTCTAGAAAATAAGCAAGAAAAAGGGAGGATAGGTGAGATTTTGGGGGACTCATAGTTCTAATAGCCTTCTCCTATGGTGAGGGGATCGAACCACTTCAACCATTTTTCTTTCTAAACATTAAAAAAAAGGAGAGGAAAAAGAATAAAAAGATGAAAGAAGCAATACACAAGAATCCTTGAGACTAACGTCTTTTGCCCAAAACACAAAGATCCCTAATTAGTCAGTCTGATGCTATATGTGAAGCTCCATGTCATGAAGAATTTCTGTGAGATGCCAAATCTTCAGTAGCTGCACCGGGTTCTTGGTGCAAATGATATGAACAACATAACCTTCAAGTCATTTTGTCTCATCAGCATATCAAAAGCGGACATCCAATATAATATTGGAAAAAGGAAGGGTGTGGAAAGAGTCAATAGTTGCTGGAGGAGAAGTGATGTTTCTCTCAAGTACACCCAATATAAGGGAGTTGAGTAAGCTGTTGGAATTGGAGTATCAGATCGTCACAAGCACGAAAATTGAAACTCGACACCCAAGTAAGAATTTTCCAGTTTTGATATTTCCTTATTGTTTTGTATATGCACATGCCATAAAATAAAGATGAGTGGGTACCCATTTTCTGGTTGAAGGACACTGATATAAGGTAACTATTTTTTTAAAATGGACGGTGTGAGGTGCTAACACTTTCCCTACTCATAATCGACTCACAAATCCAATTTGATTTTTAAAGACTAATTTTCAAACAAAAAGGGTTTTTTCAATGTTTTCCCAAATAAACCTTCGTGGCGACTCCATTGTTTTTTAACTTTCTTTTCTTTCGCCATCATGTCGCGATCTGGTTGCGACATACCTGATTCGGATACCTGAGTCAAAAGTTATGGCCTTTCCAAGTTTTACTATTAAATTGTTAACTTTTTGTGTCACATGTCAATACTAGATGAGACACGCGTAATTTGAGCATGAATTCCTTGTGAGTCACGCCTAAGTTAGGCGTGAATGGTCACGCCTAAATTGGGCGTGAATGATGTTGGGTTTGTGCTTTTTTACTAAAGCCCAAATGAGCTAAGAGTATGAGAAGAGCCCAAGAAACTTAGCCCAATGAGCTTAGGGCTAAGGTTTCTTGAAACCCTTATATATTACCACTTAAGTCATCAGCCTTCTAGGTCGTTGAACAAAGAGGTAAGCTCAGATCTAAAAAGTGCCCAAACACTTTTCCTTCCCCCGCGAGAGATAGCTTGGAAGATTTACTAGAATAGTAGAGATCTGTTCGTGCTGTGATACAGTAGAGATCAGTTTGAGCTGTGATGCAAAGGACTCTAGTTTGTGGAGCATCATCTCATATCTGCGCTACAAGAGGTAATTGCAAAAATGATGATCCATTACATCCAAACCGCAATGGTTTAAATGCTTCTGCATAATCTATTGCTCCTACAATTGGTATCAGAGCCGGATTGCGTGTTTGGATGTGGATCTAGTTTTGATTTATAATTTACATATAATTAGTTTTGCTTCATGAAATATGGCACTAGGGTTTCTATGTTTATTGATATGAATTTTGCATAAGTATCCTTATAATTCTTTTCATTAAAAATCAATTCTTTATTTGGTTTTGGCTTTAATTCGTGGTAGAAATTTCTTTGGATTTTCTTTGGTTGTAACAAGGAGGCTAATCTCATATGATTAGGTTTCTTCCTTGATTTTTATTTCAATTTTTGTATATTTTTGAGGTATTTCAAATAAAATTATAATGAAAGAAAAACAAGAAGATGCAAAAAGAATAATGTTCGTCGCTGTTTGGACGTGTTCGGGACTTTCCGATGGCCGAGCTAGGAAACCAATGACATGGCGTGAAAGGGGACGAAAGTACGACAAGAACAGTGGTCGGAACATCCTGAAAGGATGCAGGACGCGCCCCCACGCGCCGCCAGAAGTGGCTGCGCATGGGCCTCACTCGCCGATACAAATTCGGCGCGTGGATAACCAGTTTCAGGCGGTTCCGGTGGCGTTATGTTCGTTTCTTCAATACGGTCCTTCCCCTGGAGATTTTTGCTGAGATGAGTTCAGGTGACTGCGTAGTGGACATGACGACTAGGGTTCCTGAAAGTTGACTTAGGATTTCTTGCCAAAGTTTGGTATTTTGGGCCCATGGTTACCATAAAAGGGTTTGAAATAGAGCCTATGGACCAGAAGGAAGGAGTAAATAGGCTGGAAAATGTTTCCTTTTCTGTTTATTTTGTAATTTTATTTTTTTAGGAAACTATAATGAGAAACATGCTTTTTGAACCAGATGTTGTAACATGGGGAGCCCTACTAAGTGCAAGCCGGATTCATGGCAATACTGAAGTTAGTGAGAAGTCTGCTGAGATGGTTTTTAAGCTAGAACCTCATAACTCGGGAATGTATGTCCTTCTTTCAAATCTATATGCAGCTTCAAGCAGAGATGGGTTGATGTTGGTAAGATGAGATGAAAAATGAGGAATGTTGGTATTCATAAAGTATCTGTGTATAGTTGAGTTGAGCTACAAAACAAGATTCATATATTCACGGTTGGGGATTGTTTCCATCCAAAAAAGATAGAATATGTGACTTCTTAGAAGAGCTAGATCTGAAAATGAAGCATAAGGGGTATGTTTCTTCAACAAAGTTTGTTTTGCATGACATAGAAGAGGAGGGGAAGATGCAAATGCTTAAGTATCACAGTGAGAAATTAGTCGTAGCATTTGGAATTTTGACTCTACCGACTGGCAGACCAATACGTGACATGAAAAACTTGGGTGTTTGTCAGAACTGTCATAATGCTATCAAGCACATATCCAATATTTGATCTTTTTTTTAGACATATTTAATCTTTTTTCCTTCTATGATTTTTTTTGGAATACTTTTTCTTATGTTATATGAGATAATTTTATCTCATGCACACAGAAAAAGTAAGTGAGATTTACTTATTTATTTTCTCTCTCTTCTTGTTAGTGGGTCCCACCTTTTTTTTGTGTACAAGATAAAATTATCTTATGCAACCTGAAAAATATATTACCTTTTTTTTTACGTTTAGTATTTTTTTAAGTATTGTAAGTTTCAACTATATTTGATTTTTTTTTCTTTTATATCATAAGTCTATTCTCCTATTCAAATAAAAGTAAAATAGGTAGATTCGTTAAATTTATAATAATGTGAAGGATGAATTTGGGTGACAAAGAATTATAGGGGGTAAGTGATTAAAAAAACCCATAGGTATTTTTAAACTTTTTCCTATAATATTTTATCGTGAGAGACTAATAATCATGCCTTCTTAGAAATCCATAGCAGATTTTTCAAGTAACACTATTAGGGGTGAAACTGGGTCAGACCGGCCTACGTCAGGCCAGACTTGACCTAGTATATTTCGTAAAATAGGCCGAGCTTGGGCCTTGAAAAAGCTTGTTTAATAAAAAGGCCGTAGGCCCACTTTCACAAGGCCTGACCTATAAGCCTACAGGCCTATATTGTACTATTTATTTTAAATAAAATAAAATAGAGTAAGTATGCTTTGAAAAAAAAACAAAAGATACAAATTTAATCAATTGCAATTATTTATAACTTAATTATATTCGATTATATTTTAATAGAAATCTGACTTTATTTCTTATGTAGGAGGAACCAACATCTTTGCATGTTAAATTGTGTATGTGAATATATTAAAAAGTTTTTGAGAAATGTTATACTTACTACCTATGATGCACGGATACTAACACGGGACACGACACAACGACACGTTAATTCTAAAAATTGTCATATTCGGACACATTGTGACACATTTTGATATTAAATAATATTTTTAATATATATAATATAATTTATATTTAACACATATAATAGCCTATAATAAGTCATATAACCAATCAAATATTTAAATTTCATAACATAAATATAAAACAAAAATAATTTTTCGTATCTTGTTAATTTTTCATGTCAAATTTCATAACATAAAAAAATTGATTTATAAATGATTTTTTTATTTTCAGTTAATAAAATAAAATTAAGACTAAAAAAAAAAAGTGTCCGGGCGTGTCCCAACGTGTCTGAACGTTGACCACGTGACGGAAAAAGTTGACTGCGTGTCGGAAAAACGTGTCGGAGAGTTGACCACGTGTCCCAAAATGTTGGCCGCGTGTCAGAACGTGTCGGAGCATGTCCGTGTCGGACACGTATCCGACAAGCACATTCTAAAAAATTGCACGTGTCCGTGCTTTAGAGCTTACTACAAGCATCATGATGTGTTTGTTGGATTCATCTAGTTATTTTAATTTACATAGTATGAATTTGTTTGTTGTATGAGTTTTGTTTTGATTCATGATTCTGTTTGGACGTTCAAATTATGATTTTTGATTTAGCAACATAATTTGAGTATTTTGTAAAGTTAAAAATTAACAGCTAACGGGCTAGGCCACACCATTTGTTTTTTTATAAACGAGTCAAATCAGGCTAACAGTTACACTCGTACTAGGCTTGGACTTGAAAAATTAACAGCTAACGGGCTAGGCCAGACCATTTGTTCTTTTGACGTAGACTTGGACTTTTCGGGATAAAACTTGGCTCAACTAATCCAGTGTCACCCCTAAACACTATCAAATGTATTTGAATTCCTCGGCAGTAAAATTTTCCCCTCGAGGTGCTGGTTCATGTACTACAAGTGTTAACAAATTTAAATATAAATAAAATGAAATAATTTTAAATGCAATTACTTCTTCTTTTTATTTTGGAGAATAAAATGCAATTACTTCTCATATTAAGTTTTTTATGTATTTCAATTTTGATACTCAGTGTAAAACTTTGAGAAGAATTACACTTTCAGCATCAAGCTGACACGGGCAATCGAGCACCAAGCATTAGTAACGCTTACTATTTTACTTATTGACTGCTAAATATTCATAAAGTGATGTTAGCACCTATTTGTTCATGTGTTTATTATTTCAGTAATTTTTTTATTTCTTTATTATATGAATATTATCAAAATACCCATTATTAGTTTTCCCAACTCTTAAGACAATGTATTTTAGGTATTGTAAAAAATAATTGTATCTCCTATAATAAAAGAAACAATAAACCCTTTATTCATATCTAATTATCTATCACACTAGGAATAAACTTGTTAGTAGTTGGCAAATTTAAAACGCTTCAATGTTTCTATAGTGAATGTAGATATACATTTGCTCTCAAAACGATGTCGTTTTGAATTGAAAAATTAAAAAATTATAGTAAAAAGACTATTATAATCCTAAAATAAATTATAATTACAAAAATATCTTGATTTCCACTTCAAAACGACATCATTTTGTGTTTAATATAGATAAATTATCTACATTGACTGTAGAAAAAGTGAACTCAATTTAAAATTACATGTTTTCTAATGTTTTGAATTTTTTTTTATAAAAATAAAAACTTGGGTAAATAAGATTACCAAAAAAACAAAACTTGGGTAAATAAACAAAGGATTTTATAAGAGTTATGTTGTAGGAAAAATGATTGTGTAATGTTATAGAGATTCGTTTTGCGTGCCATAATTTTTTCTTTTTCTTTTTTCTTTAGAAAGTGTGGACCCCACAAAATATTGTGTGTGTAAAAAAGTTTGTTGTGTAATATTAAATGACAAATACAAACAAGATAAACAAAACTTGAAAACAAAGAAAGAGGTACTCTGACACGGAAAAAAAGAAGAAGAAGCGGTACTCTTTTTTTTTTTTTTGGTACAGAGAAGAAGAGATACTTTGATGGAAATATTTTTATGCTCCAAGATCACACAATGATTTGGTGCTTCCTCTCACAATATTAATTTTTTCTTTCCTTTTTTACTCCTGTTATTTTTTCTCTTTCTCAATTTTACCCTCTCATCTACACTAAAGAACAACTTAAAAAATGATGGTCCCAGACCGCCATAAATTCTCTAGTACTTTGATACATCCAGGGGTTTAGTTCGGCTCTTTTTACATACGTTGGCAAAGAATTGACAAAACAAATAAAACAAAATAAATAAAATAGTAGTTTAATTGAGGAAATTTGACTTCTTTGAAACGCAGCGCCTTTTGAATAATTATTCTGATAATTTTTATTTCAATGCTTCAAAATTTAAATAAATAATATAAGAGTAAAGAATTTCTCCAGTTACCGGAGATAAAATTTTCTCCAGTTACCGGAGATAAAGTTATCTCCAGTGAACTCAAAACGACATCGTTTTGGGACAAAAATTAAGGTATTTTTGTAATTATAATATATTGCAGGGTTATATTAATCTTTATCATTATAATTTTTTAATTTTATAACCTTCAAACGACGTTATTTTGAGTTCACTGGAGATAACTTTATCTCCAGTCACTGGAAAAATACCTTTCCCATAATACAAACTAGTAACTTGAAGAAACTAACCAAGTGGGAAATCATAACCATACAAAGATGGATCAATGATAATAAAAGAGGAGAGAGAAAAAATAGTAAAATAAGTAGTTACAAAATCATAATCATTGATTTAACTTTGTATGGTTGTGATCTTCTCACATGACCATGTTATATTTTTTCTCACATTAGAGAATCCATTTCCAAAACTAAAATAGGCTCCCAAGCCCGCATAACCTATTTTTCAGCAAAGTTATATTTCAAATAACAAAACCGCAACAAAAAAAAAATTAATAATAATAATCAAAACAGCAATAACCACAAAGAGATATCCTAGCGGCTAGCAGCAACTCCTTGACTTGGTCAAATATAATTGTAACATACTTCCTTGGTCAAATATAACTGTAACAAACTTTCTTGGCCTAAAGATAATCTAAGAGCTCCTTTGGGTGAATTTTTCAAAAAATAATTTTTTATGATTTTTTTTTTAGAATGATTTTTTTTAAAACTCAAAACTATTTTATATTTGGATGGAATACATAAAAAAATATTTTTTATATATGAAATTACTCAGAAGGATATGTGAGTGATAATAGTGATGGTAATGTGATGGATAGATGGAGTGGAGTTTGGATAAATTTAAATTTTCAAAAAATTATTTAAATTTTGACTTATGCTTATTTTGTAAGTACGAAAATCTGACTTCTAAAACAAGCACTATCTTCATATTCTTTTTTAAATTCTATTTTTTAAAAATTCATATCGAAATGCATAAAATGATCAAAAAAATATACAATGTTTTTTTTAAATAAAAAAGCAACTTCTTTTGTAAAAAAAAAAAAAACCAACCAAACACAGCCTAAAACATAATACATAATACCTAGTTAATACTAGACTAGCCGAATTAGTTGATGCTGAAGGTAGCACATGAGTAGCGAGGGCTTCTGTCGTCAATGTGTGGACGATGGCGTTCAACAGAATGCGCGTAAATTAAATCGTGAGACACTTGCTGTATCTGTGTACGAGTAGGCGAACCAGGTGCTCAAAAGCAGCAGTAAATTACAAAGACCCGCCGGACATTGTGAAATGGAACAAAGACATTTCTAGCCACATGCGCAATGGCCACTGCGACTCCGCTCTGCGTGTTTTCAATTCCATGCCTTGTCGAAGCTCTGTCTCTTACAACTGCATGATATCTGGGTACATGAGGAACGGGAAATTTGACCTTGCAAGGGACCTGTTTGACAAAATGCCTGAAAAGAACGTTGTTTCATGGAATGCCCTCAGTGGATATGTTAGGAACCGCAGACTTAGGGATGCCCGCAAATTATTTGAATTAATGCCTGAAAGGATGTTTTTTCGTGGAATGCCATGTTATCTGGGTATGCTAAGTATGGGTATGGTGATGAGGCAAGGAAGATTTTTGATAGGATGCCTGGTAAGGATTCCATCTCCTGGAATGGGCTTCTTGCAGCATATGTTCAGAATGGGAGAATTGAGGAGGCTTGTCAGTTGTTTAAGTCAAAATCAGACTGGAATTTGATTTCTTGGAATTGTTTGATGGGTGGATATGTGAAGAGGAAGATGTTGGGTGATGCTAGGCAGCTTTTTGACCAAATGCCTGTTAGGGATGAATTTTCTTGGAACACAATGATTTCAGGTTATGCCCAGGATGGAAATATGTCAGAAGCAAGGAGATTGTTTGACAAATCTCCTAGACAGAATGTGATCACGTGGAATGCAATGGTGTCTGGATATGTGAAGAACGAAATATTGGATGAAGCAAGAATTTTTTTTTTGATGAAATGCCTGAAAAGGATGAGATTTCATACAGTGCGATGATTACCGGTTATGTGCAACACAAGAAAATGGACACGGCAAGGGAATTGTTTGAGGCAAAGCCTTGCCGTAATATAAGTTCATGGAATACCATGATTATAGGCTATGATCAGAATGGTGATATAGCTCAAGCTAGGAAATTGTTTGATACGATGCCGCAACGTGATTGTGTATCTTGGGCGGCTATTATTGCTGTTTATGCTCATAATTTGAACATGTTTGCGGAGATGAAACGAGATGGACAAAGTTTAAATAGGGCCGCCTTTAGTTGTGCTTTGAGCACATGTGCTGATATTGCTGCTTTGGAGTTAGGTAAAAAAGTCCATGGGCAAGTGGTGAAGACGGGATATGAGACTGGGTGTTTCGTGGGGAATGTTCTTCTTGGAATGTATTATAAGTGTGGCAGCATAGATGAAGCTAATGATGTGTTTGAAGGAATAGAGGAGAAAGATGTTGTGTCTTGGAACAACATGATTTCAAGTTATGCCCAGGATGGAAATATGTCAAAAGCTAGGAGATTGTGTGACAAATCTCCAATACGAGATGTGATCACGTGGCAAGCAATGGTATCTGGATATGCGCAGAGTGGAATGTTGGATGAAGCAAGAATTTTTTTTGATGAAATGCCTACAAAGGATGAGATTTCATACAGTTTGATGATTAGAGGCTATGGTCAGAATGACGATATAGCTCAAGCTAGGAAATTGTTTGATATGATTCCGCAACGTGATTGTCTATCTTGGGCGGCTATTATGGCTTGTTATGCTCAGAACAGTCTCTATGAAGAGGCTTTGAACATGTTTGTAGAGATGAAACGAGATGGAGTAAGTTTAGATAAGGATGCCTTTAGATTGGCTTTGAGCACATGTGCTGATATTGCTGCTTTGGAGTTAGGTAAACAAGTTCATGGGCAGGTGGTGAAGACGAGATATGAGACTAGGTGTTTCGTGGGGAGTGCACTTCTTGGAATGTATTTTAAGTGTGACAATATAGGTGAAGCTAATGATGTGTTTGAAGGAATAGAGGAGAAAGACGTTGTCTCTTGGAGCACAATGATTTCAGGTTATGCTAGGCATGGATTTGGCAGACAGGCTTTAACGGTATTTGAGTCAATGAAGACAGCAGGTGTTAAACCTAATGAGTATACTGTGGTATATATTTTAATCATTTCATACGCATTTAGATTTTATATAGAGCTTGCCTTTAGCATGAATTTCGACTCCCTTAGCTCGTTGTATGCAAGTGTAAACCACTGTCATCAATCATATCTCGTATTTTACTAATTTTATTTTGTTCTAGACATAGCCTATTTACTTTGACTGAACTGTTCTTGATTAATATGGTCAAATTATCTTCTATGGAAATGCCTTGTTGCTACTGGAGTATATTGGCACTATATGGAGCCTCTGAATCCCGTCTTATTATTTTCCTGCTATCTTGGTATTTTCATCTTGGTACTTCAATTCTTGCTGTCATTTGTTTATAAAGAAATTGACAACGCTGTAATATATGTTGTTAAGAATGTTATTTACCTAAGTGATTGTGATGGATTGTTACAAATATGTATGTTACTAACATGAATGAGCTAGAGGTTCCATTAACCTATGTATGAAAGATAACATTTTATTTAAAATTTGTTGGATTTCGTAGCAAGATACCCCCATATTTGTGTGACATTTTGTGCTTTGTAATGAATCATTCACAATTCTATGTGCTTTGAAAATATGTTACACAGGAAAGCAGACATAGTTAGAGAAAAAGAGAAATATACCATAATATTTTTGGGCTTTTGTGTCTTCCATCATTTGCCTTAGTCTGCAACTTCTTGCCTGATATCCGTCTCTCCAACTTCGTCTTTCTTGTCAATATCATCAACATGGATGGGCAAATTCTATTAGAAATACTTCTTGTGTGAATGTAGACACGAAGTTCATTTGCTTAGTATAATCTCACTTGTTTTATTGAACCACTTGACTTTATTTATGTCAAGAGTTGTCAAATAGGTGGACCCTGCATTGACAAGATATGAGTCACTCTTTCTTTTCCTCCTTTATGGTATCTTCATTTTTACAGTAATCTATGTGTAGCAGCAAAATTTCTTTTCGTGGATGCAATTTAGCTAATGGTTGCTTAGGTGCTTTCCACTTTTTCTTGTAAATGAATCTGATAATTAACATCAATCATTGGGAAATAAACTGAAGAGATTGCGTTAACATTGTTTTATTTATAATTCAGTCGTATACCTTTTGACCCTATCCTACATGTAATAACATTTTGCTGATTCTTCTTTAAATCGTGTTTTAGGGTAGTGTTCTGTCTGCTTGTAGTCACACTAGCTTGATAGACAGTGGAACTGAATATTTTTATTCCATGGAAAAGGATTACGGTGTAACACCAACTTGAATACATTATAATTGTGTGATTGATCTTCTTGCCAGAGCTGGCCGCTTGGAAGAAGCACAAAACTTAATGAGAATCATTGCCTTTTGAGCCAGATGTTGCAACTTGGGGAGCCCTACTAGGTGCAAGCCGGATTCATGGCAATATTGAAGTTGGTGAGAAGGCTGCTGAGATGGTTTTTAAGTTGCATCCTCATAAGCCGGGAATGTATGTCCTTCTTTCAAATCTATATGCAGCTTCAGGCAGATGGGTTGATGCTAGTAAGATGAGATTACAAATGAGGAATGTTGGTATTCAAAAAGTAACTGGGTATAGTTAAGTTGAGGTACAACATAAGATTCATACATTCATGGTTGGAGATTGTTTCCACCCTGAAAAAGATAGAATATATGCCTTCTTAGAAGAGCTAGATGTAAAAATGAAGTGTGAAGGGTATGTTTCTTCAACGAAATTAGTTTTGCATGATGTGGAAGAGGAAGAGAAGGAGTATGCAATCAGGTATCACAGTGAGAAATTAGCTGTAGCGTTTGGAATTCTGAATATACCAGCTAGCAGACCAATTCGTGTCATGATAAACTTGCGTGTTTGTCAAGACTGTCATAATGTCATCAAGCACATATCCAAGATTGTTGGAAGGTTGATAATCTTGAGAGATTGTCACGGCTTTCACCATTTCAGTGAGGGTATTTGTTCTTGTGGGAATTATTGGTAACTAGACCTATCAAAAAAGGCCACAGCCCTAGGGCTGGCCCATTCAGCCTTGTCAAAGCCCTGTTAATTTTTCAGCCCTTTGTGTGGTAGGGCCATCTTAGCCCTAACCTATAAGGCCCTTCCATTTATTGGGTTAGGTTAGGCTGGCCCGTGGATCGAAATCATTCAACTCATTTTCCATCACACTACATAATTTTCTCAGAAAAATTGTTGTTCTCCTTCTGTCAAACCCTAGTTTTGTCGTGTTCTGGTAGATTCAGCATCACCCTTCTGTGATACTCGGATTCCAATCACAGAGCCTCTCGAACTCGCACCCACTCAATTATCTAATACCCATTTCACCCAAATTCAACAAACCCTCTTCAACAATTTGTGTCAGCGATGAGTTGAACACCATCGCTTCTCAGAACCTCGACTTTGCACCCTAGTAGAGATGGGTCCGAGAAGCTTTCACTGAGCTGCAGCAGCACCTTGACCATTACTTATTCAAGGTTAGATGACTCTTCACCATGTTTTTCTTTACTGGGTGTGCTCTGTGCTTTGATAAAGAATCAGTGAGTCGTAAACTGATGTTTCAATCTCTTACTCTGTTTGTCTCTGATTGGAAGCTAGCCTGCTGCTGTTGGGATCAGAACTGGAGAAGTAAGATTTTTTAAGCAAAAAATTTAGGGACTGCAAGGTGGCCCTCGTAATCACTATTACTGGTTTAGCTGTTGCATTGAAGCAGGTACATGTTTAGAGAAGATAAAGATGATCTTTACTTTACTGTTGTTTAACTTTTGAGAGACTGATTAAAGAGATCCGTGTCACTGTCTATTTTTATTTTTATTTTTTTGATATTATGGTTTGTATATTGAATTTCAACTGCAGAAGACAAAAAAATGGATATGAAGTAGGCTTTATCTTCATTTTAGCCTAATAAGAAGGTTTTTGTCTGATGGATTGATTTGGTGAGTGACTTTGTTTTTGAGTGATACCAATTGGATTGTGCTTGAGCCTTAGGTTACTTTCTGTTATCAAGAGAAACTTTCAGAGATTCCAATTGCTTTGACTGTATTGCTGCTTTAGATTTGCCTGATGATGATATTTTTGTGTAGAGATATGCATGAAGTGGTGTGAGTTATGATAGAAATAGATTATTACTGAAATTACCTTTTAGCAAAATAATTGAATATTCATTTTTATATGTTTTATTTTAATCTTATAATGTATCTTTATATTTCTTCAATGGGAAACAAATTTCGACTCAAAATATTGAGATTGTCAGAATTTGTATATGTAAATAGAATAAAGTTACTTTTGGGTCCTCAACAAATATTACGGTTCCCAACTTAATCTCTTAGGAAAAAAAAAGTCGACTCGTGATCCTTCTGAAATTCAAAATAGACGCATATTAGTTCTTTTGAGGGACTAACGTGGGTCTTCTTTGAATTTCAGAGGGATTACGATTTAGACTAACTAGGTCTATTTTGAATTTTAGAGGGACCACTACTTTTTTTGTAAGGGATTATAATGAGCCCCGTAATTTTTGTTGAAGACCCAAAAAGTACTGTACTCATGTAAATATGTCTCTAATGAGGGAAACTTTATTCCTGATATTAAATTCACAGGAACTAGTTCGGACTTAAGGTACGAATATGGTAAATATTATGCTTCCAAGTCATTTTTTGACTATGCCAAGAACAGGAGGATATTGTGTGCATGGGTGAATGAGTCTGACTCCACACAAGATGATATTGAGAAAGGATGGGCTGGTCTACAGGTATTTTAGTTCCATGTTGGACTTTTTCTTTTAGTTTTTTCAGCTGCCTTAATTGTTTTCAAGGCAATATTCATATCATAAGGTCTAGATTTTTAAGATGTGGTCAATGAGGAAATGTATCATACTGATAAATATAGTTGTTGTTTGGCAATGTAGTCAATTCCAAGGCAAGTTTGGCTTGATAAAAGTGGCAAGCGATTGATGCAGTGGCCAATTGAAGAGGTAGAAAAACTACGTGACAAGCAAATCAGTTTAACAGGAGAGAAACTCTTTGGTGGATCAATTATTGGAGTCTCAGGTATCACTGCATCACAGGTATGTCTTCCCATAGTGCTGTGTTTTCTTAGATTTTCTAGATGGATTTTCAGAGAAATTTAGTACAGCATCATGGTGATTATTTTTAAATTTGAACTTTAAAGGTTGATGTAGAAGTGTTGTTTGAGCTTCCTGAACTATAAATTGCTGAGTTGCTCGATCCCAGTGGAGTTGATCCCCAACTACTCTGTAGCCAAGAAAATGCATCAAGAAGTGGCTGAATAGGACCATTTGGTTTGTTAGCTTTAGCTTCAGAGGATCTCACAGAACAGACTGCAATCTTCTTCCGAATATATAGAGCTCCCAATAGATATGTTTGCCTGATGTGCAGTGACCAGAGCAGGTTGGTTCTGACATTATCACAACTTAATTTGTAGTGCACATGTTTCCCTTTTCATAGAGATTGAACCTCAACGTTAATTTCATCATTTATTTTTTTATCTTACTTTATATATGTTGATGTTGATGTTGATGTTGATGTTGATGTTGAAATTTATATATGTAAATTTCTATTAACATATTGAATTTGTATTACCATAGGTGGATTCCGGATGCAAGTGTATTTAACTCTTATCAGCTTTATGCAACTTCAAGTCATTGGCTGCAGACACTCTTTAGTGAGTCCAGTGGAGCAACCTTGCTCAATTCAACACTCCAAACTTTCTTCCAACTTACTTGTAGCTTCTGCAGCTGAGTACATAAATTATGTAGATAGGAAGAATTACCTCAGAATAAATTCTGATCATGGCTTCTAGTTAAAGAGTATTCAGTTTTTGTTGCACTAACTGTTGTGGCAAATATTGGTCATGGCTTCTAGCAGAAGGGGTAATGAGCTTTAGGTAATTCAGTAGACAACTCTGGCAGAAACTGGTCATGGCTTCCTACAGAAGGGTACTGAGTTTCTGTAAACTGATCATGGCTGTATTGAGCTTTTGTAGCATTACTAGACAATTCTGACAAATTGAAAGAACTGTAACAAACTATATACAATTCTGCCCAAATTGTATTAAGCCAATTTTTTAACAAAAAAAAATAAATATTACATTTTTGAATGGCCAGCGGGTTGACCCTAGCCCATATGGCTTTGGCCCATGCAGATGGGCATTTATTATTGAGGGTCATTTAATCTTGTGGGTGTTTTGGCTCTAATCCACATGGGCTAGAGTCTAATGGACCGAGCTGATCCGTTTTAACAGCTCTAATGTTATCACATATTTATTCATATCTAGTTATCCATCGCGCTATGAATAAACTTGTTCATTGGCAAATATAAAAATTCATGTTTTCTAATTTATTTTTTTTAAAAAAATACTCTGGTAAATTAACAAAACTTGAAAGAAAAGAGGAACTTTGGTACATAGAGGGGCTTACTTTTGCTCTTTTTACCTTTCTTGACAGAGAATTGATAAGAAGAATATAGAACAGAACAAATAAAAGGGTAGCTTAATTGACAAAGCTTGACCTCTCTAGCACACGGTGCCTTTTGAATAATTACTATGATGGTTTTTATTTCAATACTTTAGGATTTAAATAGATAATACAAATTTGTAACTTGAAGAAACTAACCAGTAACATTAAAATAGACTCCATTAACAAGCATGACCTATTTTAACGAAAGTTAAATTACAAATAACAACAGAGTAAAAATAAATAAGAGCAATAACAGCAACAAGATATCCTAGCAGAAACTTCTTGAATTGGTCAAATATAATTGTAACAAACTTCCTTGGCCTAAAATGATAATCTTAGCGTCTAAAACATAATACATAATACCTAGTTGTTCGGCTTTTTGACCCTTATGACCCTTAATCAATAACTAATTATCAAATTGCCCTTCATTCAAAACTATTTCGAAAATTTACCCTCCCCAACAAACATAACACCAATCTGCCCCTGTTTGACCGTTGACCATGAAGCCTACCCGGGTACACCATTACCTACCCGGGTAATTTTTGAAAATTTTTATCTACCCGAGTATGTAGGGGTCTACCCGGGTAGAGTTCTTGAATCTGGGAAAATGGTTGAATTATTTACCCGGGTATGGAGCAGTGTACCCGGGTAAACATCGACGGTAGGGTTTTAAAATACCCCAGCAGCCCCATTTCGAAAACCCACAAAAGGGGTACCCGAGTAGAGCTGCTGGAGGAGTGTCTTCTTGAGCGATTTCAGGCATAATCTTGCACCAATTCGTCTTGTTTCTGATCATCATTCGCGGACCTTGCAACCTCTCTGCCTTCTACCGATTGAAATCGATCAAAGGTGCATTTTTTTTCAGTTTTTTCAATTATGTTATGATTTATGTTCTGATTCATTGTATTTTCGTTTATATCATTTGATTCTGTCCGAATTATTTTATCAATTTGTATGTCATACGCTTACCCTAACCCTAACCCTAACCCTGAATCTAACCCTAACCCTAACCCTAACCCTAACCCTAACCCTAACATGTATCTAATTTCTGATTTTGGTTATTTTTTCAGTTTAATATTGTGACACAATGACCTCTCGACGCGTTTCAAAGCTGCCAGTGACCCATTCCGAGAGAAGAACCAAGAGTCGTCATGATGGGTCGTCATCCTCTCAGCCCCAGGCTGCTTCGAGTCAGGCTCCGGACTTGACGTTCGGATATTTGTTTGAGGATGACATACTTTCACACGAGAAGTTCGTGAAGTTTTTCATGACCCGGAAGATCCGCGAACCGAAATCACTGG
The DNA here is from genome assembly GCF_033153095.1 of Gastrolobium bilobum. Taxonomy (NCBI): domain Eukaryota; kingdom Viridiplantae; phylum Streptophyta; class Magnoliopsida; order Fabales; family Fabaceae; genus Gastrolobium; species Gastrolobium bilobum. Next base: position 86,350 of record NW_026898255.1, read on the forward strand.
ATTCGGCATTCTTCAACCTAGAGCGTTTTGACATTGTGCCGCTTCTTGAGCAGACACATTTACTTCACCTGGCGGAGATGCGGTGCCCATACTCGGAGGTTATGGTAAGAGCCTTCTACCAGAACCTTGGCTACTCGCAAGGCGAGCTGACTTCCCGTGTCTGCGGGATTGATATCATCATGACTGCTCCTATCTGGACGGAGCTACTGGGGTTCGATTTTGATGGTGTCACAGGAGCAGCACTATATGATGGAGACAGCCATCATATATTTGGTGATTATAACCGGGAGACCATTGTTACAGAGACTAGGAGGGCAGACGCTGAGCCCGGTCATTTTGCTCATTATCCTGTGAGCAACTTGTCAGTTTCTGCTCGCATTCTTCATTATGTGGTGACACATATTATTTTCCAGCGCCCGCATAATCACTCAAAGGTGCTGGAAGGGGACTTTGTCATCCTGTGGGCCCTCCTTCACAGTCAGCAAGTGAACTGGAGGCGTTACATATGCATACTGATGTGGAAGGCAGCCAAGTCAAAGAAGGCTGAATTGCCTTTTGCATTTCTAGTGCAGAAGATTCTGCATAGATTTGGAGTGCCTATGGCAACAGAGACCTTGAAGACCGCCAGAGGCTGGAATGCTATATTTGGTGAGAGGCTCCTGAAGCAGTGTGGGATCCTACCGAACAGAGCGGGTATCTGGACGTGGAAGAAGGCACCAGAACCACCTGAGATCCCATTCCACCACGATGCTGAGATGGAGGATGCACCTGCAGGTGATGTGTTGGTCTTTATGAGTTTATGCAATTTTGTGTTGTTTATTTTTTAATGTGGTATTTATAAGATGTGCTTTTCATGGTTTATGATGTAGGCCTTGATGATGATGACGATGATGATGGCGTTGCTGAGGGACAACCGTCAGCATGGTTTTTACACTTCATAACAAATCTTGACTCGTCGCTTTTTTCAACTATGGCTGTCCTGCGCCCCTTCATACAATGTATCTTCACAGCATGTTGCAATTCTGGTTTGGACCCAAATTCTTGTTGCACAAATAACGGATCTCCTAACTTCCAACCTCCGTGCAAGTCATCATCGCCATATAGGATCTCCAACTCGTCATTAGGGTGCGCCCAGTTAATGAATGAATAATGTTGGCTTTCATTCCAGAATGGCTCCTCAGTCCCTGCATCTAAAGATCAACTCTCATTTGTCTGAATGAATACCACCACAAATAATAAATTGTCTAAAGCAAATGTTCAAATTTAATAACTTACCACTACTGACTGGGTCGACATGAAGTGGTGACAAGGCTGGGGTACCCAGACTTACGGCGCTCATGTCAGCCTCAAAATTACCGTCCACGTCAGTGTCTGACGAATCACCTTCTGGAATAGCACTTTCAGGTTCTCCCTCATCTTCGCTGTCCACATAGTCCTCGTCTTCATCCTCTTCCAATGCTACCTGAGGAGGTGCAGAAGATCGTACAATTGTATCTTCTTGACCGGTACAGTGTGCAGTAGTGGTTGTATGCACCAGTAAAGATGAAGATTGACCAACATCAACTTCAACATATATCTCAATATATTTTAATACTTTCCATTCAACAAACGCATCTGTTATGAACTCCACATCTTCATCATCATTTATATTGTTTCCAATGTAGTATATTGTATCCATATCCACTACAGTCTCTAACCTGGCTATCATGCGGTGGATGGAATGTATGCCTTCTGACCCCATTTTTTGAAGAATTCTCTCCTTCAGTTCATTGCATGTAGTGCCCACTTTGATTTTCATCGTTTTTGTTTTTCCTTCAAATCGGACACCGTTCGGACCTTCAAAATGCCTCTCATTGTAGTAAATAACTATAGGAACCATGTTTGGACTTGAACTCATCTTTCACACAAAAATTAGATCTAGGTTTTGGGTTTGGAGGTTGGTTCGGATTTTTGAGCACAAAATGGGAGTGTGGAGATGTAATCTCAATGTCCCACCAAGATTCAGCTTTCTGAAATGATGAGATGAAATATGTGTGATGTTTCGGATTAGAGAGGGTAAGAGAGAGAGATTTGGGGTTTCAAAAACCCTATACCTCGCAACAATGGCCGAAATCCATACATATTGGGGTTTCTGGACGCGATTTACCCGGGTACACTGCTCCATACCTGGGTAAATAATTCAACCATTTTCCCAGATTCAAGAACTCTACCCGGGTACACCCCTACATACTCGAGTATATAAAAATTTTTAAAAATTACCCGGGTAGGTAATGGTGTACCCGGGTAGGCTTCGTGGTCAACGGTCAAACAGGGGCAGATTGGTGTTATGTTTGTTGGGGAGGGTAAATTTTCGAAATAGTTTTGAATGAAGGGCAATTTGATAATTAATTATTAATTAAGAGTCATAAGGGTCAAAAAGCCCTAGTTGTTCTGTTGATACTATAATTGTCGTACTGTGTATGTTTGAATTAGTTGATGCTGAGGATAGCACATGAGTAGCGAGGGGCTTCTGTCATTAAAGTTCATAATTTGGTCAAAGAAAGTGTAGGGTTCCACTTCGGGGAAATATTTATGGTACCACTGCTGTACTATTTATTGAGTACATCTATCTAATAAAAAATATAGAATACTATCATACTTGTATGGAAAAGAGAAAAAAATATTTTTTTTATCCAAATGTCATTTGTTAAATGGCAGATGTACCTACTACAGATATACAGAAGATGATCTCCTACTTCCGACATCTATTTGCACAAACATTATATTATTTTCCTTGCTATGTGAAAAATTTTAAAAGCTCAAAATCAAATGAATATCATACAATACAAATATAATTAAATGCAAGCAGTTTACAAGAAAATAGTTTCCACTATCTCTAGTTTTGTTGCAGTTTATCTGGTTTGAACTGAAGCAAGCGAAGCAAGCAGCCATTAAATGTCATAATTTGGTCTTCATTCGCATTATTATCCTCCTCTTATCCCTGCTAAAAGTATAATAGTAAAGTAATTAATTACTACAATATAAAGGAAGCAACAGTCACAGCGAATATCTACAAATATGAAAGGAAAAGAAAATAAACATATGAATTCTTTGAAATATGAATTTTTTTATAAAACTTTACATATATATAAAAATAAATCTAATATAAGAAGAAAAGTAAATATTTCTATCTGTACAGAAATTATTCTTCTCACCGCATCGGTAAACACCGGTATAGAGTTTCTGCAATCAAAGTAAATATTTTTTCTTCTATTTTTTTTTATGCACCACATTGTATTCTCTATGAGAGACAATTCTGTTCGGACAAGTCCAAGATTAAAACTTTAATTAAACCTCTTATTTGAGGATTGAATACATGCTCTCACGCTCACATGCTCAACTCTCATGTATCAACTGAGCTATCATCATTTGATTTTTTTTTTTTCTTTTTTTTTTTTTAGTCTTTTATCAAGTGTTCCAAATTTTCATAATATTTGATCTTATTTTCCTTTTTCTTTTGTATCACTTTGTTTTTTTCTTCCACGAATAGTAGAATAGGTATACTTAGTTAATTTTCTAATAATGTTAAGGAGAGTGTGGATAAAAAAAACTACAGGATTAAGTAATTAAAAAAAAAAGTACACGAATGTAAGTGATTCAAAATAATACCATGGTAGTTTTTTGAACTTTTTCCTAATTTTTATATAACCCCGAGTCAGCCTGCTAGCTTTTCATCTTTAAGCAAAAAATAAGTAAATTAAGGTGACGCACACATCTCATCTTAATTCTTAAGAAGCACAAGAGTCAAGTCATATTTTATACAAAGTCTAAAAAATATGACTGGCATTTATAGTTGTGACATACCAAGGTGGGATTTTTGCATGTTGCTTACCAATAAAAAGGTGGGATTTTTGCATGCTAATGACTAATTTGTCTGCTTCCAAATTTGAGAGGAGCAAAAGTAGGGGATTGCTTAATCTACTACAGTTCCATTTCTTTATAAGTTCATTTGAGAGAGCTTGCCAATTACGTCGCTGAGAATGAGTAAACAACCACGTAAGAGAGTGAAGGTGCACACTCGCCATTTGACAAGGAAGAAACCTCTATGCAGCCATTTGTATTTCCCGACGAAGACATTCTTTCTTCATTGTAACAATAACAGGATCTGATGAAAAAATTACACTATAGCGTGTTGTAAATTTATCTCATATTTTACTTACATTCAGATTGATATTGTTAGTAAAACATGAATTTATCAATACATCGCAGACCATGATTATTGAAAAGATATCTCAGTCTCACCTTACAAACTAATGCTATCTAAAGTTGACAGTTTAACAATATTTATCTGAACATGTCTCTTAAAATTTTCATTACAGTTTATACATGATACAAGGCATAACAAAATAATCATATATAATGTGCATCAATATAATGTTCCTCCTAACTAATTTTGCCTCCCAATTCCGAGGGACCCTATCACTCTCCCATTAAGATTCACCTTGCCAACGAGGTGAAATGAAGGAAATTGCTCTTTGAAGACTTCCACATCCTTCCAAGTCCTCAGCGATCAATCTCTCCTCAGTTAAGTACTTGAGACTCCCTTCATCCGTTCCTATTATAAAACAATGTCCTAGAAGATAATGGCGTCATTCTTGACCTGCAAACACTATAGCTTTGAGCTTTCTTTAACACACTGGTAAGGACTTAGCAGAATCTGAAAATGCTCAGCTAGGAAATTCAATGGGGTGCCTCTTTTGCATCAAGATAGGCCCCATCCCTACCATGGAAGGGTGCATTTTAAGCCTAAGAAACCCCTTAGGCACTTGTTAGAGACATGGGACTTAACTAAACAAATAAAATAACGCAACCGCAGATCAAATATAGATTCAGACAAAGTATACGTCTTTGTTGACAACAAGAAGCAAACTGTAAACAACACTGAGCCTTTTGACAAGACTCAACCCGAATACAACCTCCCCTCAACAGATATGGGGATCACTTTTTTATTCTGCTTCTGAAAAGATAGCATGCTGCACCCATAGTCTTACTTAGACGTTAACAAAAATTTCAGCTAAAAAATAAACTTCACATGGCATGCATAAACAAGTGCATCCTGCGTTACACATCACCATCAACTGAAATGCACTTGCCCTTAGCTTTTTGAACTTTGAAGCTCACCCTATAACATTTAGTGAATGATGATTCCACCATATACCATTTTTCTTTCCATGGAATGCACAAAATGTAGGATTCCTGCCTTACCCTTCAAGTAATGGCTGCTTGAATACATGTCAGCTGAACTATCTACATGAACCAAGGAACCACTCCACTGTTTTCCTCATATGGCTACCCATATTATAATCATGGTAAACCACAATTTTGAACTTGATTGCAAGAAAATTCATGATTCTTTTTGGGGTTTCAGCCAACTAATTCCAACTCTGGCTTGCCTAACCCAGCTTGAAAAAATAACTCAGGGAGACCTACAAGGCAGTGTAAGGAGAAGACTTGATAAGTCAACTTCAAAGATACGAAGATGGATTTTCATCCATGAACTGCACTGCTTTGTCCTTGTGGATGCTTGACCCACATGATAGGGATGCTGTTGTGGTTAGAGAAATTGTTGTTAGTAGAAAATCAAGTTTTGTTTTTCTCATCAAACAGACCAACCAGAAAAGGCTCGGAAGGCTATTGAACCAAGATATTATCAATTTGGACCCTCCATATCCATTTCAAAAGGGGGGACTATTGGGAAACATTCAAGCGGTTCAGGGAAATTGTCAGTTGCTAGTAAATTTTAAAAACTGGGTTTGATTATGCAGATTCTTGTGGCATTGGCTGTATCACGTAGAGCTCAAAAAATAGATGTTAGTCAGCATATATCTAAGTGTGATGCCAGGAGGCTCTGTGAAACTAGGGAGGGAAGCTTAAGAGTTGTGAATGAAGCTGCTGCACTAGAAATTTTAAGCAAGAGGAGCATTCCCCAACTAAAGCTAACATTTGAGCTATAAACACATTTATGGACATGCCTACACAAAGGTATTACAATAATGAGATAAAATAATATCCTAGTAATCTTCTCCCCTGCACCTTATCCCATTCAATGTACTTTCTTTATTTGATGTATTTGAAATTTGTTTTGTGTCCTTTGTGCACTGTGTAGCTCCTGCACCTTATCCCATTCAATGTATTTTCTATACAGCAGCTACTAGATCTATTGCTCCATCTTAAGTAGCTCCTGCAGATGCTTCTAAAATTACAGGAACAAAACTTGTTGAGAATAGCGTAATTCAGATAAGCTTTTACAGTTTCTTTTGTGAATGACATGAAGTGAAAAACGAGCTTAGCTTAACTTGTAGTGGCATACAGTTATATAACGTGACAATGTAAAAAATGATGTCCCTTTCTATGAAGCAAAGCAAATTTACCATCTTAAAAAGTATTTGTGTAAACTACATAGCAACCTTTGTTCTTATATCTTTTTGGCTCCTTCTTTATGCTACGATCCTAGACTTGAGTCAGACGCATAAGAAATGCATGGTTAGATATTTGCAGCATGCTTGTAAATGACTTGGCAAAAAATGATAAAATAATAAATAAATAAAAGGTCTACTTGTCATTGTCCTCTTCATTTTAACTTTTTTCAATTAAGTTTTCAATCCATGTTTGTTCTTTCAGACCCCATATTTCAGTCTGCATGCTATGATGCAGAAATCAGGGAGTATAACTAACTAAACAATGTACATATTGAAAGTTATATTGAAGAAAACATAATGCTACGATAATAAGAACAAATCAAACAAACCATGTTTCCATAATTAAGCTATGAAGTTGGAAAATAACAGTGTTCCCTACAGAAATTGTTGAAATGAAATCAATTTCAGCATTCATATTCGTTCTGATGTGCTTCTATTGATGGAGATTCCATTTGTCCATGAGGGACCGAAAGTAGACTCTCCCTATACATAACTGTATCAAACCCACTCAGATCATCAGAACAATATTCACAACGTTCTAGCAGTTCTCCTTTGTCATTAAATTTCATCAGTTCTCCATCATCAAAGCGTAATGCAACAAGTTCACCATCTTTGGCCATGCATACAGCGGAAACGTGTCCAGGAATCTCAAGCATAGTCCAAGATGACTGCACTTTAGGGGGCGTTTGGTACGCGGAATTTTGAGGGATTCTCGGGAAACTGAATTTTTTTAAATTTTAAATTTTCAGATATTATCGTAAACTGAATGCAAAAATCATATTTTTGAAAATCGAGATTCCCGGACAAATAAAAATTTCTCCTGTACCAAACGCCCCCTTATATTCTTTCATAATCCACACCTTAGTTTTAGTATCGTCAAAATGACATAAGCAGAGACATCCTCCCATCGTTCCCAATTTACAAAAATATAAGTCATCTGTTGAACAACCATCGGGCATAGATATCTCAAAGAAATTGTTGTTTACCATATCAAAGGCAAGAATTACAAATGAATTATAACCGGAAGCCAACCAATGAATAGCATAATTAAAGAACAATGGTTGACTGTGAGAATACATGTCGGGAAGATGAGGCCCCTGAATTTCTTTCAATGAATTGGTTCTCAAAGAGAAAAGCACCAAACGGTCTACCTTAACATTAATATCAACATCATCATCACCATTATCATCAATGGTGGGGTTGACGTAGTACTTAGCCCAGAGTACAACTACCAAATAATCATCGGTGGATGGGTCATACCCAAAACCAGTTAGAAATTTGTCCTCAGTTTGACATTGTTGCCCTATATCAGAGTATGATAGTTCTCTGTGGAAACCAGTTGATGGGTTCCAAATATAAAATTTTGAATATCTTTCTATAAGGACAAACCCTCGGCATGAACCTAAAATCAAAACATGAGGAGCATATTTACCTGGCTTTGGAAATGGGGGAACGAGGCTTACAACGAAAGAATCATCGTTAAGCGAAGCATCAAAATCGATCGATCGAGCTTCGGAACCAGAACGTGTTACATGGAGAAGCTTGTGGGTGGGTGCGGCAGATAGCTCGTAATGGGATTTTGCAAATTGAGAGTCAGAGATCAGAGAAAGCCACGATTTGCACACACACTTGAATCGAACAAGAGATTTCACAGGTAATCTCAACAGGATTTCCTGAATCACATCCCAGGAAAGCTTACTCTCCATTCCTCCTTCTTTTCCCGTTTTTTATTCGAAGGGGATTTAGGGTTTAGATTACTCAACTAAGAGATTGGGTATGAAATTTATTGAGTATGATATGTATGCACCAAATACGCTGAGAACGCGGATTGAGTTGGAAATTACAATATCATGTAATATTAATATTATATATTAAGAAAAAGTGTGTATTTAATCATATGAAATTATGTCATTTTGAATAAGAGAAATAGATAGATAAAAGAGAAGTGAGTGAATAAAAAAATATAAAGATGTTGATCTCACTTTTTTGTGAGAGAGGAAAGACACAAGTTATGTCATTTTAAAAGACAAATATTTTTTTCTTGCATATTAATATTAAAGGTAATTGAGATTCGCTCAAATGACATTATGGTAGAGAAAGATGGGTAGAAAAGAAAAATAAATAGAATAATTTATCTCTTAAAATAATTTAAATTATCTCATAAATATTTTTAGGATTAGTTTTTATATTTTCTCATATTTTATAACTTTTTTATTTTTAGATCTGTAATTAGTATAAATAAAAATAATTATTTTGTCTTTTTTATCATATTATATCACATCATTATGAAATATTTATTTAATCTTTAATTTTTTTTGGGGATACCAAAGTTTTAATAATTTCATGAGAAATATGAGATTTCATAGCTAACCTCAACAAAATTTCTTGAACCAACCATGTTGTTGGAAATGGATCCTCTAATGTGAAAAAAACATGACATGGTCATGTGAGAAGATCACAACTATATAAAAGTAAATCAACGGTTATAAAATGATAACTTTTTTTAAATTATGATAGAATTAGAGAGGGTCAATAATGTGTAATTATATAATGTTATAATAGTGAATTGTAGGATTCAATCAGGTTAAAAAGCAGAAAATAAAAAATTAAATATATAATAATATTAAAATTATATCTTGAAACAATTTAGAATATTGCATGTAATCTTTTAAGATTACTTTTTTTCTAATTTTATAATCTATTTTATTGTTTTATAATTTTTTATTTAACATAATGTAGATGACCGCTTTTTTTTGGTAAAATAGGTAATTGATTTATCTTTTGTATCACATATATCGTTGCAAAATATTATTTAGTTTTTTTTTCTTCCAGTATATCGAATTCCCATAATTCTAGAAAATATGAACAACTACATATAAGAGTTATTTATCGCTTTTCTTGTGGTTAATTAGTAAATACGCATCCAATTAGGTAAAAAAAAATTGGTATATTATTATTTTAATAAAAAAATCTCAATAACATAGTCATTTTGAACCAATTTATAGATTTATTATACTTAATTTCACCCAATTTAAACGAAACTAATCTCTTTCGGTTTAAGCAAAACATCTAAGGGAGTCTCACTTAATTTGGGTGAGAATGAGTTCCTTTTACTATTTCAATATTATCTTGAGCATTATAACATCGATCCCCGCATAAATATAACAATTTAAGTAGATCGAGAGGTTATCAAAATCACATCACTACAGTTAAACTGATTCAAGAGGCTAAAGAATTTCCTATATTGTAGAGACGAAATGGGTTTTAAAATTCTCAAGTTACGTAAGAATTGAAATCTTATGATGTAGAGACGAAAAGCATGTGAGACCTATATATTAGAAAAAATTATGTGTAGAACCCACGTCAGCGCGAAAATCAAAGGATGTGTAAGAAAATTTCAATTTACATGTTGAATGTATGGGTGTTCAAAATATCCAAAAGAACCAAATCGATCCATAATCAAACTGCTCCACATTTTAAAAATCGGTTTCATATGAAACTGCATTTTATTTTATAAACTGGTTATTCTCCAAACCATAAAAATAATTTGTTATCCATGGTTATCCATAACCAAACTGCTCTACAATGAAAGAACAAATAAGTATTATCTTTTATCATGCCTATTATATTAGTCAATTGACTCAAATGCAGAGCATATTGCTGGAGCTGCATCGAGAGATTTTGGTACACTGGTACAGCAGTGTAAGGACATTGAGGATGTCTGCATCACGAGTAAGGACAAGAGGGCCAAGATTGCTAAGACAAAGGGAACTGATAGTTCCACTTCTTGGAGAGACAGGAAGTTTGCCGGGAATGGCAAGGAAAGCAGTTGGCGGCTAGGCAAGCGCCAAATCAGTTTAAGAGGACTTCTGCTCCAAGGAGTACCGCGAGACCTCTTACTCCCAGATGCTCAGGATGTGGGAGGGTTCATCTGGGGCCGTGTGCTACAGGCTAGACCATATGTTTCCAGTGTGGCAAGGAGGGCCACTATGCTAGAGAGTGTCTGTCGTCTACCGCGAGAACTGCAGCCGTTCGGGCAGTTCCATTACAGATGGTTCTCCTTCCACCTACAGCGGCACCTGTTGTGCCACCTGCCACGGGGCGAGTTTACACTTTGGATCGGCAACAGTCGGACCGAGCTCTGAACCTTGTCGGAGGTACTGTTTCCATTAGTGGATCTTCTGTTGATGTATTGTTTGACTCCGGGGCTACGCATTCCTTTATTGCAACCCCGAATGCTGTGGGGCTTGAGTTGCCCAGGTCTGTTCTTTCTCCACTGTTGCGGGTGACCACCGCCACTGGAGAAAAATGTGATTCTACCACTGTTCATCACGATGTAGCATTTCAGTGGGATGACCATGAGTTCTCGGTAGATCTGATAGGATTGCCGATGAGCAATTTGGAGATTATTCTGGGCATGGATTGTTGTCCAGAAATTGTGCATTGATTGACTGTTGTCAAGCGAGTTGTAATGTCTCCGGGTGATGCCACAACCAGTTCCTCGCCTTTTATTTCATTACTGCAGGCTAGGAGAGCCTTGAGGGCAGGGGCATTTGGTTATGTCATGTTGGGAGGTTTGGTGAGTGGGTCACAGGAGGATTAGCTGGCATTCCTGTGGTGAGGGAATTCCTCGAGATATTTCCTGAGGACATCCCTGAGTTTCCACCGGAGACGGAGATAGAGTTCTCTATTGACTTATTGCTTGGTGTGGGGCCCGTTTCATTGGCTCCGTATCGGATGTCGCCACCAGAGTTGGCGGAGCTGAAGAAGCACATTGAGGACCTTTTAGGGAAAGGCTTCATTCGACCGAGTGTGTCTCCATGGGGAGCACCAGTCATTTTTGTAAAAAAGAAAGATGGGACTATGCGATTGTGCACCGATTACAGACAGCTGAACAAGGTGACGATCAAGAACAAGTATCCCCTTCCACGTATTGATGATCTGTTGGATCAGCTTAAGGGAGCTTGTGTGTATTCGAAGATCGATCTCCGGTCCGGATACCATCAGATTCGGGTGAAGTCGGAAGATGTCCCGAAGATCGCGTTTCGTTCAAGATACGATCACTATGAGTATTTGGTGATTCCTTTTGGACTTACCAATGCACCCGCAGTGTTCATGGATTACATAAACAAGATTTTGCAGCCGTACCTGGATCAGTTTATGATCATCTTCGTTGATGACATATTGATTTACTCCAAGACTGAGGAGGAACATGCTGAGCACTTGAAGATTGTGTTGCAAGTGCTGAAGAAGAAAAAAGCTTTATGCTAAGCCTTCCAAATGAGAATTTTGGCTCAAGTCCGTAAAGTTTTTGGGGCATGTGATTTCTGCAGAGGGAGACGCAGTGGATCCTAACAAGATTGAGGTCGTGCTAGATTGGGAAAGGCCCAAGACGGTAACCGAAGTTAGGAGTTTTCTGGGTTTGGCAGGGTACTACCGGAGGTTCATCAAGGGATTTTCCATGCTGGTTCTTCCATTGACTCGTCTTACCCGTAAGGAGACCCCATTTGTGTGGACTCACGAGTGTGAGGAATGTTTGCAGGAGTTAAAGAAGAGATTGACTACCGCACCTGTGTTGGTCCTTCCTGATCCTGCTGAGGAAGTTGAGTTGTACACCGACGCCTCCGGAAAGGGGCTCGGATGTGTGTTGATGCAGTTGGGCAAAGTAATTGCCTATGCTTCGAGGCAGTTGAAGCCTCATGAGGAGAACTACCCGACTCATGATTTAGAGTTGGCTGCGATTGTGTTTGCTTTCAAGATTTGGAGGCATCATCTCTATGGCATGAAGTTTGCTGTGTTCAGTGATCACAAGAGCTTGAAATATTTGTTTGATCAGAAGGAGCTGAACATGAGACAGAGGAGATGGATGGAGTATCTGAAGGATTGCGACTTTGAGTTGAAGTACCATCCTGGCAAGGCCAATGTGGTAGCTAATGCTTTGAGTCAGAAATCCGTGAGCCTATCCAGTTTGACCATGGGTTATTATGATATCATCGAGCAGTTTCGAGATCTGACGGTGACCTCTTTGTTTGGAGGTGCACTTCTCGAAATGAAAATCGTGCAAGTTGAGAATGAGCTCATGGAAAAGATCAAAGAGGCGCAAGTGCAGAGAGAGTGCCTAGATTATGTGAAGAACCAGGACGATGTGTCTTGGAATGAGAATGGACTGTTGACCTTTCAGAAGAGGATTTTGGTTCCTCGAGGTCCTTTGACTGTTGAGGTGAGGACAGAGGCTCATAAGGGCCAGTTTACTGTCCACCCTGGCGCTACAAAGATGTATCAAGATTTGAAGAGGAATTATTGGTGGCCGGGCATGAAGAAGGACATAGCTGTTTTTGTATCCAAGTGTTTGGTTTGCCATAAGGTAAAGATAGAACACCAGAGGCCGTCTGGAAAGCTTCAACCTCTTGAGATTCCGGAATGGAAATGAGATAGCATTTCCATGGACTTCGTGGTGGGATTGCCGAAGACTCAGGCTGGTTGCGACTCTATCTGGGTCATTGTGGACAGATTGACCAAGTCTGCCCACTTGCTTCCGGTGAAGGTGAGCTTCACTACTGAGCAGTTGGCCAGACTATACGTTCGCGAGATTGTGAGACTTCACGAGATTCCCGAGAGTATCATCAGTGATAGGGACCCGAAGTTCACATCTCGGTTCTGGGAGGCGCTGCAGGAGGCTTTTGGTATGCAGTTGAGACTGAGTACAACCTATCACCCTCAGAATGACGGACAGACTGAGCGGACCATCCAGACATTGGAGGACATGTTGAGGGCTTGCACTTTGGAGCAAGGTTCAGCATGGGATAGGTAGCTGCCATTGGTTGAATTTTCGTATAACAACAGTTTCCATGCTAGCCTGGGCAAGGCACCCTACGAGGCTTGTATGGCAGGAGGTGTCGGACTCCTACCTGCTGGACTGAGGTTGGAGATAAGGAGTTGTTTGGCTTGGACTTTGTCCAAGATACCACCCTGCAGATCCAGTTGATCAAGGAAAAGTTGAAGCATGCGCAGAATCGCTAGAAGAGTTATTATGATGTGAAGCATCGTCCACTGGAGTTCAGTGAGGGTGAGCACGTGTTTGTGAGACTTTCACCTGTCACCGATGTTGGTCGGGCACTTGGAGTAAGGAAGCTGAGCTCGCGAGTCATTGGGCCCTACCAGATCCTTGGTAGAGTAAGACCTGTTGCCTACCGGCTTGCCTTGCCTCCGAACTTGGCCAACATCCACGAAGTGTTTCACGTGTCTCAGCTTCGCAAATATGTAGCGGATCCTTCGTACGTGGTGCAACCAGATGATGTGGAGGTTCGGGAGAACCTAAAGACTCCCGTCGGACCACTTAAGATTCTCGATCGTGGCGAGAAGCAGCTGAGGAGCAAGATCATTCCGATGGTCAAAGTGCAATGGACTGGGAGAACTCCTGAGGAGTGCACTTGGGAGCGTGAGGACGAGCTTCTCCGGCAGTATCCTGACTTCCGAGACAGGTATGTTTTTGATTTTGAGGAGAAAATCCTAAAAAGGTAGGGTGAATGTAAGAACCCGCACCGTAAATTAAGGAAGTTAATTAATTAATTATGAGAAATTAGGAAATAATTCCATAATTGACACTAATAATTATTATGAGGCTTAAATGATTATAATAAGTGAGTAATAATATTGAAAGTCGCTTTACCGACGAAAAGTGTAGATATCGGTTCTGCTACTCAGTATAAATGCGTACCGATGAAGTATCCTGGAAAATTATGAAAAAGTGTGTATATGTCACTAGAATAATATATAGGACTCGTAAAACAAGTTTCAAGTTAAAATAATGAGAACTAGTGCCAGAACTGACACTGGCTATGGAAAAGCGCGTACCGAAAAGGTGCTGCGATAAATAAAATAAAAATATGATAAATTTTAGAAAAATGAGTAGGTCCAGAATCCTAAGTTTGGTATTAAAATCTTAAGCGTAGCTATTATCGCTAATACTATGTGATTAAGTTTAAATGGCCTATAAATAGACCCTTTCACACTACCCTAGGCTGATCCTCCAACCTTGATGCGTGAGTTTTTGGTTGCTGCTGGTGTCTTCATACTTGCCACCTTGTTCCTTCAAGAAGATTCCTCCATAAGTCACCATTTCTCTTTGATTCTTCCTTTTTCACCTTGTAAACACTAGAGTGAGTGCCTTGTGAGGGTGAAGTTCAGCTTTTGCTGAGTTGAGGGTACTGTTTGGGAAGAGTTTGAGGGTTGACTTGTTGGTTTGGGTGTTGTGGAGTCTTTGTTCCTAGCTTGTGTGGCTTCAAGGAGCCACCTTTGGTGAGAAAGGACCTTGCTTTGTGGTCATTTTCGTTTCCCTACGAAGTCAGAACCTTGAGGAGCTGTTTGGTGAGCTCCAAGAGCCTCTGTACCTCTATTTTGAGCTCGGGTAAGCTTTACCACCTTTGATCATGAGTTTTAATGGTTAAAAGTGAGGTCTTGGCATGTTTAATGAGTTGTTTAAGTAATCAACCAGTATATGAACCTAAAAGGGTATAAAAATGGAGTCTTGAACGTATATATATGGTAAAAGTTGGACATTTGATGGATATCTTTGCGAAATGCAGAATCTGCATTCTGTCGCGAAATATCCTGATATGATATCCGGATATTGATATCCGGATATGGGGTTTAGTGATATCCGAATATGGATATCCGGATATGCATATCCAGAGGCCCCGACATATATCCGGATATTCTAGGTTTTCGAGAACAGTAACGGTACTGTTCATACAGAACTGAGTTATGGGTTTATGGACCCTAGATTGTGGAAGTTGAACTTCTGTAATGATTAAGTTAAGTCAGAATCAAGGGATTAAGGACTTGTGGCTTTGTGAGAAGCCTTAAGACTTGGAACGCAAAGGAAATGTGTTGTCTTTATATCGTATGCTTGTAGAGTATAAATATTGATATTATTGTTGGTCCAAAACATATTGTGATTCTGCTGTGCTTGGACTTTGAGCTTGTGTGGACTCTTGGCTTGGATAGCTGGCTTGCAAGGTAAGCTTTCGTGTCCTCGGTTTAGCCATTGTTTGTTCCATCATGTCCCATGGGGGGATGATTATATGCATGATGTGTTTTCATGTATTATTTTACTAAAATGCTATTGAACTGTTAAGTGCGAATGTTATATGATATGTATGTGGTGTTCCACCTAGACGGGAAGCCATGGGGTGGTCCTGTGGGCGGGTACAACATGGGCTTGTATTTATGTGGGTAATAGACGTATTCCTGCATTTCTCTGATCAATAGAATAGTTAGTACACACATGACATGAATATCTGCTGCATTGCACTGGTTTTGGAACTGATGTTGAATTAATGCTTTTAGAACTTATATTGCACATGTAAGTGAGTTTGGGGTGGAAGATCCTTGAGGACCCCTTGTCTTACTGAGATTTTTGTTTAGAGATCTCACCCCACGTTTGGGGGACATATTTCAGGTTCAGGTAATGCGGGGGTTGATACCTCTAGCGGCAGGAGGTCGGAGCTTAGCTAATATTGCTGATTATATGATATTATGCCTCGGATGCTGACATTGTTTTACATTTGATATTATTATGTTACTGTTGTTGAGACTATGTTGGGCCTTGTTGCCTTATTTGGCGAGCATGGGGATTGTCCAAGCCACATTTGATTATGTATCGTTCCTAGTTTTAGAGCTGTATAAACTATCAGGGTTGTCTGGCTTACGTGTTGTAGTGTTGTGACTAGAGACACAGTTAATGATCTTAATTATGTTATGAGGTTATTCAGTATAGATATCTGTCTTTTGCATTTACATACAGGCAATGTTTTGAAATGAACTAAGTAATTCAACTTGGTAATGATAATGACGTCATAATTGAACAGAAAAAGATATTCCGCAAATTTTTAATTAAGCGTGGCTTAATACGATGACATGTTAACAAACCGGGTTAACACGGGGTGTTACAGATAGCATTTTAGAAATGCAAAACTCTATGTCCTGTGCTGGTGTTTCCCCTAACTGGAAAATAGAGATTTTTGTTATGTGGCACTTTCCCCCCTTTGGCTAGACTAAGCTCAATACCAATGGCGCTTGCAAATGGGAGTCAAGGAGGATGGGTTGCGCGGGAGTGTTTAGGGACTGTAGTGGTAGATGGCTGCTGGGTTTCTCTAAGAACCTTGGCAGACGTAATTCCCTCTTAATGGAACTTTGAGGCACTTTTGTTGGCCTACATCTAGCTTGGGAGGGTGGTTACAGGTTTATCTGGCTTGAGAGTGACTCTACCACCCTCATCAATCTGTTGTCCAGTGGTTGTGAGCCTCACAAGCCTTGCTCAAGACTGGTTCAGAAAATCCAGCTCATTCTCAATCGTCCCTGGACTATTAAGATTTCCTATTCTCACAGGGAAGCTAACAAAGTTGCTGATTGGTTAGCAAATCTGTCTCTTGTTCAGAGTTGGGATACTGTCACCTTTGATAACCGTCTGATTGGTTGTAGCTCCCTTATGAAGCAGGACTTCAAGGGTGTATCTACACCCAGATTAGTTAACTAGTTGTGTATTTTGTTTCCTTTATATACAAAAAAAGTAAATATATTTTCTTCTATATTTTTGGTTTTGATGTACCACATATATTTTCCACGGAAGGCATTCCTGTTCGGGACAGGGACATGATTAAAACTTTAATTTGAGGATCGAACACATGATCACCCCCACATGTTCAGCTTTCATGCGTCAACTGAGCTATCATCATTTGATTTCTTCTATTTTTTCTTATTTTATTTTCTTTCTTTTATTTTGACATATTTGATTATTTTTTTAATCTTTTATTAAGTGTTCTAAATTTTCATAACATTTGGTTTTATTTTTATTTTTCTGTTGTATCACTTTTTTTTTCTTCCAAGAATGGTAGAATAAGTATACTTAATTAATTTTCTGACCATATTAAGGACGATGTGGATGGAAAAAACTACAAGGGTTAAGTGATTAAAAAAAAAATACAGAATTATAAGTGATTCAAAGTAATACCACAAGAGAGAATTGCCCCAGAACCCAATACGAACTCAAGATTATACCTCGGCATGACCGACGTGTTAATTAAGCTTCTACACCCCGACAATCCAAGTTTCCGAGCTGCCGGGCTGGGGGGCGATTGTTATGGACTGGATCCATATCTCAACCACATATCCAATAGGAGATCGGAATTTATCTCAGTCTTATCACAATAACATAATCCAAGGAGGATCAAGGAATAAAATCCATATCCCTAACAAATAAGGCAACTATCATACCAATCAAGGGAAATCTGAAACCCAAAGGTAAATCCTATAAATAAGAGGATAAGGCAGCTATCATACCAATCAAGGGAAATCTGAAACCCAAAGGTAAATCCTATAAATAAGAGGCTAAAGACCCTAGGTACACACTTTTGATCTATTTACTATTGCTGCCAACACTGTGCACACACCCACGTTTTGACTATACGCCTTTTGTTGTGCGCAGTGATTGGTACATTGGCTTTCATAGATATCTCTTTCATAGATATCTCTAAGCGCATCCCTTTACAATATAGATCTATGATTTACTAGAATCGAATACTATCAATGTATATTTTTTTAAGAATGTGGAACAATGGAATTTATTCATATCATCAAACCTTTTTCTTATGAGTTAGTGAGGGGAAACTTAATGACAAACACAAACTTCTAAATAGTAAGAAAATCTCTAGCAAAGCCTCAAATTATAATCATTTCTAAATTCTTGGAATCAAGCAACATGACCAATTACTTATAATAACAAATATATTGGTCCACATATTGGAAAATATTGGTTATTAATATTCATGTAAACAATTTTGTTCGGCTAGCCCAATAGCCAAACCCAACATAAAAGCCCACATTAAGGGCTGACTAAAGACCTCTTCCTTTGAAGTGCAAGTAACGTACCCACTCCAGGTACCTCTCTCTCCCATACACAGGCAGCCATTGTACATTGACAATAGTTGTTATACGTCTTGCCCAAGCAAGACAAGCTATGGTGGCTAGGTCCCATCCTCCCATCTTGTCTTCCTCCCAAGGAAACTCCTTCTCACCTATAAATACCCCCTACTTCCCACAAAGACACACACACTATTATATTATTTCATGAGCTTGTTACTCTGTTCATTCAGAGAGCCACCATAGTCGATAAACACTTCCACCTTTTTTTGTCACACTGCACCTGAAAAGCTTCTAAGGACCTTGATCTATACCATTGTCTTCAAAGGTACCATAAATTAATATATACCTGATTCTCTTGATCACCAGACAACTCAAATTTCATAAATTCATGATCCTTCAATTGGCAACCACAATCCACAACAGTAGGAGTTACAATGTCAGTTGGAAGATTCTATTCTTTTTAATTAAAAAAATATACAATATTGTGCAATGGCCAAGTCAAATGTCATATTTAAAAAATGTTTGGTCTCTTCCAAAGAAAACAAATATAAGTTGAAGGTACGAAAAGATGCTATTCTATATAGATTTTTTTTTTTTTTTTGAAAAGGTCTCGTAGGCCCAATTTATTGAGTCAATCAGGAAGGCCCCTTATAAGGGTTCAACTTCTACACTTTTAAAGTAAGACAAATACTCTTTCACTACCCCTAATTCTCTTCCCATGTGCAAGTGCCTCACACACATGGGTGAGGGCGCATTGCCTCACTGATAGTGGGACCCACAAGTAAAAATTATTTGGCTCTATATGGAGCTTGTTTTTCGTGGGGCGGGAGCTTGTGCTCCCTTTCCAAAAATATGAAAAAAAAGGATTGAGAAAAAATTTATAAGAAAAGCAGAAGTATAAATAGAAAAAAATATTTCCTTTTTTAATAAAGTATCACCAAATTTATCGTGGTCCGAGATCGTATTAAAAAAATTCCTCTATATGACTCGAATCAAGGGGCCTCTACATTCTCCATTGAAGAAACACCTTTGTGTAAATTCATCCCCCATTCTTGTTACTTTATTAGAATACAAACTAACCAGAATCACCACTTCCCCTTATTCTCTATGTTCTTTATCTAGTTTAAAACTATGCGATCATGAATTCCTGCTTGGCTATTAGAGGGTGTTTGGTAGAGGAAAAAAAAAATTTACCGGAAAAAAATAATTTTCGAGAATATGATGGAAAAAAATTTTCCCGGATAAATTACTAAAATGTGTTTGATAGGTTAAATTTTTTTCGGGAATGTTGAGTTAATTTTACTGATGTTGTGTTAATTTTTCTACTACATAGGAAAAAAACAATTTCACCACATTCAGTAGTAATCTTCCATAGCCATTCTATATGGAAAAGTAAATGATTTTGGAATTTTTTTTCTCAGCCATACTTTTACTTCACCTCCCACAAAATATAGGCAGGTAATTTTTCCCATCCCATTTTCCTAGGAAAAGAAATTTTCACCTCCTACCAAATACCCCCTTAAAGAGCAATTAAACTATCATCTCGTCCATTTCATCACCTCACCACTAGCAAGTTTCGAAGATAACATATTGTTGGAGGCACTAAATAAATCTACATAATCTGCACGCTTGTACTCGAATATAGATGATAAGAAATCGAGAATAGAAAAAATATATTGAAAACAATAGAAGTCGTGTTGGCATTTACGCATACAACTCAAACAGTCAGAAGCAACTACATTTAGTAAATTAGAAACATAGAATTGAACAAAGGCTTGTTTGTTCTGGTCACCAAAAGCCAGCCACTTGGCACGAGAACGCCAAAACCATGTGAGTTGTTCCCTGCTATAGAGGTCAACTCGAATTCCTTTTGTCACAGATTAAGGAATATCCGGATGAAAACTAACACAACGATCAGACAGTGTACATGCAACCATGCATGCAGTCATGGAAATCTTGCAAGGCTCTCCAATTAGGTTCACAACCTCCAGAAGCATTAGCCAACTCCAAAAGCAGAGTGTCAATTTAATTGAAACTAAACTAATTTCAAAAGCATTAGTCAATTTTTATTTTTATTTCATTCATTTATTTATTTATTTATTTTGCGAAGAGTATTGTCGACAAGATATATATTAGTCGGACAAGAAATAAAACTAGAAGCATACATTGTGGTTCTAAGTATATATTTTTTAAAAGAGAAAATTAGATAATTTCATTGAATAATAAGGGTCACTGGCTTGAATTAAACTAACGGAACATTATTTAAGGTTCAAAGCTACACTGAATGAGTACAGGAAGAAATTCAGGTGACGCACACATCACATCTTAATTCTTAAGAAGCACAAGTGTCAAGTCATATTTTATACAAAGTCTAAAAAATAATATGACTGACATTTAAAGTTGTGACATGATTTTTGCATGCTCATGACTAATTTGTCTGCTTCAAAATTTGTGAGGAACAAATGTAGGGGTTTACTCAATCTACTACAGTTGCCTTTCTATATAAATTCATTTGAGAGAGACACAAAATATTATAAGTAAGCGTATTGCTTGCCAATTACCTCACTGAGAATCAGAGAATGAAGGTGCACACTCGCCATGACAGGGAAGAAACCTCTATGCAGCCATTTGTATTTGCCGACCAAGACATTCTTTCTTCATTGTAACAATAACAGGATCTGATGAAAAATTACACTATGGCGTGTTGTAAATTTATCACATATCTTACTTACATTCAGATTGATAAAACATGAATTTATCAATGCATCGCAGACCATGATTATTGAAAAGATATCTCTGTCTCACCATACAGATATCTAAAGTTGACAGTTTAACAATATTTATCTGAACAACATGTCACTTAAAATTTTCATTACAGTTTATACATGAGACAAGGCATAACAAAATAATAATATATAATGTGCATCAAATGAAACAGATACAATACTGGCAATTGGAGAAGCCAGCTTTCTCCAAAGCACCCATTGGTACCCCAATATAGCCTACAACTTGTTTGCCTCTCGTTTTCCTCCCTTCTACATACAATGATCCTCCTAACTAATTTTCCCTCCCAATTCCGAGGGACCCGATCACTCTCCCATTAAGATTCACCTTGTCATCGAGGTGAAAATGAAATGAAGGAAATTGCTCTTTGAATGAAGGCTTCCACGACCTCCCAAGTCCTCAGCCATCAATATCTCCTCAGTTAAGTACTTGAACTGCAACCACTATATCAAGGCAGATTGATATTGTAAGGACATAGCAGAATCTGAAAATGCTCAGCTAGGAAATTCAATGGGGTGCCTCTTTTGCATCAAGATAGGCCCCATCCCTATCATGGAAGGGTGCATTTTAAGCCTAAGAAACCCCTTAGGCACTTGTTAGAGACCTGGGACTTAACTAAACAAATAAAATAACGGAACCGCAGATCAAATATAGAATCAGACAAAGTATACGTCTTTGTTGACAACAAGAAGCAAACTGTAAACAACACTGAGCCTTTTGAGAAGACTCAACCCGAATACAACCTCCCCTCAACAGATATGGCGATCACTTTTTTATTCTGCTTCTGAAAAGATAGCATGCTGCACCCATAGTCTTACTTAGACGTTAACAAAAATTTCAGCTAAAAAATAAACTTCACATGGCATGCATAAACAAGTGCATCCTGCGTTACACATCACCATCAACTGAAATGCACTTGCCCTTAGCCTTTTGAACTTTGAAGCTCACCCTATAACATTTAGTGAATGATGATTCCACCATATACCATTTTTCTTTCCATGGAATGCACAAAATGTAGGATTCCTGCCTTACCCTTCAAGTAATGGCTGCTTGAATACATGTCAGCTGAACTATCTACATGAACCAAGCAACCACTCCACTGTTTTCCTCATATGGCTACCCATATTATAATCATGGTAAACCACAATTTTGAACTTGATTGCAAGAAAATTCATGATTCTTTTTGGGGTTTCTGCCAACTAATTCCAACTCTGGCTTGCCTAACCCAGCTTGAAAAAATAACTCAGGGAGACCTACAAGGCAGTGTAAGGAGAAGACTTGATAAGTCAACTTCAAAGATACGAAGATGGATTTTCATCCATGAACTGCACTGCTTTGTCCTTGTGGATGCTTGACCCACATGATAGGGATGCTGTTGTGGTTAGAGAAGCCATTCAACAAAATGAGATCAATTTCAAAGCTCTTGTGAAATTGTTGAGTAGAAAATCAAGTTTTGTTTTTCTCATCAAACAGACCAACCAGAAAAGGCTCGGAAGGCTATTGAACCAAGATATTATCAATTTCGACCCTCCATATCCATTTCAAAAGGGGGGACTATTGGGAAACATTCAAGCGGTTCAGGGAAATTGTCAGTTGCTAGTAAATTTTAAAAACTGGGTGATTATGCAGAATCTTGTGGCATTGCCTGTATCACGTGGAGCTCAAAAAATAGATGTTAGTCAGCATATATCTAAGTGTGATGCCAGGAGGCTCTGTGAAACTAGGGAGGGAAGCTTAGGAGTTGTGAATGAAGCTGTTGTACTAGAAATTTTAAGCAAGAGGAGCATTCCCCAACTAAAGCTAACATTTGAGCTATAAACACATTTATGGACATGCCTACACAAAGGTATTACAATAATGAGATAAAATAATATGCTAGTAATCTTCTCCCCTGCACCTTATCCAATTCAATGTACTTTCTTTATTTGATGTATTTGAAATTTGTTTTGTGTCCTTTGTGCACTGTGTAGCTCCTGCACCTTATCCCATTCAATGTATTTTCTATACAGCAGCTACTAGATCTATTGCTCCATCTTAAGTAGCTCCTGCAGATGCTTCTAAAATTATAGGAACAAAACTTGTTGAGAATAGCGTAATTCAGATAAGCTTTTACAGTTTCTTTTGTGAATGACATGAAGTGAAAAACGAGCTTAGCTTAACTTGTAGTGGCATACAGTTATATAACGTGACAATGTAAAAAATGATGTCCCTTTCTATGAAGCAAAGCAAATTTACCATCTTAAAAAGTATTTGTGTAAACTACATAGCAACCTTTGTTCTTATATCTTTTTGGCTCCTTTATGCTACGATCCTAGACTTGAGTCAGACGCATAAGAAATGCATGGTTAGATATTTGCAGCATACTTGTGAGTGATTTGGCAAAAAATGATAAAATAATAAATAAATAAATAAATATATAAATAAATAAAAGGTCTACTTGTCATTGTCCTCTTCATTTTAACTTTCTTCAATTAAGAAAAGTGTGGTATCGCGTACTCAGTTTTCAATGCATGTTTGTTCTTTCAGACCCCATATTTCAGTCTGCATGCTATGATGCAGAAATTAGGGAGTATAACTAACTAAACAATGAACATATTGAAAGTTATATTGAAGAAAACATAATGCTACGATAATAAGAACAAATCAAACAAACCATGTTTCCATAATTAAGCTATGAAGTTGGAAAATAACAGTGTTCCGTACAGAAATTGTTGGGAAATGAAATCAATTTCAGCATTCATATTTGCTCTGATGTGCTTCTATTGATGGAGATTCCATTTGTCCATGAGGGACCGAAAGTAGACTCTCCCTATACATAACTGTATCAAACCCACTCAGATCATCAGAACAATATTCACAACGTTCTAGCAGTTCTCCTTTGTCATTAAATTTCATCACTTCTCCATCATCAAAGCGTAATGCAACAAGTTCACCATCTTTTGCCATGCATACAGCGGAAACGTGTCCAGGAATCTCAAGCATAGTCCAAGATGACTGCACTTTATATTCTTTCATAATCCACACCTTAGTTTTAGTATCGTCAAAATGACATAAGCAGAGACATCCTCCCATAGATCCCAATTTACAAAAATAAAAGTCAACAGTTGAACAACCATCGGGCAAAGATATCTCAAAGAAATTCTTGTTTACCATATCAAAGGCAAGAATTACAAATGAATTATAACCGGAAGCCAACCAATGAATAGCATCATTAAAGAACAATGGTTGACTGGTAGAATACATGTCGGGAAGATGAGGCCCCTGAATTTCTTTCAATGAATTGGTTCTCAAAGAGAAAAGCACCAAACGGTCTACCTTAAGATTAACATAAACATCATCATCACCATTATCATCAATGATGGGGTTTAAGTAGTACTTAGCCCACAGTACAACTACCAAATAATCATCGGTGGATGGGTCATACCCAAAACCAGTTAGAAATTTGTCCTCACTTTGACATTGTTTCCCTATCTCAGAGTATGATAGTTCTCTGTGGAAACCAGTTGATGGGTTCCAAATATAAAAGTTTGAATATCTTTTTATAAGGACAAACCCTCGGCATGAACCGAAAATCAAAACATGAGGAGCATATTTACCTGGCTTTGGAAATGGGGGAACGAGGCTTACAACGAAAGAATCATCGTTAAGCGAAGCATCAAAATCTATCGGTCGAGCTTCGGAACCAGAACGTGTTATCTGCAGAAGCTTATGGGTGGGTGCGGCAGATAGCTCGTAATGGGATTTTGCAAATTGAGAGTCAGAGATCAGAGAAAGCCATGATTTGCACACACACTTGAATCGAACAAGAGATTTCACAGGTAATCTCAACAGGATTTCCTGAATCACATCCCAGGAAAGCTTACTCTCCATGCCTCCTTCTTTTCCTTTTTTTTTATTCAAAGGGGAATTAGGGTTTAGATTACTCAACTAAGAGATTGGGTATGATATTTATGCACCAAATACGCTGAGAACGCAGATTGAGTTGGAAATTACATTATCATGTAATATTAATATTAAATTTTAATATTAAAGCTAATTGTGGTTGTCATCAAATAATATCGAAGAATGATAGACAAAAATAGATAAAAAAAGTAGGTCATAAGTATAATAATTTATTCTTTAAAATAATTTAAAATGGGAAAGGCTATGCTTAGTAAGTTTTTTCTTACTATCTCTTACTACTCAATTTTAATCTTTGATTTACCAAAAAAAAATTTAATCTTTGATTTTCGTTGATCGATCCGCAGCAAATTTTACGATGCTCGCTTTAGTTTCTAGCAAATAAAAAGGTTATTCGTGGTTCCTAAAAAATTCAAAATTGACCTATTTTAGTCCTTTTGAAGGACTAATGTGGGTCTTTTTTAAATTTGTGAGTGACCACGATTTCAACTAAATGGATCCATTTTAAATTTCTTAGAGACCATAGCCTTTTTATTTAATCAAAAAGAATATATATATTTTTTTGGAAAACAAGGAAAATAAAACAAACAAAAGAAACTAGCTAGGGACCCATCTAGGGGCAGCAGCACGTGTAAGGTCATTCAACAACAGCGAAAAACAAAAAGGGGGAGGGTCATCGTAGATGGAGGTCTCCCAACCCTGCAGAAGGGCCTCTGCTACCAAACGGTCAGCAACTAAGTTCCCCTCCCTAAAAGTATGAGAAAACTTGATCTCCCAAGGATTACTCAAGAGGGTCTGAATCTTTTTAACGAGCGAGGACAAAGGGTTATGGGCCACACAACCTTTGGAGACAAGTTAGATAACAGATAGAGAATCACACTCCACCCATAGCTTTGGAAACCTCCTCTCCCAAGCGAGATCCAGCCCTACAAACAAGCCCCACAGTTCAGCTAGGAAGGAATTATCACAGCCAAGAATGAGTCAACAGGTGACCCCAAACAGTTTAGGCCAGTTTGAGGCTGAATTTTTCCTTCCGGAAACAGAAAGGTTGGACTTCAACCATTCATGGAAGGTAGGGATAGAGTTGTTAAGGTAGAAATGAGAGTCACCAAGACACGTCCAGATAGGTCTGACCCAGTTGCAACTCAGAAAGATATGGAAGTTATCTTCACAAGGGCTACCACATCTTGGGCACACATCAGATGAGGATAAATGGTGCTTGTATCTGAGGGAGTTGGTCATCAAACTTTCTCCAATAAGGAGCCAGAGGAACATCTTCACTCTATGGGGGCCCTCCCAATCCCAAGCAAGCTTCCAAGTGAATCGAACAGCAGATGGGGATTGGGGACGAAGAAGCTTATAAGCAGAGCTAACTTGAAAGCTCCCATCCTTAGAAAGATCCCAGATAACCCTGTCATTGCCATTCTCAGGCTGAGGAGGCATCAAACCAGCAATAAGATCAAGGATGTGCCCAGGAAGCAAGTGTTGAAATTTACCCCAGTCCCAAGACCCCGAATTTGTAGCACAATCAGCCACCTTCCAGGCCAGAGAGTCCTCAGGAATGGGGGCATTAATAATGGATGGGAGAGGACCTATATTGGGGAGCCAACGGTCAGTCCAGAATTTAGCTTTATTCCCATCACCGACAAGGATTCTTGAACCCGCCTGAACATTAGACCAAGTATTCGTGATACCCCTCCACAAATTCGACACGTTGCTCCTATAGGATAGGGATGGAATCAAGTCCTCACCGACCTCGTACTTACTCCGAAGTTCTCTGTCCCATAAAGCATCAATGTTGGTAAGAAGCCCATGGCCAAGCTTCATGATAAAGGCCTTATTGAAAGATTGAAGAGACCTCAGACTCAGCCCCCCTTCCTCCTTGGGAGAGCAAACCCTATCCCAATTAACAAGATGCATCCTCCTGCGATTCTCCGAAGAGCCCCATACAAAGCTTTTCGTATGTTTCTCCACTTCATCACAGATCTAAGAAGGA
This sequence comes from Gastrolobium bilobum, assembly GCF_033153095.1. Classification (NCBI taxonomy): domain Eukaryota; kingdom Viridiplantae; phylum Streptophyta; class Magnoliopsida; order Fabales; family Fabaceae; genus Gastrolobium; species Gastrolobium bilobum. The sequence goes on from NW_026898255.1 coordinate 113,410, forward strand.
AGGACAGAAGTTTGCATGGAATAGGTGGGTAGAGCCGCTAGCACAGAAGTGGCTAAGGTGACCCTACCTGCCAACGAGAGAGAGGAGACGTTCCAGGAGTTAAGTTTACAGCTCACCCTATCCAAAATATGGGAGAAGGAGATCCTGGACACCCTACTATGATGAAGAGGGATACCCAGGTACTTTCCAAGGTTCCCTGTAACCCTGAATCCGAGCACGTTACAGATCTCCTCTCTTCTACTAATGCAGACATTCTTCGAAAAAATACTCTGGTTTTATTCTCACTCACCTTTTGGCCAGACGCATCACAGAAGCAATGAAGAATTTGACTAATAGTCCTGGCTTGATCACAGGAGGCTACGGAGAAAAGCAAGATATCATCTACGAAAAATAAATGGGAGATAGGGGGACCCTTTCTACCAAGAGCAATCGACTTCCAACGACCAGCTTGCGCAGCTTTATTAATTAAATGGCCCAATCTTTCAACACACAAAACAAATAGGTAAGGGGATAAAGGATCCCCTTGCCTATTGCCTCTGGTTGGTTTGAAATCGAAAGTGGTACAACCATTCCAGAGAAGGTTCATCGTGGAGGTTGAGACACAGCAATCAATAATCCTGATCAGATTATCAGGTAAACCCAATTCCATGAGGGTATCATGGATAAACTGCCAATTGAGGCGATCATAAGCTTTCTCCAGGTCCAGCTTGATTTCCATCCAACCCTTAGCACCTCTTGTATTCCTCATGGAGTGGATAGCTTCCTGCGCAATGACAATATTGTCAGAACTATGCCTGCCGGAGAGAAAACTACATTGGTTAGGGGCTATCCAGGAAGGCATAAGATCCTTGAGGCGATTCACTATCAACTTAGTTAAAATCTTATAAGATACATTGCACAAACTAATGGGCCGGAAATTTGTAATGGATTCAGGGCATTCTGACCTAGGGATGAGGCAAATAAGGGTGTGGTTTACCTCCTGAACCCGAGTATGATCAGAAAAGAAGGACTTGATAAGTCTACAAATGGAATCGCCCACAGCCTTCCACTGGGACTGCAGAAATATCGCATTAATACCACCCGGGCCGGGCGCTTTGAACTTTCCCATGCCGAAGACAACCTTTCTGATTTCGTCGTCCATAAGAACTATGCTCAACCTCTCTTTCCTACTGTGTTCAATCATAGGGAACATGTTCCTCACAGGAAAGGCCTGTCTCTCTCGAATATCCTCAGAGTATAAATTAAAATAATAAGACGTCGCAAGGTTGATGAGATCCTCAGCCTCACTAACCCAGCACCCTTCATCATTTTTCAAAGTCGTGACCTTGTTTCTGCGTCTCTTGGAAATCGTGGAGGCATGGAAGAATTTGGTATTTTTATCCCCATATTTCAACCCACTGCACCTGGACCTTTGGTTCCATGTTAACTCCTCTTGGATAAGGATAACTTCAAGCTCTCTCCAAAGCTTATTCTGCAGGAACAACAAACTACTGTTCGGGTGATTCTGAAGATGGAGGTCCAAACCCCTCAGCCGCGCATACAGTCTATTCTTCTCTTTGGTCTTGGCTAAAAAGATATCGTGATGCCAATCTGAGACAGAAAGCTCAAAGTTATTCCTGGCTTGACACCAACCCACATCAACCCCCCAACAACTATTAACAATATTACTAAAGTCATCAGAAAGTAACCACCCTGCAAGAAAACGAAAAGGTTTAGAGTTTCTAGGCTGCACCAAATGAGGCTCATTAACAAGGAGCAAGGGTCTATGATCAGAGCAGAAAAATGGCAGATGATTAAGAATGCTGTTAGGCCAAGCCAGATTCCAAGATTCATTTGCACATGTCCTGTCCAGGCGCTCTTGGAGTTGACCCCTCTTCCAGGTAAAAGAAGGGCCTTTAAAACCAATGTCACTAAGATCACAAGAAAGAAGGCACTGCTTAAAGTCTTGGACACTTCTCCAGCAAATTTCTCTGCCCCCAACCTTCTCTGTAGAGGAAAAAACGGTGTTAAAGTCCCCAAGAATGACCCAAGGGTCAGAAACAGAAGAGGAGAGGGTGCAAAGATCCGCCCACAGACTTCTTCGCTCCAAGATGCGAGGACTTTCATAAACAAAGGTGACTAAATCAACCTTGGGAGAACTGGAGTAGCTAATCTTAGTGTGGACCATCTGCTGTGACGAGCTGAGAACTGGACAGACACGTCAAAATCGTCTCAGAGTAACCAAATACCGCCAGATAGACCCAACACATCCTGAATAAAGAAACGATTAAAGCCAAATATTTTAGCTACAGTACGCGTTTTATCACCTTTCACTTTAGTTTCTAATAAGGCCAGGACCTTAATGCTGAATTTAAATTTCAGATCACGAATTAAGGGAGGTAAGCACTTCTTACCAACCCCTCTGATATTCCATGAACTAAAAATCATAAAAAATAAACAATTACAGAAAAGTGACACGTTGGGCCTGGCCCAACAATCAAGAATGGTAGGTAGAAACCCCTCCTGTCGCTGAGGGGACGTGATCAACAGCCACACCATCCTGTGCTTGGGGAATAGAGTTACGAAGGGTTTGTGCTTCAACAACTTTAGGACCCTGGCCCACCTGAGCCTCGTAACTCGCATCTCGCCTGATCTAATCTTGGTTAGCTTCGTCACGTAGCACCAAAACGACATTGGGTTTAGCTGCCCCTTTTCTGGTTCAGCTAGGAGTACCACGTAAAGTAAGTTGCATGGTGGAGGGACGCACTCCAGGAGACAAAGGCCTCTTATTGGTGGTGGTAGGCTTTTTACTTTTCAATGCTTCCAAGGATTTTGAAGACCCTTGTTGTCCACATGTAGCTTTACGAGGAGTCAACTTAGAGGAAATGGATATCTTCTTTCCCCCAGCATTACTCACCAGGATAGCAGGTTCCTCAAATGCTGATAATCCCGCAGCGGATCTCATCCCAGTAACCTCTGTCACATGCTGCATGTCAGAACTTAAGGAAGTAATTCCAGATTGATCATTGGGATTCGTACCTGGTATCGTCCCCATCCTCTCGTCGTTAGCCCTCACCGGAATGGCTCTTGCACGTCTATCTCCTGCCGGTTTCTGGATGACCATCCATGGCTCGAAGGCCTCGTCCATCTGTTTGGGGGCCTGGACATGAATGGGGTGCACCACACTGGCAGTTTCTGGGATGTTAGACGTAGTTGGAGCCTAGGCATCACATGCTACAAACCCAGGGGTGGGGGCTCCCACTACACAGGCGTCCTTCTTATGACCATATTGGCCATAGGAAAAATAAACTTGGTGCAAACCTTCATAGCCAACCATGAAAATTCTAGAGCCAATCGTAAACTTTAAGACCAGGCTCTTCCCAAGGTCGAGCTCAACATAGATTCGGGTGAATCTAGCTTTCTCTGTAACTACCCCAGCCTTACTGTCCGAGGCTCTGAGGGAGTTTCTGTCCACCTTCAGAGTCTTACCGAAAATATTCCCTATTTTCCAAAGATGGTGTGAAGAAAAGAGTTCAATCGGTAAACCAGGAATCCTAAGCCACACTTCCAGCTTCTTGACCGTTTCATTGTAAGGATCAAACATAGGTCGCCACCTCTGCATCACAACGTAGTGACTGATAACTACCCAGGGACCCTCCTGCAAGACGTGGACATAGTCCCTTTGATCCTGAAACTTGATAAGGAGGAACCCGTTGTCCATCTCTATCAGCTCGAAGGTCCCCACAAGGTTCCACAAACTTTGGAGTCTGGTCATGAGGAATCTGGTCCCCAACCTTTTACCTAGCAATTTGATAATGAGGGAGAGCCTCCACTTCTTACAGTCTTCCTGGTGCATCTCCTTAGAAAGCTGGTACGCTAGGCAAAGAGGATCTTTCTCAACATCCTTATCACTCTCTTCATCGAGGTAGATGCCCTCTTCATCCCTGTTAAAGAGTGTCATCCAACTATCTTCCACCGAGTCAGGGATATACCCACTGCCTTTTAGTTGCAGGAGCTTATCCTTATAGGAAATAGCTTTTATTCCCTTCACGCCTACAGGTAACGGCTCCTCCTTAGCTGCTAGGCTCCCCACGCACCCCTCGAACAGGACCTTCTCACCCGAGGCTTTCAACAAGGAGTTCACTGCCACCGCCTCTCCTAAAGAGCTAGAACCACTTTGCTCCTCCAGAACTTTCTCTGCCATCGTAGGTCCATCACTCTCTCCTATCCTCCTATCCATCCTTCCTTCCGTTGAGAACTTTCTGTGTGGCATGTTCTTCCAGTTTAGGATTACTGTACACTTAATTTCACCCAATTTGGACAAAATTAATCTCTTCCAATTTGCACAAAACACCTAGCGAAATCTCGTCTAATTTGAATGCGACTCAATTTGTTTTACTATTTCAATATTCTCTTGAGCATTATAATATCGATCCACGCTGAATTATAAACAATTTAAAGTAGATCGAGAGGTTATCAAAATCACATCACTACAGTTAAAATGATTCAACAAGCTAAAGAATTTCCTATACTTTATATCAAATTATATGTATAAAAAATTCGAAAGTGACATATTAACAATTATTAAGATATATAGTTACGTAAGAATGATAAACTTTAATTGTAGATTATACTTTAATTATATTAATCTACAAATTTGTTTATGCTCTTACCTCAAGAGTCAAGATGATAACTACAAACAGGGACATATTTAATTTTGCATAAAATCTAAAAATTATTAAATATTCTTAATATTATCCTTTCACTTCATTATTGTTTTCTCATTTCATTTAGTAAAAATAACAGAATATAAAAGTAAATTAAAATCTTTAAGATGACAATTATATATATTTTGAAAAACATTTTGCTCTTTTGTACATGTTTTTTTTTCCTTTATGCCATTTGGAAATCCGACTTAGAATTTATATTCAAAGAGTCACTTTGCTCAACTAAAATTAAGTACAATTAATTTGAAATAATAATTAATGATAAACTTAAATGAGAGAATAAAAGCATTTGCTCACGCAGAAACAATTATTATGAGAGAGGCAAGGTGCAGGTGGTAGTGTTGTTAAACCTGTCCTGACCCAGCCAGGTCGACCCGAGTCCCCGTGACCAGTGGGGTAATCGATTTAGGTCACACTTTTGACCGGTGATGCAATCAATCCAGTATGACTTGCATGACTCACCCAATTTTGACTGAGTCTCGTTGACCAATCGGGGCTTGTGAACCGGTTCAGGTCAAATTAAAAAAAATCATATTATTAATAAAACACAAAAGGCAGTGAAATCTCTATTTCCCTTTCATCAGCAAAAAAACACAAAAAAAACACTATGGGTGGTGGTGGATTCCCCATATCTCGTCGCCGTAGATGGTGGTATTTGTTGTCGCCGTCTGTCGCTCCCGGTGAGTCTCCCTCTTTCACTTTCCACAGAACCGTTCGTTTCCATTTTGGATTTGAGATCCCCATTTCAGTTTCTCTGATAGATTTGTTTGGTCGAAGCAGCATTTGCTTGTTGTCTCCCTTTTACAAAACACGGGTATTGTAGTGATGCCCTTTCCATTTCAACAGCAAACACAGTGTTTGCTCAGTGAGTCAGGTAACTCTTGATTCTAAGCTTTTCTTCTTCTTCCATGTAGGTAATACTGCCAATTTTTTTTTTATTATTTTCTTTCGCTTCCACAACCTCTCTCTATCTCTCTCTTTCTCTATTGTGATTTGCTTGTTCTAGTAGTAAACGTATGAAAATTGGCGAGGCAGAGGATGAGATTGCCTCCCCCACTTTGTTCGATGTGTTTGCAATTTGAGTTTGTTTGTCTGAATCTACGGGTTGAAGTTAAAAGTGAAGTCTGAATCCCATTCTGCATTTTTTTCAGTTTTTTGGTCGGTCTGTGTTGAAAGTCCAGCCTGCTTCATCACTTCCTGGTAGTTTCTCTTGTTGTGGAAAAGGAGGTATCTTTCTTGCTTTCCTAATATCTATTTTTAAACTTGTCTTGTGAAGATACAAATGATAACTCAATTGGTGTTTTTAGGATATGTTTTTAATTCATAACGTGTATGATCATTTATCATTTGCTGAAAATAGGTTTCTATTGAGTCCATGGCCGCTCCCTAATTGTGTATAGTGGTTGTAAATTACAATAGTTTTGATTCCTTTCTAAACTAGAAAGGCTCTTGTGTTCATAAGATGTTTTCCATTTCCTAACTGTAACCCTTTTTCTTGTGTTCTTTTCCTATTTTCATTGAACCATGCCTCCATTATGGTTTCTTGACTCTTCAACTTTTTGAATAAAAATGGGTCATCAAACCATCATTGTTTCTTACTAGTTCTTCGTTTGTTGAATTTTGTTTAAACTGTGATGGGATTGATAGACAATTGTTCAATTTCAACATGATAGGGTGATAATTTTTTAATTTTTTCCTGAGCAAAATTCAATTAAGTGCACCATTTGAGCAAAATGTGAATAATCTTTCTAGTGTAATTTTTACTCATCTTACACATGATATTTGCCAAAAAGCACAATCAAGAGATTTCCTTTGCTTATCATCTGCCAACCTCTCCTCTGTTTATGCAAAATAGAAACTGCATATGGAGATTACTAACTAAGTAACTGATAATCAAAGATGGGTGAAATGACATTTTATTTATTTGTGTTTATTTTGTGCAATTTACTGATTAATTATGAACTTATTATAGTATGATTGGGTAATTTTTGAGCTTATTTAGTGAACCCTGTTTATCCCATTTTAGATATGGAGAATATTTTAAATTTATGCGTTCATATTTATATATATTATATCCGAGTCAACCGGTCCGATCAGTGACTCAGTGACTCAGGCGTTCATATGCCTGGGTCGAATTTAACAATACTGGCTGGTGGGGTTGGCATGGGAATTGGGATGAAAATATAAAAAATGGTGGTGCAGCCCTTGTGAGGTTGAAAATAAAACAAAACAAATTAACTACACGGCATACACGATGAATCGTAATTTGAAAACAAGTACACCTACACGTGAACTTGATCACTATACAGGACGTTGGGTGGAGGGATTTTTTTTTAGATTCCCGGAAGACTGATATTGAAAATCTCATTTACCCACATTTGGTATAAGGTTTGTGAAATTTTTCCCAAAAATCTAATTTTCCCAAGATTTTGATTTGTGAACAAATTATGAGGCAAAATGCCTTCCAAGAATACCACCAGGGGATGTATTCCTAGATTCCTGGGACATTGAAAAATATCACACTTAAAAATGACAAAATTAACCTTGTTATCTTCCACCACTCTTCCATAAACTCGTCCATAACGAGAAACCCATCCACCATCAGATGGAACCAAAACAACATCATGTCTGATAATTTTGAGACAGACTGATAAGTATGAAATTCTAGTGATTTGATATTTCTGACAAGTCTGATTGTTTGATGTAGTGATAAGTACAGTGTGGTGAAGAATTCTGATGTGTGTAATGATGTGGTGAAGAAACAATGTATTTGTTGTATAGTGAAAAGTGTTGTGATATATATATATATATATATATATATATATATATATATATATATATATATATTACAGATTATGCAAAAATCCTAATTAAAAAGGGGTACACTAATTGTGTCTAGATTAAAGTGCATATTCCGGTAATGTGATTATAAAGAATGTAACGTCTGGCCACTCCAATGACTATCCCCACGCACTAACACGAGACTTTTCAGTGTGCTTTGTCCTCACTCGCACACTTCTTAGGAAAAATTTCCAGGAGGTCACCTATATCAGAATTACTATAAGTCTAGCACGCTTAACTATGGAGTTCTTCTATTCTGGGCTACCAAAAAGTAGATGCATCTTGTTAGCATAGGTAGTACCAATTAATTCTTATAAGCTATCCTCAATTGTACCATCCTATACTGGCATAATTTCCGGAATCCTTCTCTTTCGGGTGTTGATTCGATTCATTCATGTACCTCCGCCGCTAGAAGCCTATCGGGAGCCGCTCCTTGTTCATGCCCTTTCGCACCGGCGATCACTCCTCGCCCTCGTCAGTGCCTGGGATGTTAAATGGTATTTGATGATATATATATATTCCAATATGAGGACAATGAGTAATCTGGTCATACAAGTTGAGTGCATCCGGACAATGGGTGACTCTAGTGGAATATTATTATTAGTGATTATTGTGAACGTGAGCGCATCCAGTCTTCAGTTGATTCCGGCTACTTTGCAGATCAGAGATGACTTAGTATATATTATGAATATTGTGTTTCTGTGGTGTGTTTGTGTGAATTGTATTGTATGATTTATGTTGTTGAATTTATTGTATTTGTTGTGTTTGTTATACTTGTCTTGTTTGGTAAAATCATTATGTGTAAATTTTTGGTGTTGTCTGGTACTTGCTGTTATCTATTTATTTTAATTATGTTGCAAGTTTTGTAATGCTATTATGATTATTATTTGTATTTAATTTGATGTGTAAAGTGGAAAGTTATCAGTGATTTTTTGAAAGAGATATGATAACTTATTATGAAAAGAGTGGATAATGCTATGATAATTGCAGATATTACTCTAAGAGTGTCATATTATTGGAAGACATATGAGAGTTTTTGGGATAATTGCAGCGTTAGTAATATGTGTAACTTCCGTAAGAACTTTGGTGATCGGAAGATTATAATAAAGATTGAGTTAAGAAATTATGAGTTGTTTGTATTGATCAGGTACATTTATTTGAAAGTAGAATATATGATTTCATGATTAATATTTGTAATTATGTTTATTGATTTAAATACAATAAGTTGCTTGGATTAATTACTATGATTGTATGCAATTCACCTTAGGTTGTAATTCAACTAGAAAAATCTGTAAAGAATTCTATATGTTGTATAACGCATGATGTATGTAAATTCGTATGTAATGAACTGTATGTTTCTACTATTCTATGTGTGCTGACCAATTATGTAGGAAGTGTACTCGAGGGTGGAGAAAACTCTATAAACCTCGAGCTTACTAAGATGTTGTATTCTCACCCCGCATTTTGGAGACATATTTCAAGTGCCATCATGGACGATTAGTCTTCAAGGAATAAGTGACGCGAAAAGGATGGCTAGCAAACACAGCAGGATCAGTTTGGTTAACTGACATTTGGGACTATACGTGTATGTCTATATTTTAGATATTATATATATTGAGGCATAGATGTAGTGGGTACATCTGCATATATTTTGAGATGAGATCATGTAGTTAAATATTTGGATATGTAAAGTAAAGCAAGTATGTCTACATGTTTCAAGTGTGTTGAAAGTGAGTAGGAATCTATGCATAGATTCTGAATTTATTGATATGGAATATTTCTGTATTGAACATCTGTTGGATTACAGGTTTAAGGATTTTGGATAGTCTAATAAACAGAGGATATGTTGTCCGTTTTTATTTAAACGGTAGCTATTATAATTTGATGTTAAGTTTTGAATTTTATGCAGTCATGAGACTGTATAGTTTATTATCATGTTGTGAATATAAAGGAAAAGTTTTTACTTGTCATCTAGTTTCAAGAGAATTACTATGATATTTCTATATGTCTTCTGCTATTTTAAATCATTTAAGTGCTCATCTGTACTGTAATTGTGTAACAACCTGGTTAGATAAACTGGGGCGTTACACTCGTCGATGTTGTTCGACCTTATCTTCATTCAGAGGGAACTGATCTCCGCTTGCTGCTTCAACCGATGGCTACGTACAAGCAATTGTAGTTTCTCTTCCTTGGTATACTTTTCACCATAAAACCAATAACAAACTGCCCTAGGCATTTTCTAGATCAAGGCGTTTTCCTCTTGGACTTCCTTATTATCTCCATTTAAGCTAGAACCTTGCTAAGGAACACTCATTTCTACCCCTAAAAATTAGAGGCTAAACAGAAGCTCTTCACAGTTCATCTAAAAGGGGGAGGAGAAGGAGCTCTCAAGGAAAAAGATCGCCAGGACCACCAAAAACAAAATCCCTCAAAGAAGTCTAAAGTGCCAGAATGGCTTGAATCTTAAAAATATTTCAATATAAAATGCCAAAAGCAGGAAAGTCTTAAAGGAAGAAAGTGTTTAAGAGATACCTGTTTATGACTAAAGAGCGATTTGAACATGCAAAAACTGGATGAGTCTTCGAGCAAGAAAAGAACGCAGGAAATGCTTCAAAAAACCCAAAAAGCAGGGAAAACTTAAAAGGAACAAATGTGTGAAGCTAAATCGATGGGCGCGAAAATTGAAACGCCAGGGGTAAAAGAGTCATTTTGTAGGTAAAACATTAAATGCATGTCATCATGACCTACAAAGATCCAGGGCGGCTTATGCTCCACAACGCACGAACTACTAATCGATGAATGACACATGGAAAAGCGTAATCGTCAAATAATCGGAATAGGTGAAGAGTCAGGTAGATGTAACAGGCTGTGACCTCAACATTAAGTCAACCTCGGTGCCTTCATAAGGACGGTCATAAAAAGAACTCAGGAATGAAGCCACGAATTAAAACCAAGGTCTAAGACAAAGATGACTCAACAACGAACACCGGTCACTCAATATCACAAATAAAATTGGCCTTGACCAAACACCGAGCTCATAATCAACAATAGAGTGTAACATCAAACCTTGACACACGCCTCAAAATCTCTACCTCATCCAAACTCACACCTCTAATGGCTTAAGCACGGATATATCCCGGGTAAAAGGAAATATAGAGAGAAATGATCATCTAGGCCAAATACAAAGCCGAGATAGGAAGAGAAAATTGCCCCATAACCCAGTACGAACTCAAGATTATACCTCGGCATGACCGACGTGTTAATTAAGCTTCCACACCCCGACAATCCAAGCTTCCGAACTGTCGGGATGGGGAGCGACTGTTATGGACTGGATCCATATCTCAACCACATATCTAATAAGAGATCAGAATTTATCTGAGTCTTATCACAATAACATAATCCAAGGAGGATCAAGGAATAAAATCCATATCCCTAACAAATAAGGCAATTATCATGCCAATCAAGGGAAATTTGAAACCCAAAGGCAAACCCTATAAATAAGAGGCTAAAGACCCCAGGTACACACTTTTGATCTATTTACTATTGCTGCCAACACTGTGCATACACCCACATTTTGGCTATACGCCTTTTGTCTTTGCGCAGTGATTGGTGTATTGGCTTTCATAGATATCTCTGAGTGCATACCTTTACGATATAGATCTACGGTTTACTAAGACCGAACACTATCAATGTATTTTTTTTTTAAGAATGTGGAACAATGGAATTTATTCATATCATCAAACCTTTTTCTTATGAGTTAGTGAGTGGAAACTTTATGACAAACACAAACTTCTAAATAGTAAGAAAATCCTCTAGCAAAGCCTCAAATTATAATCATTTCTAAATTCTTGGAATCAAGCAACATGACCAATTACTTATAATGACAAATATATTGGTCACGTATTGGAAAATTTGGTTATTGATATTCATGTAAACAATTTTGTTCGGCCAGCCCAATAGCCAAACCCTACATAAAAGCCCACATTAAGGGCTGACTAAAGACCTCTTCCTTTGAAGTGCAAGTAACGTACCCATTCCAGGTACCTCTCTCTTCCATACACATGCAGCCATTGTACATTGACAATAACTGCTATACGTCTTGCCCAAGCAAGACAAGCTATGGTGGCTAGGTCCCATCCTCCCATCTTGTCTTCCTCCCAAGGAAACTCCTACTCACCTATAAATATCCCCTACTTTCCACAAAGACACATACATTATTCTATTATTTCATGAGTTGTTATTCTATTCGTTTAGAGAGCCATCATAGTCGATAAACACTTCCACCTTTTTTTTGTCACACTGCACCTGAAAAGCTCCATAAGGACCTTGATCTATACCATTCTCTTGATCACCAGACAACTCAAATTTCCTAAATTCATGATCCTTCAATTGGCAACCACAATCCACAAGAGTAAGAGTTACAATATCAGTTGGAAGATTCTATGCTTTTTAACAAAAATATAGACAATATTGTGCAATGGCCAAGTCTAATGTCATATTTAAAAAATGTTTGGTCTCTTCCAAAGAAAACAAATATAAGTTGAAGGTACGAAAAGTTGCTATTCTATATGGATTTTGTTTTTTGGAAAGGTCTCGTAGGCTCAATTTATTGAGTCAATCACGAAGGCCCCCTATAGGGGTTCAACTTCTACACTTTTAAAGTAAAACAAATACTCTTTCACTACCCCTAATTCTTTTCACATGTGCAAGTGCCTCACACACGCGGGTGAGGGCGCCTTGCCTCACTGATAATGGGACCCACAAGTACAAATTATTTGGCTCTATATGGAGCTTGTTTTCCGTGGACCAGAAGCTTGTGCTCTTTTTCCAAAAATAGGAGGAAAAAAAAGATTGTGAGAGAATTTAAAAGAAAAACAGAAGTATAAATAGAAAAAAATATTTCCTTTTTTGAAAAAGTACCACCAAATTTATCATGGTCCGGGACCATATTGAAAAAATCCCTCTATATGACTCGAATGAAGGGGCCTCTACATTCTCCATTGAAGAAACACCTTTGTGTAAATTCATGCCCCATTTTTGTTACTTTATTGGAATACAAACTACTAGAGTCACCACTTCCCCTTGTTCTCTATCTAGTTTAAAACTATGTGATTATGAATTCCTGCTTGGCTATTAGGGGGTGTTTGGTAGAGGAGAAACTTTTTTTACCAGAAAAAAAAAAAAAATTTCGAGAATATGATGGAAATTTTTTTGTCCTAGATAAGTTACTAAAAGGTGTTTGTTAGGCCAAATTTTTTTCAAGAATGTTGAGTTAAATTTACTGATGTTGTGTGTTAATTTTTTCACCACATAGAAAAAAAATAACTTCACCCCATCAATAGTAATCTTCTATAGCCATTTTATAAGGAAAAGTAAATGATTTTGGAATTTTATTTTTCCCAACCATATTTTTACTCAGTGTTTAAAAACCCGGCCCGACCATCGACCTGGCCGAGGTCAGGAGCCATGGAGTCACGGGTTCAACCGAGGAGTCATGGGGTCACTACGCTGACCCGGTTTTATATATTAAAAAATATATATATATATATATCATATATGAAAATATTAAAAAACAAACCACCAATCATCAAAAATTCAAAATATAATTAACATAATTCACCAAGTACAACCACAAATCAATACTACACAACCTAATTAAAGTATAGAGATACCAAAGTATAAAACTCATATTTTAATGGGGTCACTACGCTTTCCCAGTTCTTCTTCTTTTGAGAAGGTCCATGACAAAAGAAAATTTAAAGGAAGTAAGAATGAGTTTTTGTTTTCCATCGACGACCGTAAGGATTTCATTTGAATGAGTAAAATTCTTACATTTTCAAGAAGATTCACGGCAACAAGGTGAAGATTGAAGATGTCGAGGTCGTTGGGAGAGAAGAGAACGATTAGATTTAGGTTTGCAAGCATTTTTATTTTATTTTTTTTAATAAAACGATGTTGTTTCATAGAATTTATAAAAAAAGAAAAAACATGCAGTAACCCCCTTTGACCCCTCTGACCCGGGAGTCACTAAAACCCGGCCGAGTTTTAGGGGTCGGAGGAGTTGATATGCGTACAGGGTCCAACTTGTGACCCCAACCCTCAGAGGGGAGGGGTCAGGGTTGACCCGGGTCAACCCGGGAGACGGGGTGGGGTTTTAAAACACTGCTTTTACTTCATCTTCTAATAAACATTGGCAAATAATTTTCTCTATCCCATTTTCCTAGGAAAATAAATTTTCACCTCCTACCAAATACCCCCTTAAAGAGCAATTAAACTATCATCTCGTCCATTTCATCACCTCACCACTAGCAAGTTTCGAAGATAACATAATGTTGGAGGAACTAAATAAATCTACATAATCTGCACGCTTGTACTCGAATATAGATGATAAGAAATCAAGAACAGAAAAAAAATATTGAATTCAAGAACAGAAAAAATATATTGAAAAAAATAAAAGTCGAGTTGGCATTTACACATACAACTCAAACACAGTCAGAAGCAACTACATTAGTAAATTAGAAACATAGAATTGAACAAAGGCTTGTTTGTTCTGGTCACCAAAAGCCAGCCACTTGGCACGGGAACGCCAAAACCATGTGAGCTCTTCCCTCTTATAGAGGTCAAGCCGAATTCCTTTTGTCACAGATTAAGGAATATCCGGATGAAAACTAACACAACGATCAGATAGTGTACATGCACCCATGCATGCAGTCATGGAAATTGTTGTAATTTTGGGAATACTTTTCGCAAACAGTAACGCAAAGAACATGGCAAGACAGAATAAAGAAAGCATAAAGAATGATACACCAGTATTTTATAGGTTCAAAAACTCAGTGTCAGTGAGTTTCCTACGTCCTGGGGCCTAAAGAGGGTTAAACGCCCTCTGATTACGAACTTTATTCAAGATCAGAAAATACGAACCAGAGTTTGAAGCATATAGTAACAGCTATACATAATCAAAATATGGAGAAACTAATTGCAAGAAATTAACAAGACAAAGAATCATGAATTAAAGAACTCAAGAGACAGAACCCATAACCGGTAAGATAAGAATACAAAAGGGTGAAGAGAACTTCCTAATCTTCATAAGACACCAAGGAAACGTTGTTCCTTTAAAGAACACCCAAGCTACACACCACGAGCTTCTCCGTTCTTCCTTGCAGATTTCCCTCTTCACCAGTTTGTACACCAAACAGAAAAATCCACCGATCAATCGAACTGTCTTGTCGAGATGAACAAGGTTCTCCAAAGTAGCATAGCCAGATTCACAAAGATTCACTCAGTGTTTGCACAAAAAACTCACTCTCACAAACCCTAACAAAGAGCATTTTCTTTTTCAGGAGAGAGAGCAAAATATCAGAATGAATTTTCTAATGATCAACACACGGACAAAAGGGAACAAGTATACTCTTAAGCCATCACACAAAACGCTGACGTTTTGATGTGTTTCTTAATGTATAAAAGATCCATCTTCAGCTGAGTGGCAAAATCACAATGGGCCTCACACATTCACATTTGGCCCACAGTTATAAAATAACCAATAGTCAAAACAAGGATCAGCCCAATGAAAGCATAGTAAGGTGAACAAAGAGGTAAATTTGTTTAGGAAATAAAATATATCTATATACAACAAAACTCCACCTATTTTCTAAACACAAATCAGAATAAAAAACAACAAACCAGATTTGGTGTGGGCATTTAACCAATAGGCCCATATGCAATGCATGATCATGGTGATTCAATTTTTAGCAAACCTAGAGCATGTCTAAATTTGCTAACAGGTACAGGTTTCGTAAAAATATCAGCAGGGTTAATAATACCAGAAATCTTTTCAACAGATACTTGTTCACTAGCTATTATCTCCCTAATAAAATTAAGCCTAACATCAATATGTTTTGTTCTTTCATGAAATGCAGAATTTTTAGAAAGATGAATAGCACTTTGTGAGTCACAATTTACCTTTGGTGGGTTCTTACCAAAACCCAACTCACACACTATACCTTTTAACCATATGGCTTCCTTGACAGCTTCAGTCAATGTCACATATTCAGCTTCTGTTGTTGACAATGCAACTATGTGCTGGAGATTGCATTTCCAGCTCACCACATTACCTCCCACAGTAAACACAAAACCAGTTAGTGATCTACGTTTATCAAGATCAGCAGCATAATCAGAATCACAATATCCAACAATATTAAAATCATTAGAATCAAGTGCAGAAAAATTTAAACAGCAATTCATAGATCCATTTAAGTATCTAAGTAACCATTTAACTGCACTCCAGTGCTCTTTGCAAGGTTTACTCATAAACCTGCTTATCATGCTAACTCCATATGCTATGTCTGGCCTTGTGCCAATCATAGCATACATTAAACAACCAACAACATTAGAATAGGGAACAAATGACATATACTGTGTCTCTTCAGGAGATAATTCTCCAGAAACAGCTTTCAACCTAAAATGAGCACCTAATGGAGTGCTAACAGGCTTGGACTGATGCATCTCAAAGATTCTTAGAACCTTTTTCACATACTCAGACTGGGATAGAGATAGATGTCTATCTTCCCTTGTCCTTGTAATTTCCATGCCAAGATCCTCTTGGCTAGTCCAAGAAATTTCATTTCAAATTCCTTTTTCAGCATATTCTTAACAGAATTTGTTTCACTTAAATTTTTAGATGCAATCAACATATCATCCACATATATTAACAGATAAATGTAACATTCATCATGTAAATTTTTAAAATAGACACAATGATCAAAAATACTTCTACAAAACCTTTTGATAAAACAAAATCATCAAAACGTTTATACCATTGTCTGGGTGCCTGTTTGAGACCATATAATGATCTCTTCAGCAGGCACACCATGTTTTCTGTCCCCCTCTTTACAAAGCCTTCAGGCTGTTCCATATAGATTTGCTCATCAATATTGCCATGGAGGAAGGCAGTCTTGACATCAAGCTGCTCCAGTTCTAAATCATAGATAGCAACAGCAGATAACATCAGCCTTGTGGATACATGTTTGACCACAGGTGAGAAGATCTCATTGTAGTCAATCCCTTCAACCTGGGAGTACCCTTTTGCCACTACCCGAGCTTTGAACCTTGCTGGTTTCACTCCTGGTATTTCAGGTTTTCTTTTATAAATCCACTTACAGCCAATTACTCTCTTTTTCTTTGGTCTCTCCACCAGAACCCATGTGTTATTCTTTTTTAAAGAATCCATTTCCTCATCCACGGCTTTTACCCAATTACTCTTGGATTCCAGTCTCATAGCCTCTTTAAAAGTAGCATGTTCATCTAATTCAAGCACATCCCCTACTTGTAAGGCATATGCAACCACATCAACATGTGCAAACCTACTTGGAGGTCTAATATTCCTCCTAACTCTGTCTCGTGACAGCAAGTAGTCATCAAGACCACCATTTCCCTCTTCAACCTGTCCACCTTCATCAAGGGGACCAGTTTCTAGCTCTGGTTGACCAGGAACAGCTGGTTGTTCCATCCATTCTTCCCTATCAGCATGCTGTACAGGTATGGCAGCTTGCTCCACTTGAAACTGCAAAGTTTCAGAAGGTTGGGAAGAACTCGACTCACTAGTTATGTCCTTGTAGAAAATATTTTCTTTGAAAATGACATCCCTACTGACCACACACTTCCTTTCAGCTATAAGCCAAAGCTTGTAACCTTTTACACCAAGGGGGTACCCTATAAAGACAGACTTTAAGGCTCTAGAACTCAATTTATCTTGCCTAATGTGCATATAGGCAAGACACCCGAAGGGTTTTAGGTGACTTAAATTGGGTGGCTTATTGGACCAAAGTTCCATTGGGGTCTTAAAGTCTATGGTGGAGGAGGGACACCTATTTATAACATAGGTGGCTGTAGCAACAGCCTCTGCCCAAAATATTTTGCCAAGACCAGATTCAGCAAGCATGCACCTCACCTTATTCAAAATTATCCTATTCATCCTCTCAGCCACCCCATTTTGTTGGGGTGTTTCAGCACAGGTCCTATGCCTTTGGATCCCATGCTCCTTGCAAAAATAAGCAAACTGATTGTTGCAAAATTTTAAGCCATTGTCAGTCCTAAGGACTTTAACCCTTTTTCCAGTTTTATTCTCAACCAGGATTTTCCAATCCTTGAAACTAACAAAAGTTTGATCCTTATGTTTTAGAAAATAGGTCCAGACCCTTCTGGAATATGAGTCAACTATTGAAAAGAAATAGTGACATCCAGATAATGAACTAGGGATATTTGGAGATCCCCACAGGTCTGAATGGACATATTCAAGCACTGCCTTAGAGGTATTGCTAGCAGCAGCAAAGGGGAGCTTGTGAGTTTTTCTCAAAATACAGTTTTCACAAAACTCCACACAAGTTGCCTCTTTTGAGCTAATAATACCTTGCTTATACAGCTCAGACAGCCCCTGGTTGCTGATGTGTCCAAGTCTCCTATGCCAGAGAATGGATTCATCAACTTTGGCAGCTGCCACATAGGCTTTTTGTGTGACAGCTTGGCCTTCTAATATATAGAGGCCATTCACAAGTTTTCCTCTCATGAGGACTTGTGATCCCTTGAAAATATCAAGTAGTCCTTGCTTACTTTTAAACTCAAGGCCACTAGAGTCAAGCATCCCTAAGGAGATCAAGTTTCTCCTTAATGTGGGAACAAATCTAACTTCCTTTAGAATTTTACAGCTCCCATCACCCATCTTGAACATGACAGACCCCACACCTTTTATTTCACACACTTGGTCATTCCCCGTTAAGACTTTGCCACCCCTTTGAGACTCCAGCCCACTAAGCCACTTTTTTCTGGGTGTCATATGATATGTACACCCAGAATCCATCACCCATTCATCTTCAAAAGTTTTATCAGACAGAACCAGTGTTTCAACACTGTCAAACTTAGTGAGTACATTTGCATACTCAGTTTTACCTTGCTGTTTGGGGACACTCTTTGGGTTTTCAGGGCAATGCCTTTTCAGGTGGCCCTCTTTATGATAGTGCCAGCACACAAGCTTGGCTTGTGGTTGACCTTGACTCTTATCTTGGTTTCCCTGGACACTTTGATTACCTTGGGGAACAGTATTGTTGTTCCCCTTCTTCTTACTGTTTGACTTTCCCTTTTTATTTCCCTTCCCTTTAACATAGAGGCCTCAGCAGTAGGCTTTTTATGAGAAATTATTTCAACTTCTCTAGCCCTCAAGGCCTCAGTAATTTCATCAATGGTCATATCCCCCTTACTGTATTTTATAGCATCCTTAACCCCTCTGTAGGAGTTAGGAAGAGAATTCAAGAGGATCAATATTTGATCCTCTTCAGAGACAACAACCCCTGCATTCTCAAGCTGTAGAGTTAACCTATTAAACTCATCTAGGTTGTCCTCTAGACACTTACCAGGGTCCATCTTGAAGGAAAAAAATCTTTCCTTCAAGAACATTTTGTTGGGGGCTGACTTGGTTTGATACAGACTCTCTAACTTCAGCCAGAGCTCATGAGGGTCAGTGATCTTGCTAATCCTACGCAGTACACTATCAAAGATATTGATAACTATAAGACTATGGGCTAAAGATAGCAGGTCCTTCTTTTCTTTTGGTGTCAAGTTTTCAGGCAGGTCCTTTTCAGCTTCAATTGCATCCTCACATTTTTGCTGGACCAACACAGCCTTCATTTTAATTTTCCACATATTGAAATCACTTCTCCCATCAAATTTCTCCACCTCCAGCTTAGTGATGCCCATCTTGCCGAACCTCCACAGCTGAGCAAGCAAACCGAATGGAAGAGGGGGGGGGGGGGGAGTACGACAGACCAAAGAAAAAGACAGAAAGAGAAATGGAACCTAAGCTCCTGATACCACTTGTAGTAATTTTGGGAATACTTTTCGCAAACAGTAACGCAAAGAACATGGCAAGACAGAATAAAGAAAGCATAAAGAATGATACACCAGTATTTTACAGGTTCAGAAACTCAGTGTCAGTGAGTTTCCTACGTCCTGGGGCCTAAAGATGGTTAAACGCCCTCTGATTACGAACTTTATTCAAGATCAGAAAATAAGAACCAGAGTTTGAAGCATACAGTAACAGCTATACATAATCAAAACATGGAGAAACTAATTGCAAGAAATTAACAGGACAAAGAATCATGAATTAAAGAACTCAAGAGACAGAACCCATAACCGGTAAGATAAGAATACAAAAGGATGAAGAGAACTTCCCAATCTTCACAAGACACCAAGGAAACGTTGTTCCTTTAAAGAACACCCAAGCTACACACCACGAGCTTCTCCGTTCTTCCTTGCAGATTTCCCTCTTCACCAGTTTGTACACCAAACAGAAAAATCCACCGATCAATCGAACCATCTTGTCGAGATGAACAAGGTTCTCCAAAGTAGCATAACCAGATTCACAAAGATTCACTCAGTGTTTGCACAAAACACTCACGCTCACAAACCCTAACAGAGAGCATTTTCTTTTTCAGGAGAGAGAGCAAAAATATCATAATGAATTTTCTAATGATCAACACACGGACAAAAGGGAACAAGTATACACTTAAGCCATCACACAAAACGCTGATGTTTTGATGTGTTGCTTAGTGTATAAAAGATTCATCTTCAGCTGAGTGGCAAAATCACAATGGGCCTCACACATTCACATTTGGCTTATAGTTATAAAATAACCAGTAGTCAAAACAAGGATCAGCCCAATGAAAGCTTAGTAAGGTGAACAAAGAGTTACATTTGTTTAGGAAATAAATCATATCTATATAGAATAGAAATCTTGCAAGGCTCTCCAATTAGGTTCACCACCTCCAGAAGCATTAGCCAACTCCAAAAGGATACAATATCAGTTTAATTGAAACTAAACTAATTCCAAAAGCATTAGCCAATTTTTATTTTTATTTCATTTATTTATTTATTTATTTTGCGAAGAGTATTGTCGACAAGATATATATTAGTCGGACAAGAAATAAAACTAGAAGCATACATTGTGGTTCTAAATATATATTTTTAAAAAGAGAAAATTAGATAATTTCATTGAATATTCGTAAGGGTCACTGGCTTGAATTAAACTAACGGAAAATTATTTAAGGTTCAAAGCTACACTGAGGTGGGTTTATTATGACATTAATCTTTATATAGCCCTGAGTCAGCCTGCTAGCTTTTCGTCTTTAAGCAAAAAAAAAAGTACAAGAAGAAATTCAGGTGACGCACACTAATGAAACAATAAGTTTCAAAAAAATACGCCAATTTGCAAAACAGTCCAAACTCCCTTTCCCTTTAAGCTCCACAGCTACTGAAAACCCCTTCCAAATCTTACAGGCAGACATATGGGGTCCTTACTCAACCCCATCATTACATGGTCACAAATACTTCCTCACACTAGTAAATGATTGCAACCGTTATACATGGCTCATTCTGATGAAAACAAAATAAAAAACGAGGAGTTCTTTACAAAATTTTGTCAATTATGTAGAAAATCAATTTCAACACAGAGTTAAAACCATACGGTTAGATAATTGACCAGAATTTATCATGACTGAATTCTACAATGACAAGGGAATTATTCATCAACGTACATGTGTTGAAACTCCACAGCAAAATGGAATAGTGAAAAGAAAGCGTCGTCACATATTAAATGTTGCTAGAGCTTTGACATTTCAAGCCAACCTACCCCCTAAACTTTGGTGCTATGTTGTAACCCATGCAACCCACCTAATCATCCGAATTACATCACCTGTTCTTCAAAACAAAAGTCCCTTTCAAAAGCTATACAATCTACCTCCCATCCTTATCCACCTAAAGGTTCGTTCAAAGTTTGATCCCCGAGCCATAAAATGTGCATTTCTTGGATTTCAACCAAACACAAAAGGTTATATACTCTATGATCTTTTAGCTCACACAATATTCATATCCCGCCATGTCATATTTTTTGAAACTTATTTTCCATTTCCAAAAACAGAACCTGTAACAGCCCGTTGTACACCGGTATTGTTAACATTAATTATAATATTAAGCGCAGTTACAATCAAAACAATTCATTTATAAAAATGCGAATAAACTTTTTCCGATTATTACGCGAGCATTTAAAACAATATAAGCGTAATAATTAAAAGTTGTGACCATAACTGTAAACTCTTGCGGAATACTTATTTAAACTATTTTTACATCTTACTTTACTTATTATAAGTCACTATGGGGTTCCCATAAACCCACTTAGCCAATTTGTCAATCTTACGTTTTTACCTATCCGAACATGGTTCACTAATTATTTTTCTGCGAACACACCGGACAAAATCAGACCTTCCTCTCTAGTTATCTTTTTTTCTTATTTAATTCCCTTTCTAAAAATCTATCACACACTTTAATCGGAGCTCATTTGCTCCGCTTATCACCGTTTGAAGTTGGACAAACAAAACTGCCAACCAACCCCAAAACAGCTCAAAACCACACTCACTCCACGAATTACTGCAGAGAATCCACTCATCCAATTGCTCTTAAATTTTTATTTTACAAACTAGACACCTCAAACTTCAATTTGATATATCATATGCTTAATTTGACTGAGAAACGAAGCGGGAATTAATTTCCCAAAAACTGCCAGAAACAGCCCCTACATAAGAGGGTTCTGGACAGTCGGTTTTCACTGGCTTCTACAGGGCTTCGTGGAACCCATAATATTCTCATATTTTGACACAATGTAGGGGACATCTCAAGGGTTAAAATGGCATATGGCACGTCCCTATTGGACCTCTGTGGAGGGAGATATGCTCTCCCAAAATTCGTCTAAAATCTGCCAATTCTACCGAAATTTCGCCAAAGTTTCCTTTGTTTTTCCTAAAATCTCCAAATTTGCATAAGCTCTCTAGTACCTCAAGTATACCTAATAATCCAATGGGTGACACACACAAGGACCAACAATGCCTTGAGACACTTACAACCCAACTCAGTTTATATTTATTACACAATATAGCTCACTTTATAATCCTTAACTTGTTTCAATCACCAAGATCCATTTTCATGCAAATTCTCGACATATAAATAATCATAACCTAAAATAGGCCTAAGGCCCTTCCATCGTAATACATCATGCATCCAAGGTACAATTACAACATTTAACTTACATGTTACAACTTACAACTTCAACTTTAAATTACAACTTACAATTATTACAACTTTCACTACAATTCGAAACATAAGCTTAAACGACATGACTACTAGACTTAGGCAAAACGACATGAACAAATATGCTAATGAAACTCATCCTACATACATATGAGATGTTCATGCCCTAAGTCTAGCCTAGGCCACATGGCCAACAAAATGCAAAATGGTAAAGGTGCTCCCACTAGTCATCCTGCGGGCTTCTTGCCCGCCGCTCCACTGCCACTGCTACCTCCTGAAATAGTGCCCCAAGACGGGGTGAGATATACGGATATATTTCAGTAACCCAGAGGTTCTGAAGAAAACTCCGCTCAATGGTTCGCTTCGATACATATAAATAATATAAAACAACCACTTTCAAAACGGGATATAGCAAGGGATTTAGAGAAACTGGGGAATATCGGGATATAAAATACGACGAAGTTGGAATGGTAGCTACCAATACCATGCAACGTCATCGGCATATAAGCCTACGGGTCTCATCCAAGGCGTGTTCCAAGAACCACAATCAAGGTACCCCTTCCATCCATATACACCCGAGACTTCCTAGTGTGCTCCTACCCGGATGACACACCACGACCCTAGGTCAACAATGTTCTTCTCTCTTTGGCTACTGCCCATGGTTGGATATTTCAACAACTTGATGTCAACAATGCTTTTCTCTACGGAGATCTTCATGAAGATGTCTATATGAGTATTCCACCTGGATTCATTTCTCCACTTCCCAACAAGTTTTGCAAACTCCAAAAATCATTATATGGTTTGAAACAAGCAAGTCGCCAATGATATGCTAAATTGTCTTCCTCATTGATATCTCTTGGTTACAAGCAGTCATCAGCAGATCATTCTCTATTTGTTCGCAAAGCTAATTCGTCATTCACACCACTGTTAGTTTATGTGGATGATGTTTTGCTTGCGGGAAATGATTCAAATGAGATACTTCGTGTTAAGAACTTCTTGGATAACAAATTCAAAATAAAGAATCTTGAACCAGCTTGTTATTTTTTGGGCTTGGAACTTTCTCGTTCTTTTAAAGGAATTGCTGTGAATCAACGTAAATATTGTCTTGAGTTACTTCAAGATGGCGGATTGTTGGCTGCCAAACCTGCAACTACACCTTTTGATCCTTCTCAGAAAATGCAACGTATACAAGGAGAACCTTCTCAAGATGCTACATCCTACAAACGTCTTATTGGTCGTCTTCTCTATTTGACGACCACAAGACCAGATATTGCCTTCTCTGTACAACAATTAAACCAATACGTTGTTAATCCTATGCAGTCCCACCATATCACAACACTCAGAATACTACGTTACTTAAAATGTTCTACAGGGAAAAGATTACTCTTCCCTGCAAATAACAACACCCATGTTTCTGCTTTTGCTGACGCAGATTGGGCATGTTGTTTGGACACTAGACGCTCCATCACTGGCTTCTGCATATTCATTGGATCTGCTCTAGTCTCATGGAAATTGAAGAAACAAAGCACTGTTTCTCGTTCTTCCACGGAGGCTGAATATCGATCTTTAGCAAGCCTGACATATGAGCTCCAATGACTTCACTTTCTTCTCAAGGATCGCTATCTTGTTCCTACAAAACCTGCTTCTGTCTTTTGTGATAACAGATCAACCATTTATCTTGCACATAATCCAGCTTTCCATGAGCGGTCCAAACACATAGAGCTAGATTTCCATATTACCCGTGAAAAGAATAACGCAGTTCTTCTACATTTGCTTCCAGTTTCCTCTGAAGCTCAAGTCGCAGACATCTTTACAAAAGCATTACATCCTCAGCCTTTCAATTTAAATGTCAAGAAGCTGGGTCTCTTTGATATTCATCATCCCGCTTCTTGGGTGGGGGGTAATGAACAATAACATACTACCAGCTCAAGTTAGCACACATGCCAACTCAGCAACTAATCATGTGTCAGTTAGTTAGTTAGTTGCAACTTCTTCATATCAATTTTCAATATTGGCTAATGTAGTATTGTAATATAAATAGAGCACTGAATCTTGTAAAGTTAACATACATTCAGTTTTTCATAATTCTCTCTCTTTTCATCGATCTCCTTACACACATCTCATCTTAATTCTTAAGAAGCACAAGGGTCAAGTCATATTTTATACAAAGTCTAAAAGTAATATGATTGACATCTATGGTTATGACATACCAAGGTGGGATTTTTGCATGCTCATGACTAATTTGTCTGCTTCCAAATTTGTGAGGAGCAAATGTAGGGGTTTACTCAATCTACTACAGTTCCCTTTCTTTATAAATTCATTTGAGAGAGACACAAAATATTATAAGTGAGCCTGCAGCTTGCCGATTACCTCGCTGAGAATGAGTAAACAACCACGTAAGAGAGTGAAGGTGCACACTCGCCATTTGACAAGTAAGAAGCTTCTATGCAGCCATTTGTATTTCGCGACGAAGACATTCTTTCTTCATTGTAACAATAACAAGATCTGATGGAAAAATTACACTATGTCGTGTTGTAAATTTATCACATATTTTACTTACTTTCATCTTGATAATGTTAGTGAAACATGAATTTATCAATGCATCGCAGACCATTATTACTGAAAAGACATCTCAGTCCCACCTTACAATATTTTCTGAACATGTCACTTAAAATATTCATTACAGTTTATAGATGATACAAGGCATAACAAAATAATCATAGATAATGTGCATCAAATTGAACAGATACAATACTTGCAATTGGAGAAGCCAGCTTTCTCCCAAACATCCATTGGTGCCCCAACATAGCCTACAACTTGTTTGCCTCTCTCGTTTTCCTCCCTTCTACATATAATGATCCTCCTAAGTCCTAACTAATTTTGCCTCCCAATTCCGAGGGACCCTATCACTCTCCCATTAAGATTCACTTTGCCATCGAGGTGAAAATGAAATGAAGGAAATTGCTCTTTGAATGAAGGCTTCCACATCCTCCCAAGTCCTCAGCAATCAATCTGTCCTCAGTTAAGTACTTGAGACGCCCTTGATCTGTTCCTATTACAAAACAATGTTCTAGAAGAAAATGGCGTCATTCTTGACCTGAAAACACTGTAGCTTTGAGCTTCCTTCCACACACTGGTAAGCCTTAGCAGAATCTGAAAATTCAGCTAAGAAATTCAATGAGGTGCCTCTTTTGCATCAAGACAGGCCCCATCACTACCCTGGAAGGGTCCATTTTAAGCCTAAGAAATCCCTTTAGGCCCTTGTTAGAGATAACAGAACCGCAGAACAAATATTGAATCAGACAAAGTATACGTCTTTATTGACAACAAGAAGCAAACTGCACCCATAGTCTTACTTGGACGCCAACAAAAATTTCAGCTAAAAAATAAACTTCACATGGCATGCATAAACCAGTACAACCTGCGTTACACATCACCATCAACTCAAATGCACTTGCCCTCAGCTTTTTGAACTTTGAAGCTCACCCTATAACATTTAGTGAATGATGATTCCACCATATACCATTTTCCTTTCCATCGAATGCACAAAATGTAGGATTCCTGCCTTACCCTTCAAGTAATGGCTGATTGAATACATGTCAGGCTGAACTATCTACATGAATGAAGCAACCATTCCACTGTTTTCCTCATATGGCTACCAATATTATAATCATGGCAAACCACAATTTTGAACTTGATTGCAAGAAAATTCACGATTCTTTTTGGGGTTTCAGCCAACTAATTCCATCTCTGGCTTGCCTAACCCAGCTTGAAAAATGAACTCAGGGAGACCTACAAGGCAGTGTAAGGAGAAGACTTGATAAGTCAACTTCAAAGATACGAAGATGGATTTTCATCCATGAACTGCACTGCTTTGTCCTTGTGGATGCTTGACCCACCTGATAGGGACGCTGTTGTGGTTAGAGAAGCCATTCAACAAAATGAGATCAATTTCAATGCTCTTGTGAAATTTTTGTGAGTAGAAAATCAAGTTTTGTTTTTCTCATCACACAAGCCAACCAGAAAAGGCTCGGAAGGCTGTTGAACCAAGATATTATCAATTTGGACCCTATATCCATTTCAAAGGGGGGGATTATTGGGAAACATTCAAACGGTTCATGGAAATTTTCAGTTGCTAGTAAATTTAAAAAAATGGGTTTGATTATGCAGATTCTTGTGGCATTGGCTGTATCACATAGAGCTCTAAAATTACATGTTAGTCAGCATATATCTAACATCGTTCCCCCCATAAACATTGGGCGAGACTTAGTTCGTTTTACTATTTCAATATTCTCTTGAGCATTATAACATCGTTCCCCCCACAAACATGAACAATTTAAATAGATTAAGAGGTTATCAAAATCACATCGATCACTATAGTTAAACTGATTCAAGAGGCTAAAGAATTTCCTATACTATATATCAAAGGGTTTTATAATTTTGAAGTTACGTGACAATGTTGAGACAAAAAATATGCGGGACCATATATTAGAAAAATTATGTGTAGAACTCACGTCACCACACAAATCAAAGGGTGTGTAAAAAAATTTCAATTTACATGCTGAATGAGAATCATAAAATCTTATATCAAATTATATGTATAAAAAGATTCCAAAGTGACAAATTAACAAGGGAAAAACTTTTCTCATTTCATTGGAGATAGCTCTCTCACGTTATACACTCATCGAATTTAGTGCAAACTTTTTTTAATTTTTTTTTCTTTTGTTTTACAGTGTGGACCCTACATATTTATCTCACATACATGAGATATATCTCAAGCAACATCAGTTTAGTAACTCCCAATTAACAATTATTAAGATATATAATTACCTAAGATAGATAAACTTTAATTCTATTAAGTATACAGTTAAGATATATATTTTATGCTCTTATCTTTTGTGGCCCTCCTGAAAGTCTAAACCCAAATTTAAAGTTATTGTATTAGGATTAATATTTTGAAGTGATATTCTCATTTAATTATATTAAATTTTCGTAACAGTTACATTTGACAATAATTCAAGATTCACCATCAAATGATCATTTTTCTGCCCAGAATGGGGCCAACCTAAACACCCACCACGTTTTGAGGGAACTTTTGGTCATCAATCCTATGTTTTGCTCCACAAGCTTAGCCGTCCATCCGTCTGTGCAATTATTCTTGCTTGACTTATCTCATCATTGACTTGACTTGCTTGCATCTATCCCTCTGCCATTAAATAATGTTCACCAACCCTAAACTGCAACATTGGCAGCCATGGTAAAGCTTCCAAAAAGTAACACATCCATGTCTCTCCATAAGATTCCCTTCATCTTTATCCTTGTTACGTTCCTCAGTTTTTCAACTAGTGGGGCACAGGATAGCCCTGTTTATATATACCAAAGTTGCACTACTAACGGAACAACCACCGATAGCGCCTTTCAATTCGAGCTCAGGACACTCCTCTCTTCCTTGTCATCTAACGCCAAGGGTGACACCCAATTCTATAATAACACGGTGACGGTCAATAACTCATCTGAATCAGTCTATGCACTGTTCTTGTGCAGGGGTGACGTCCCCTCTCAGCTTTGTCAACAATGCATCGTGAATGCAAACGAGCGACTATCCTCGGATTGCTCCTTGTCCAAAAAAGCTGTGATTTGGTACGATGAGTGCATGGTTCGGTTTTCCAACCGCTCTTTTTTCTCCACCGTGGACACTAGGCCTAGAGTTGGCCTGTTGAACACCGCCAATGTCTCCAGCCAGGAAAGTTTCATGCGTTTATTGTTTTCCACGATGAATGAAACTGCAGATGAAGCAGCCAATCATCCTATAGGTAAGAAGTATGCCACAAAGAAAGCATCAATCACTGAATTTCAATCTCTTTACTGTCTAGCTCAGTGCACCCCGGACCTGTCACCTCACGATTGCATAACCTGTCTCAGTGGAGTTATAGGAGACCTTCCATGGTGCTGTGAAGGAAAGCAGGGAGGGAGAGTTTTATATCCAAGCTGTAATATTAGGTATGAATTGTACCCTTTTTATCTCACTTCAACAACTGATGCTCCAGCGTTCATTCCTGCAACAAATACTTTCGAAGCAGATTCAAGATTCACAGAACATCCTATTTATCTTTCCCACAATTGCTCGAGTAACAAAACTACCGACAACGATTTCCAAGCAGACCTCAGGATCCTTCTCCGTTACTTATCTTCCAACGCCACCGGTGGCAAGGAGTTTTTCCATAAGACTACTGTGGCGGCCGAGACTGTGTATGGCCTCTTCATGTGCCGAGGTGACATGCCCTTTAGCCTATGTGGACATTGCGTATTAAACGCTTCGAATCGAATATTCTCAGAGTGCCATTTGTTCCAAGAAGCTATAATTTGGTACAGCCAATGCTTGCTTCGCTATTCATCTCGCAATTTCTTCTCCCAAATAGATAAAAGTCCTCAATTTTCTCAATTGAATATCACCAGTGCCTTCAGTCCCATACCAGAGCAAGACTATTTCACTTCAATATTATCAAATATGTTAGCTACACTGGCTAACGAGACGGGGGACAGTGTTCAGAGATTCCTGACAAAATCAGTAAAATTGAATGGCTTACAAACGCTTTATAGTCTTGCTCAATGTACACCGGATTTGTCAAGTGCTGATTGCGGAGGGTGTCTGGGAGATGTGATTGGAACATCAATTCCATGGTCTCGTTTGGGAAGCGTAGGCGGAAGAGTTCTGTATCCTAGCTGCAATCTCAGGTTTGAATTGCTCCAATTTTACATGGGCGGTGACCAAGCTCAGCCACCCACGCCAGGTAGTAGTTCTTCTCAGTCAAGACGCACAGGTAAATTCCTTACTATAGCAATATTTTGCTTTTTCAAGGCTTTATCACGTGTGTTGCATTACACCGACACCACACGTGACACATTAATTTCAAAAAGGGTTTGTATCTATTATGTGACCGTAACACAAAATTATTTTTTACACATGTAATATTTTGTGGAGTCCGCACTTTTTGAAGCAAAAGAAACTAAGGTACGCAAAACGAATTTCTATAACATTACATAATCACTTTTCTTACCACATAATTCTTATAAAACCTTTTTAAAAATTATTAAATTTTAACATATTAAAACATATTTTGATATTAAATAATATTTTTAATATATATAATATAATTTATATTTAATTCGTATAACACCTCGTGGAAAATTATATAACCAGTAAATATCTTGAATAATATAGTTTTCATTCCTTTCAGCCAAGTATAGTGGCCTCTTGCTTTATCTTTTGTTTCTTGGAAATTTGGGCCCGTTACATTTGCTGACCCATGGAGAAATATCTTGTCAAGGTCTGGCCCAATATTTGATTGGGAATCAAGGCTAGAAACAAGATACGTGTTATCGGTTGGGCGAAAATCCAATAGCTGCTTCTTGATTGGTTGGAACAAGATACGTGTTATCCATGTGATTCTTCTAACACGCATTGGGCATAGCATCCTGGTAAAGTGTACCTCTGAGCAGGGGTGTTCGTCAACCGATCCAAACCGATTCAAACCGCGGTAACTGAACCGAAAAATCGATAACCGAATAAACTGAAAACCGAAAAATCGAAAACCGATTAAAAACCGCAAATTTTAATTGGATTGGATCGGTTGATGAAAACCGATCCAATCCAAACCGATCAAATATATTAATTTTTCTCTACCTACTTGGGTATTTCCCTAATCATAGCCTAAAAATTTCTAAACCCAAGACCCCTTATCCCATCAACTAAACCCAAGAAAAAATCTAGTCATATCTCATCCACAAAATTTTATCTTTATAGAGCTTCATATCTCATTGCCAAAATTAAAAAAATTATATTATAGTTTACTAATGCTTTCATATTTCAAATTTTTTTTTTATCAAAGCCAATATATACAAAAGATGTTATTTGCACAATAATCATGAAATAAATTTTAGGATTTTCAAAAAACCGATAATCGATCCAATCCAAACCGAAAAAAATTGGATTGGATCGGATCGGATTTGAAAAAAAATCAAAACCGAATGGATGATTATATGATCAAACCGAAGGGATTGAATCGGATGATTTTTGCTTCCATAACTGATCCAATCCAAACCGAAAAAAATTGGATTGGATCGGATCGGATTTGAAAAAAAATCAAAACCGAATGGATGATTATATGATCAAACCGAAGGGATTGGATCGGATGATTTTTGCTTCCAAAACCGATCCAATCCAGACCGCGAACACCCCTATCTCTGAGTAGGGGTGTAAATGGGTCAGGCTGGTCCAGCCCAGCCTACAGCCGGGTCTACATTAAGTTTGGCTTGGCCTGACCTTTTAGAAAAGTAGAGTAGGCTTAGGCTTTTAAGAAAACTTTTTTAACAAATAGGTCGTAGGCCAATTTTGTCAAGCCTGACCCAAAGCCTTATAGGCTGGCCTATTTAATTTATTAAAAATAAAATAATAAAATAATATTTATTTTATGTGGCATGGCAAAGTACCAATACCAACCCTAATTTTTAGATGAATGACATTCTCTTGTGGACTTTATTTCAGCACTCAATAATTGTATTTTTCTTACTTTCCCCATTTCTTTGACTCTATTCCTCTATGATATACATTCTAAAGCTGGGGTATTATGTTGATTCTTTCTTGTTTGTTATTTTTTTCTTATGAGAAGTACTAGGGCATTTATGAATGAAACTTTCTTTGCTCTATACAATTATTTTCTTTGCTTAGTATCTACAGTGGTAGGCCTACAAGGCCTGTAGGCCATGTCAGGCTTTCTTATTTTTAAAAATAGGACGGATTTGACCTACAAATAAATTCTTTAATAGGCCAGCAGGCCAGGCCAAAGCCCAGCCCATTTACACCCCTACCTGTGAGTAGACTAGAGTGAAGAGGATTGTGGGCCTCTAGGGAGTCATGTGAATTTTCTTTTATCTCCTCCATCAATTCTTTTTTCTTCTCCAACCTCAAATCTGTGACGAGATCTCCATCGCCACTGAACCAATAAGAGCTTCCCCTTTCTTCTTTTCATTCTCCGACAACACCTCATGCACAAGAAGCAGCTAGCTACGGTTCCAAAAATTTAACCAATTTTATATATCCCAAAATATTAAGAGGAGAGATATTCTTATCACCAAAATTTTTTACTACCAATTTACTACTTATCTAATTATCATTGGATCAATATTTTCTCTTTTTTTCAAAAACTTTGTAGCATTCTCTCTCTTTGATTCAATGGTGATTAGATAGATAGATAGTAAGTTAGCAGTAAAAAATTTTGATAGTAAAAATATCCTCTCTCAAATATTAATTGCAAGTTTGAAACATGTCGGTGTTTGAAATATTTCCAACCCGCATTTTTAAAAAAATCAGATGTCGGTGCTTCATTGCTTATCACCATGCTGATGCATAAAGGGCAACTTTTTATTGGATTGATTTAAAATTAAAATATTTTAATAAAATAATATTTTAATATACGTATGAGGGGATGTATATATTTAAGTTATGTGTGGGAAAAGGTAAGATTTATGCATGGCTGAAGATGCATCAACTATGTGGTGGTGTTGCAAGTCGCATATAGTATATATGCATCTAAGTCACGTATTTCACCCATGTGAGACTTATCGATACATAAACAACATTTTTTTTTCATCCTCGATTTGAATGCGCAATTTACAATATTATTTGAATTTTGAATCAATACATCAAAAAATTCTCTTTTTTCATTAAGGATGTGCATGGCAACTATTCTGTTACCTGACATTGTGTTGAAAAGAAATAATTCTTTTTTATTTTTGTGCCTTGGAATAATTTCTGAGAAAAAAAATATGTTCGATAACATATTCTATTTTTATTTGGAGAATGAAAATTGTGTTTGATAACACAACAAATAATAGAATAAAAAATATTCCTATTAAGCGTAAAATTATTTCGGATCATCACTTTCCTTTTCATATGATGTGCTGGTGGTGACGTGGCGGTGGCATGTGATGGTAGTGGTGACGACAGTGGCTGCGGCGATAGCAGTGGTGGTGATGACATGGTGGTGGTGGTAACGATAGTGGCTGCGAAGATGGTGGTGACAATAGTGGCGGTGGCGATGGCGATGGTGGCGGTGGCGGTGGCGGTAGCATGGTGGTGATAGTGGTGACGGCAGTGGCTGCGGCGGTGGTGGCTGCGGAGATGGTGGTGGTAATGGTGGCGATGGTGGCAGTGGCATAGTGACGGTAGTGGTGACGACAATGATTGCAACAATAGTGGTGGTGGTGGTGACGGTAGTGGCTGCGGAGATAGTGGTGATAATGGTGGCAGTAATGATGGCGATGGTGGTGGTGGCGGTGGCGTAGTGATGGTAGTGGTGGTGGTGGCTGTAGCAATGGTGGCGGCGTGGTGATAGTGGTTGTAATGGTGGCGATGGTGGTTGCGGCGGTAGTGGTGGTGGTGGTACTAGTGGCGATGGTGGTTGTAATGGTGGCTGTGGTGGTTGCGGCGGTAGTGGTGGTGGTGGTACTGGTGGTAATGGCATGGTGGTGATGGGGATGGTAGTGGCTGCAGAGATGATGGTGGTAATGGTTGTAATATCCCCTTCGCGAGCCGGTTCAATTAACATACATATGATACTAAAATATGCATGAGCGGAAGACTTAACTTATAATCTTACATTAGCTTACAAAAATACAAGCTAACTTTTTCATTTTCTTTATTTCATTTCACATGATATATAGCTTTACATCCCTTATTTCTTATCAATCATAATTCTTTTTCTAAGTATTAATCTTTTCTTAGTGACCTTAAGCAGTGGCTTGTGACCATCCGAATATGACAACAAGTGTCAGTCCAACGAAGTCTAAAATCGGACAACGTAACGAATGTAAATCGAACAAGGGTGGAAGTATTCAATGGAATTTTCCAAACTTTACATTCATATACATGTTCACCTCTCATTACTACATCATATTCATCAATAATCCAACGCAAATTCAAATCCAACATTTTTTCCACCCAAATGCTCTTAAAATTCAAAGCTTCAAATCCAAAAATTAAACTCATGGAGAAGAGATTCCTTACCACAAACAATTCCTAGAAGATCCAATGAACAACCTCCAAGCAAAGCTTAATCAAAAACTCTAAATTTCTCCTCTTGATGAATACGGTCACAAAATTAGGGGAGGAAATATCTCTCAACAAAAAAAATTTCAAGGAAAATGGAGTAGATGGTTGGATTCACTAGGTTTTCTACTTAAAATTTCATGGAAGACACTTGATATTTTGGTGAATTATTGAGTGAGAATGAGAGGAGAAAGAAAACAAACCCTAGCCCCCCGAACTATGGCTGCTGCGGCCTTGAAGAGAGAGAAGAGAGGTTGAGAGTTTGATGAATAGTGGCAAATGACACATCACTTAGTTACTTAATTTCTTAGGAAATAATATGGTAGTTTCTCACATTTAATCTCACTTAACTTGACCCGGTATTAACTCAAAGCTATGGATATAATTTTATTTTTCTGAGCTCATTTACATTTACTTTTATTCCCTAAGGAACAGTATAAACAATTCACAGTTGGATTTCTACACTGTTTTTGACAAAATGCACTGTGAATCACTAACTGTGCACGCAAAACTGTAAACTTCTAACTTATCATTTTTGGTCTAAAATGATTTAGTTGGCATATATTGGACTTCCATATACTTATCACATCATTTATTCTTTTCTGGACTCTACTGGTTGCTTAAATAGCAATACAAAATACCCGGTAGAAATCACTATTCACGAGATTTTCGCGAAAAGTGTCAAACTATATAAAATCACATTCTAAACACATATTTGACATCTAAATCCTCAAATTAAAATATCTATAATAAAAATTACCGGTGAAGGTCATTATAATGGTGGCGATTGTGGTGGTATAATGGTTGTGGTGGCGGTGGCATGGTAATGGTAGTGGCGGCAGTTGCGTGGTGATGATAGTAATGCCGGTGGTGGTGTAGTGGTTGTGGTGGCGGTGACATGGTAATGGTAGTGGCGGCAGTGGCGTGGTGATGGTAGTAATGCCAATGGTGGTGGTGGCGTGGTAGTGGTAATGGTGGCGACTGCGGTGGTATTGGTGATGGAAGTGGCTGCAACGATGGTTGTATTGGTAGCGATGGTGGTGGCAGAGGTGGTAATGGTTGCATGGAGGTGGTGGTAGTTGTGGTGGTAGTGCCGATTGCGTGATGGTGGTAATGGTGGCGGCATAGTGGTGGAATGGTAGTGGTGGTGACGGCAGTGGCTGCAACAATGGTGGTGATGATTGATGACGGCGGTGGTGGTGGTGATGATGGTAGTGGCAGAGAGTGATTAAGAGAGACAATATTTTTTATTTTGTGCCCGAGAACAAAAATGCAAAAAAAAAATAATTCTTTTTTCTATTTTCCAGTACAGAAATTGAATCAGCTTATTATCGGGAACAAAAAATATATATCGATTTTGTCAAAACATTATTTCTATATATTTCTGTTCCCAGAAATAAAAAATGAAGAAAAGCTGATTATGTGAAGGTTGTCATACACACCTTAAATAAGACAAAAATCCATTTTTTTAAAGTATCCATCAATGATTTTATTTAAAACAGGAAAATTACTAGTTAGAAAAATTAAGTTTACGCCATGAATTAGATTTTAAATAATAAGATTTTCTTTTTATATATTAAAAA
The DNA here is from genome assembly GCF_033153095.1 of Gastrolobium bilobum. Taxonomy (NCBI): domain Eukaryota; kingdom Viridiplantae; phylum Streptophyta; class Magnoliopsida; order Fabales; family Fabaceae; genus Gastrolobium; species Gastrolobium bilobum. The sequence goes on from NW_026898255.1 coordinate 148,773, forward strand.
AAAGCTTTAATATTAATTTATTTTTAAAGAATTGATATTATTTTATTTTATTTAACAATTAAATTAATACTTTGAGATAAATAAAGCACGCACATTCTTTTTCATCTCTTCTAAATTTCATATAATGTGCTTTTTTTTTTTTTTTTATTATTGCTCCACTAGTTTCTGGGTTACGCCCCTACTATGTCCAGTCCGACCCGGGTAGATTACCTAGCATTGACAGGTGAGTCTTTCAGCGATAATTTTCTGCATACACAAAGTCTTGAAGTCAAATTTTTGCTTAAGCGAATCCAAATACCTTACCACTTAACTCAACCCCGTGGATTATAATGTGCTTTCTAGAGAGTCCAATTAGCAATCCTGACATGAATAGCTAGGAATCTACAAGTCAACGTTGGTTACTTTTGACGTGTCAATTGGACAAATATATCAACTTTAACGACCCACCAGTACACCTTGCATGCATAATTGCATATAGTATATCAATATATTTAATTTCATAATTAAAAAAATCAAATTGGTTTGAGCAAGAAAGATTATGACATGGCGACATTAAATTATGATTCATTTGCTCCTAATCAGAATATATCTTTAGTAAATTTGTCATTAATAAGTTTTGTCTATATAGAAAGTTTGTCAACTTCACTACATCTTTTAGTTATAATTGTTTATTTTTGTATATGTTTTCATTAATTTATAAATAGAAGATATTGTTAAAATTTATAATGATCGAGCAAATTGATGTTCTTCTTCATTCCACCATAAAATTTAGAATGGTTAAGCAAATTGCTGTTGTTTGATTATTCATGTTGTTATCAACATTTCACGACTTGCCATAAATTATACTACTCAATGTAAGATGTGTGTTGATTGTTTTGTGCAGAAAAAATAAAGGGCCGGTCGCGAACAATTATATTCATTGTTGTGGCCACATTTGTTTCAATGTTCTTCTTCTTGTTTGGCTGGTATGTGCTAAAGAGAAAAGCAAGAAAGAGGCATGAGACTATTCTTAGAGAAAACTGTATGTATTACAATTTTTTTTAAACCTATGCTTCTTAAGCTCCAAGAAGTGTGAAAACATAGTTTAACAATTGAATCATGTTTGATCTAGTTGGTCATGAAAGTGCCACTCTGGAGCAGTTGCAATTCGATTTGGCTGTGATTGAAGCAGCAACCAACAACTTTTCAGAAGAGAATAAGATTGGCAAAGGTGGATTTGGAGAAGTTTACAAGGTTAGAAAATGTGATCAAATTTGTGTTTATATTCTTATTTTTCACTTAAATAAAAATTTATACTTTTAGGGCATTCTTCTTGATGGACGACAAATAGCTGTAAAGAGACTCTCAAGAAGTTCTAAGCAGGGTGTTAATGAGTTCAAGAATGAAGCTTTATTGATAGCGAAGCTTCAACATAGAAATATAGTGGAATTCATTGGCTTTTGTGTTGATGAACGAGAGAAAATGCTTATTTACGAATATGTGCCCAACAACAGCCTTGACTACTTTTTATTTGGTTTGACACTTTTCACCTTAACCTCTTCAATTAATTAATATTTCGATTCTTGCATTATGTATATGTGCTTTTATAAGAACTTGATTCAATTCAATTTATTGATTACAAAACTTGTTTAACTCTTACATTTTTCACCTAAATTTTTTTGTAGATTCTCAGAGGAAAAAGTTGTTAAGCTGGCTTGAACGTTATAATATTATACAAGGAATTGCTCGAGGAATTCATTATTTACATGAACATTCTCGACTCAAAGTTATCCATCGTGACCTAAAACCTAGTAATGTTCTATTAGATGGCAATATGATTCCAAAAATCTCTGATTTCGGTTTGGCTAGAATTGTTGAAATAAATGAAGACCATGCAAGTACAAATAAAATTATCGGAACGTAGTAAGTTTTGATATTGTTCATCCACTTCTTCTTCTTTCTCTCCTATTCATAAGGTATGTTTTAACAAAATTTATTGATTTTTTTCTTTTATTTTATAGTGGTTATATGTCTCCAGAATACGCAATGCTTGGGCAATTTTCAGAGAAATCAGATGTTTTTAGCTTTGGAGTCATGGTTTTAGAGATTATTGCTGGAAAAAAGAATCTAGGTTCATCTGAATCGCTCCATGTTGCTGGTGGTCTCTTGAGTTATGTGAGTATAATAATCTAACAATTTGTTTCCTTGCATTAATGCTTGTATGCCATATATCCAATGTACATTGGGTTGATTCAAACATAATTGTATATAATGATTTTGTTATTTTATCTTCCAAATTGTAACAGGTTTGGAGAGAGTGGAAGCATCAAACACCGCTAAGTATATTGGACCCCAATATTAAGGAAAAAATTTCTGAAATTGAAGTCATTAAGTGCATTCAAATTGGTTTATTAAGTGTTCAACAGGACCCTGATGCTAGACCTGGAATGGCAACAATTGTTTCATATCTTAGCACTGAATTTATTGAATTGCCAACTCCACAAGAACCTGCATTTTTGTTTCACAATAAAATGGGTCCAAAATCATCTGCAGATGAATCATGTTCCAGTCAATCTATCAACGATCCCACACTATTCTCTATCAATGAAATGTCTATAACCGAATTTCTTCCTCGATAGTAAATTAATTTTACTTTCGATACCATTATCTACTTAATTTTTTATTTTATGGCAATTAAATCTCACTTGAAACTTTTATTGGTAGATATTGAATTGTGAGCTCTTTTTTTATTTTATTCATTAATCTTTTTATGTATAGGAGCTCTATTGTTATGTTCTAGGTGAGAATTTCAAACAAAAGTAGCAAAGATATCTTTCCATCATCTTAGTATGTAAACAAAGTAAGTTATCACTTGTTGCTGTAATATTAGATTTTTGGAGGTGTTGTGTATAAAATTATTATGTGAACGTGACAAGTAGGGGTGAAAGTGGGCTGGGCTGGGTCGAGCTTTGCCCCGTACAACCCAAGTCTATGTCAAAAAATTTCAATTTGGCCTGGCCCGATACCATAGTATGAGTCTAACTGTTAGTCTGTCTTGGCCCATTTATAAAAAAAGAAATGGCCCGGCCCAGCCCGTTGGCCTATTAATTTTTAACTTCCAAGCAGACCATGAATCAACTCCACAAAATACTCAAATTCTATTGTTAAAACAAAAATGACAATTTTAACGTTCAAACAGAACCATGAATCACAACAATAACTCTTCACAATCTGCATTTAAGTCACTGTCAAAAGCAAAATGCTCAAACTAAATAACATATATTTCATCAGATCTAACAAGTCAATCCATACTATATAAATTAAAATAATTACATGAATACAACAAACACATCATAATGACTACAAGAGTAGCCACAAACTTATCTTCATCTTCTCTCCCCTGGAGGCTGGAGGACTGGAGCTGCACGTGCACAAGATTCGAGGTGAGGGAGAGAGCTGCACTAACAATTGGAGAAGAGTCCCTCTTCAGTTATCTTAAGTCTTCACTCTTCACTCAAGGAAACACGGAAGTAGCTGTGATAAAAAAATATGAAGGTGAATAATTGGGCCAACCTGGAGGCTCATGGGCCAGGCTTAATAATTAACATTCTGGCCCAATTATGTAATCAAACTTTTACACCAGCTCAAGCCCAACATGTCAAGTAAAAAGGCCGAGCTAGGCCAGACCACTAATGGGCTGGGCTGAGGCCCCTGTGGGCCGGCCCGGCCCAGCCCAGTTTCACCCCTAGTGACAAGTATATATACAAACAAAATAAAATTAGTTAGTTTCGGAATGAATCAAGGGGAGTGAATTATTATGCACCAAGTGCGTATGCTAATATCATAGATGTTAACTATACTTCATTTTTAACATTATTCAATTGATCTAAAGGTAAAGATTACAAAGAAAGCATATTTATTTCAAACCCCCTCATCGTCATGCTTTGTTCACACACTATCTGAGCTCCTTGTTTCCTTTGCAATGAGGCCTTTCCATTTATTCCTTCTACTTAATTATTACTTTCTTTTTCCTATATATCCATCGCTATATGATATCAATCAAGTTGCTATCTATTACGATTATAAGATTGATGATGGTTCGATTGTAACAATCTAGTTCACTGAAAACAAAATAAAATGATATTTATTATTTTTTGGATTAAAAAGGAAATCAAACAATACAAACAGAGGCCTACGCCTACACATGGATCATTCTGGCGGTACAAACTCCCTGAAAATCCTTCCTAACAGTCTCCACACAAATGGGAGGGAAATTGTCTAAGGTGTGTAAAGCCTAATCAGAATCTATAGCCATCGAAGCCAGCCACCTCATTACCCTCCCTATGAAGATGGGATATTTTAATACACCAACCTTTCTCCATTAGCTTGTGGATCCTTCCAATGAGAGAGTGTTGAACAAAATGATTTTAAAATCATTAGGAGGGAATAATATGTGTTAGAGAAATTATTTTGATAATATTCATAGTTCCGTAAAATGCACACAAGAAATTAAAATATGCAATAATACACAGTTAAAGGGTACCGTACAAAAATATACAAATGTGAACTACAAGAAAAAAGTTCACTTGTGACCAAAAATTTTGTCATAAATTTTGTCACAAATGAAAATTTTTGACACAACTAATCAAATTTCGTCACAAATAAACTTGCGACTCAGGAATTTGTGACGAAATTTACTTGCGACGCAAGAATTTGTGACGAAATTTCATAAAATTTTGTCACTAATAAGATTTTTTCTTGTAGACACTGTGTCCTAAAAACAATATTGCCCTCTGTGTGGTGTCTAAGATTCGTGAACAACTGTCTCCCAGGATAGAACAGATTACCTATATTCTCGTGATGGCACTTCCACATAGAATAGCCCCTTCGAACTCAACCTATGCCTAGCCAATCTCACTAGAATAATGGAATGCAAATGCAAAGAAAAATATCTCCTTAAAATTCTAATTCTCTAATATTTATAGAAAGCATAGGGTCACGATTGAAAAGACACACTCATTCAAGGATGAAACAATTGATCCATTCATTGATGAAACGACACATCCGTTCATCGACGGAATAACACGTATTTTCAAATCAAACTTTTTATTCGTAAAATAATTAATTTAAAATTAATTCCAACAATCCCCACATGAATAAGAAGTTCAACTATCGAGACCGTATGCATGTGAGACTCGAATGCAATGTGCAATTGATTAGTGAGAAATAACTGCATCGGGATCGGTGGACGCAGTGCCTTGTACCCGTCCCTAGTGAGGCTTATCGAATTTACTTGGTCAATCGGTGGACTCAACGCCTTGTAACTGTCGACCTTGTGTGTAAACCAAGACAATAGGAAACACACAATTGTTCGTCGGACATGGTTGGTCCTCTGTTTGTGTCCATTTTTTGCCGTGGACACCCCCTGGTTCTACAGGTGTACCTTGTGATATTCTCCTAGAAGCGGCCCTCACTTCACATCCACATAGGTGATTTCTGGCGATGCATCTCAACATACATCTTCTAAACATATCAGAATTAGAAATCATTAAAAGTCTACTTGCTTACCCTTTACTTATGCACTGCCTTGTCTAGGAGTGAGTATGATTTTTGAAAAAAATACACAGTGCTTATCCGCCGATCATCGCTTGGTTTTCTCTTTGAACCTAGTTCGTGGGATCTCTACTCTTCTAAGTAGAGTATCCACAATGATCAACAATTAATGGCCTTAAACTCATTCCTTTCGATAAATTATACATCAACTCTCTAGTTACACCTTTAGTTAACAGATTCGTAATAATACCACTGGAGAGTAATTGTCTCACGGTATCATGTCTCTAGTATATATATATGGAAAAAATGAAAATTCAGTGATTGGACCGTCCAATGCACTAAGTTCTCCCGGGAGAACATAGTGTACTGGACCAAATTTTATATCCAGTTACTGTACATTCACTATATATATAGGATTTAGTGAGTGTACAGTAACTGGATATAAAATTTGGTCCAGTGCACTATGTTCTCCCGGGAGAACTTAGTGCACTAGACGGTCCAATCACTGAATTTTCATTTTTTCCATATATATATATATATATATATATATATATATATATATATATATATATATATATATATATATATATATCGAGACTTACCATCACAAATAACATTGCTTGCCCTCCTGATCACTGACTGACTGTCACAGTGTATGCGCACTGTAGGCACTGGCTTTGACAATTCAGAATATCCCCAAGGAAGTTACTCAGCCACTCGGCTACCCCACAAACTCTATTCGAGGCAATAATTTTTTGCTTTCATGGTCGACCTAGTAATACATGCTTGCTTGGATGATTTTCAAGACACAACACCCCCACCAAGTGTATACACATACGCACTTGTGGACCTGGTGTCACTGGAGTCGATGTTTCAATTTGCATCAAAATCAATATACACCATTATTATGTGCATATCCAATGAACACATACCTCACTGTCTTGGTCCGATCTTAACCCTTTTCGGTTTTGGAATCATGACTTTTGCCAAACACCCTCACACTTTAAGATAATTCAAAGAGACTTTTTACCTTTTCACATTTCATAGGGGATGTTCTTAGTTTTCTTGTAAGGTACTTTATTAAATATATAGTTTACCATTAAAATAACTTCCCCCACAAATCCTTGTGGTAAACCAGACGTCAACAACATAACATTAATCATTTTATTCAATATCCAGTTCTTTCTCTCAGCAATTTCATTGGATTGTGAAGCATAAGGAGCTATCATTGCTAATTTTAATTTTAAAGCAATGTGATCTGAAATTTTAATCACAGTAGACAAAAAGGAATCAAGAATGTAATGGCACGTTAATGGAGAGTAAATGTAAAACAAACCTTTAAAAAAATATTAGTGATTTACAAACCAAAACTTAAACAGATCACAGTAAATTAAATGAGTTTGAAATTGAGGTTTTTTGACCCTTTTGCCCCTAATTAAATAATTAATAACCAATTTGCCCCTCCCCCAGAACTATCCACCATCCTGCCCCCATTTAGTCGATTATGTTGCACTTTTAATCGACTAAATGGGCTAAACTCAGAAATTATGAAACGCGAATTTTAGTCGACTAAAAACTCATTTTAATCGACTAAATTGTTTGCACTTTTAGTCGACTAAGCACATTATTTAGTCGACTAAAGATCGCGAAAAACCCTATATCCAGACCTCTCTTGGGCTCATTTTCAAAATATTCGAAATCAAAACTTCTCTCTTGGTCTCTTTCTCTTGTTTGTCAGCTGGGAACCTTCCAATCACCCTTCCATTTCATCCCACCACCTCTAAGACATAGTAATTGTGAAATCATTGTCATTTTCCTTTATTTCTCAATTGTTTCCCCTAAATCCGAACCCTAACCCCTAAAATCTGATTCCTACCCCCAAAATTCGTGTGAAAGATGAGCTCAAGTCCAAACATGTATGTTACCATGATTTACTATGATGGAAAGCATTATGAAGGCCCTAACGGTGTTCAATTTGAAGGAAAAACGAAAATGTTGAAAATCAAACGGGGCACTACGTACAATGAGTTGAAGGGGAGGATTAACCAAAAATTGGGGCTACACGGGAGCCATGGCGTTCAACGGATGATCGCCAGGGTAGAGTCTACAGTTGGTAAGGATGCTATATTCTACATTGGTAATGATATATGTGACGATGAAGATGTGGATTGTGTCATAGATGCAATTGTGGTCCTACGGGGTGCACGTAATTTGCCAGTAACGACATTGGTCAAGATGACGCAAAGTAGACTTGTTGAGTATTTTGTGAAGAGGCGTGAAAAGATCCAAAAAGTAAAGGACAAAGGCTGGAGAATTGCAAAAAAGGTTGAGGACTTCTTACAAAAGAATGATCAGTTAACTGTCAGTCTCCGTGTCCGTGTTTTTGATAGAGACTTGCAGTTGTTTGAAGTTGAGGATGCCTACAATCAATCTACGCATGATGCCGGCGACATTATGAGGGTTGACTTGCTAAATCGTAAATGTCAATGTGGACGGTTCACAGCTAGACGATTTCATCGCAGTCATGTGCTAGCGGTGTGCAAGGTTGAAAAATTGAACCACTATGACTATGTCGATCCTGTGTTCTCAATTACACAAATTGAGAAGGTCTATGCTGCACATTGGTTTCCAATGGGTAATGAGTTGTTGATCCCAGAAATAGATGGTCCAACATTAATCCCAAATGCATCTTTGGTTCGTGCACAAGGAAGACCGAAGTCTTCAAGGATACAGAATGAAATGGATTGGGTTGAGTCCCAACCCACAAGCAGTCAAACTAGATGCAGCACCTGCAAGCAAATTGGTCACAATAAACGTACATGTCCTATGAGGATTAATCCTAGCTGAAGCAATGTTGTGCATGTATTTAAGGTCTTTTGTAAGAGTTCATGTATTTTTTGTAAGACATTGTGATGTTACTTTGTGTTACTGTTTAAGTAATTATGTAATTTGACATTTCATTTCTAACTCCATTATCTAACATTGGTCCATATTGATAGATTGAAACTCATAACTAATACTAGTATTACCAAAAAATGAAATCACCAAGTTTCGGGGAGCGTAAACAAACGGTTTGGGGTAATACGTACCCAATCGCATACGAATCCTGTACAATACTATTTTGTACCTGAAAGTGTGTTCCCCAAGTCATTATATGCGTGTACATTGATATTCGATCGGTTCCGTGCCAAAAAAATCGTACAAAACAGAATGGGGTGTCAAAACCAGTTATTTAGTCGAGCAACCCGTACTGGTTTAGTCGACTACACAGTTTAGTCGACTAAACCAGTACGGGTTGCTCGACTAAATAACTGGTTTTGACACCCCATTCTGTTTTGCACGATTTTTTTTGGCACGGAACCGATCGAATATCAATGTACACGCATATAATGACTTGGGGAACACACTTTCAGGTACAAAATAGTATTGTACAGGTTATAAACCACGAATGTGCATGTACTGCAAAAATGCAATAATTAAGGGTATCCGAAACTTGTGTTCTTATTTTAACTCTGTTAAGGTCACCTGTTCTGAATTTCATTGGACAGTTTAGACCCGTTGGACTGTGATTAGACACAAATTGAAAACATGAAGGTAAAAGATATTTGTCATTTAATAGGTAAACAAGAAAACAACAATAATTACGTAAACGGTTCACAACATGATGGGAACATCAAATAGTTCATTTCATAACCATAATATTACATAAGCTACAAATGTAAAATAGGAAGACCGAAGTCAATTACATTATAACATACACTAGAAACGTAAAATAGAAACATAAACCCTAAATCTAATCCTCATCCTCCTCGGATGCCGTCTCCTCGTCATCCTCATCTGACACATCAGCCCCCTGCCCTGCAACATCCTCAATCTGCTGTCCTCGTCCAAGCTCTAGACGAGCAAGCCTATCTTCAACACCCTTGAACCGTCCCTGTATATGTCTAAATCTTTCATTTCCCTTCTGCACGTGACTCTTCCTCCATTTTTTGTGTTTCAGCGCCATTTTTCCTATTTTCTTCAGCGTGGCGTTTATGCCCTTCATGACATCACGTAATGAAAACCCACCCTCAGGCTCAGCTATCTCCTGCTGGTCACCCTCATCATCATCGTCATCATCATCCTCCACCTCGGGGTCAACCATGTCTACAACTGGAGCAACATCAGGAACCTCAACATCAGCCGCACCTGTGAACTGCCACACTCCTGTTTGGGGGTTCTTTGTCATCTTGCACTACTCCAGTAGACGTTTTCCAAACTTATGATTATACCCTGTGGTCTTCTTCAAGGTCACATTACCCATGGGAACATCAAAATGCTCCAATATCCTCTGAACAAGACAAGCAAATGGAAGTGCACCCTTGTGTTTGGCCTTATACATCATCCAACACACGTAGTGCCTCCAGTTCACCGAAGTACCATGTCGGATAGCCCACATGATGGGAATGTCATGCTCCAACACCCTGGAATGATTGAACGCTCGCGGAAACAAAATTTGGGTGATGACATAGTGTAGTATGCGGGACTCCACAGTAAGCAACCCCACCGTATAGGCAATGTGTTGCCCACGGACTCTCCTCTGCTCCTGCACGGCATCACCGCGTGTATATCCTGGAAGTATGGTCCCGCTGTCTGCGTCATATTCCACAGTCTGCGCAGAATCAAAGTCATACCCCAGTAACTCCAACCATACCGGAGCCGTCATGATGATGTCCACCCCGCAGACCCTAGACCTCAGCTCACCGTGATGGTAGCTGAGATTATGGTAGAAGGCCCGTACATGCAGCTCAGAGTATGAACACGACAGTTCAGCCAAGGTCCTAAGATGTGATTCCTCCAACCACCTCACAATGTTAAAACCTTCTTGTTCAAAAAAGGCTGTATCAAGTGATTTGGCCCCACAAATCGGTCGGTTAACAAAGTCACGGACAAAAGATTCATGAACCACCGGGTCATTCTCGAACAAGTATCCGAATGGGAGGTCCACAGTAGCGGGGTCTTCCTCTTGTGGCCTTGACGAAGACGGATGGTCTTGTCGTAGCTTTTGTCGTCTCTCATTTCCAGTGCTAGACGATCTTCTACAGCCAGCCATGGGAACAACTGTACCTACAATGCAAGTGGAAACAAAAATCAATGAACAATAACAATATAAAAAAATTTAAAATTCAATATAAAAAACAAAACCTAATCCTGAAATAAAACAGAAATCAGAAACCCAATCCCTAACCCTAAAACAGAAACAGAAACCCTAACCCTCAACCCTAACCCTAACCCTACACCCTAAAACAAAACACAAAAACCCATTCCTAACCCTAAACACTACAACCTAACCAAAACAGCAACGTAAACCCTAACCCTAACCCTAACCCTAACCCTAACCCTAACATAACCCTAACCCTACGCCTAAGGCACCACATCAACCCTAACCCTCACCTTCACAACACACTTAGCACCCTACCCCTAACCTAAATCCACAAAACCGCAAACATAAATCAAATGCATGAAGAAAACCAAAATAAAAACTAAACTTAAAACCAAATGCAAGTCAGAATATGTTACCTAAATGTCGATTTCGCAAGTGTGAACCAAGGAAGCTTCAATCGCACCTTCAAGGGTTGAGATTCGGACTTGGTTGGAGAGAGGGGACGGAATGCAGCCTTTTAGTCGATTAGGGTTTGAAAATAACCCCCTTTGCGAAATGGGGGGTTTTTAAAAAACCTGATCTGCGATCTTTAGTCGACTAAATAATGTGTTTAGTCGACTAAAAGTGCAAACAATTTAGTCGATTAAGATGAGTTTTTAGTCGACTAAAATTCGCGTTTCATAATTTCTGAGTTTAGCCCATTTAGTCGATTAAAAGTGCAACATAATCGACTAAATGGGGGCAGGATGGTGGATAGTTCTGGGGGAGGGGCAAATTGGTTATTAATTATTTAATTAGGGGCAAAAGGGTCAAAAACCCTTGAAATTGAAGATTTCAAACACTAAAATCGAGGCTCACTAAAATCATATGCATTCACCGGTTCAATCCAAGTATTATAAGCAAATTTCATCACACGAAAAAGACGCAAATGAGTTTGTGAGTAAGCACAGTTGAATATTATAATAATGTAATATAGATACAAAACACAAACATAAACACGACAACCGAGACGTAACTTGCAGGCACAAACAAATTAACTTACATAGAAAAAATATGTGTATCATATTAAAAGATGTAGAGTTGTGTCATTTTAAGTAAGAGAAAAAGATAGATAAAGGAGAAGAGAGAGTGGACAAAAAAATATAAAGGTGTGAGTCCTATCTCTTGATGAGAGTGAAATGATATAAATTATGTGATTTAAAATCACAACCACTTTTTTCCTAACTTATATGAATGGATACTGCAACAAAGTTCGGTTACCAAATCACAAAAATTGAGAATCAAGAAATTGTAATATACATCGAAGACAATCAACGAAGTAATATTCAAATACGAAAACCAAGATATGCATAAACACATATGAGCAGTAACTTCAAATATAGCGGTTCTAGTGATAATTCATGGAATTCAAATGGAAAGAACAAACCATGACTTTTAAAGTATTGAAAACAGGCCATATATGCATATGCATAAAACGATTGCCATGCATCCGACAATCATACTCTTAGAAATCAATAATCACATGAAATCGACAAAAAAACATAAAAGAAAAAAGAGAAGAGAGATTGACACAATGATTTATCTTGTTCATCCAATATAGGTTACGTCCAGCTTGTCTGTACTATATTCACCTCACCGCCACTCATTACAAGTCACTCGGTTTACAAGAAAAATATAAATAGGATTAGAAAACCCTAACAACAGCTATTCATAGGCTCAAGCCCAAACTACTAAGAAAATTACAATAAATCAGAGACCCACAACAGTACCTAGCCTCTACGGGCCCGCTCACCTAGAAGCGGGACCCCAGTTGCCTTTCTGCTGACCCCCACAACAAGGGCCCTTATCAGCATGTGAAGTATGAGCCATACCCAACATTCACCCACTTGGTGAATGCTTCGCATGTTTCTTCAATCCCAATGCAGCTGTACACCATTCAAACTTCTATGAAGTTACTGTCTTGGTCAGAAAATCAGCATTGTTCACCTTTGTGTCAACCTTCTCCAGCAATACAACCTCGTCTTCAATCTTCTCTCTGATGAAGTGATACTGTATGCCGATATGCTTGGTCCTCGCATGGAAACCTGGGTTCTTAGCCAAGAAAATGGCACTCTAACTATCACACCCAACGATCATCTCTCCTTGTGCAAAGCCAAACTCTTTGCACAACCTTCGTAACCAAATAGATTCCTTAACAACATGTGTCAAGGCCATGTACTCAGCCTCTGTAGTAGATAAAGCAACAATGCTCTGCCTCTTACTCATCCCACTGATAGCTCCGCCAAATGAAGAAACAACATATCCACTTATAGACCTTCTACTATCAATGTCACCTCCCCAATCAGCATCCACAAAGCATCTCAGCTCTAATAATGTCTGTCCCCTTGAGCCCTTCACGCCTTCATAGCATAACCCAAGGTCAGACGTACCACGAAGATAACGGAACACACGCTTCTCAGCCGTCCATTGCTCCTTTCCTTGCTTGGACATATACCTGCTCAATACTCCCACTTCTTGAGAAATATCAGGTCGAGTACAAATCATGGCATACATCAAACTCCCAACTGCACGAGCATAAGGAACTGACGCCATCTCCTTTTTTTCTTCTTCAGTCTTGGGACACTGGTCAACTGATAACTTAGAACCAGTAGACATGGGAGTCAACATAGGCTTGTAGTCAGTCATCTTGAATTTCTTCAAAACATCCTCTATATACTTCCACTGACTTAACCATAATCTTCCTTTGTCACGCTTCCTCTTAATCTGCATACCCAAGATCACATTTACAACGCCTAGATCTTTAATTTCAAACTGCTTTGCTAGAAGTCCTTTAACATTGCTGATCATCTTCAAACTGTTTTCAACTAGTAACATGTCATCAACATACAAAGTTACAATAACAAAGTCACCTTCTAACCTTTTCACATAAACATAGTGATAAGCATCACAGCGGTCAAAGTCAAGCTTCACCACATAAGTGTCGAACTTCATGTACCACATCCTCGGGGACTGCTTCCGGCCATACAAATATTTATTTAGCTTGCAGACTAGCTCCCATTTGCCTCTTGCTATGAACCCCTCTAGTTGCTTCATGAAAATAACCTCCTCCAAATCACCATGAAGGAAAGCTGTCTTCACATCCAGCTGCTCCACCTATAAGTCATATGCAGCTGCTATAGACAAAACCAGCCTTATGGAATTTAACTTTGCAACAGGTGAAAAAACCTCACCATAATCAACCCCTTCTGTCTGTGAATATCCCTTTGCAACCAACCGAGCCTTGTAGGACTCAATCTCCCCATTGGCACCAACCTTCTTCTTGAACACCCACTTGCAACCAATTGTTTTTCAGTCTGCAGGTAGATTCACCAAACTTCAAGTTTGATTTTTCATCAGAGACTTCATCTTTTCTTTCATAGCTTCCTCCCACTGTTTGGCATCCTCTGAGCTCCTAGCTTGTTTTACAGTGCTCGAATCATCATCTGCAATACTAAATGCACAAACATCATCACTAGCACACATGATATAATTTTCAGGTGTATACCTCTCAGATGGTCCTCTTTCCCTCGTAGATCTCCTCAGCATTGGTGCTTCAACCTCAGCCTCAGTTTCAGAAACTTCATCCTCTACCTCGTTATACTCAGCAGCTTCAGAATTCAAAATTTCCAATCCAACCTGTGAGTTTATTGTATTATCTTTCAAACCCACATTTAACTCCACTGTCTGTGGCTTTTCAGGAGCTTTAAGAAAAATTTGATTCAACTTAGATTCCCTGAATATAACGTCTATGCTGTAAGTGACACTTTTAGTATCCGGAATCGACAATAACACAAAATCGACAAAAAACAGAAAAGAGAAAAGAGAAGAGAGATTGACAGAGTGATTTTTCCTGGTTCACCCAATATAGGCTACGTCTAGCTTGTATGTACTATATTCACCTCACCACTCGTCACAAGTCACTTGGTTTACAAGAAAAATATAAATAGGATTAGAAAACCCTAACATCGGCTATTCATGGGCCCAAGCCCAAACTGCTAAGAAAATTATAATAAATCAGAGGCCCACAACAGTACCTAGCCCCGCCCGCTCACCTGGAAGCGGGACCCCAGTTGCCTTTCTGCTGACCCCGACAACAAAGACCCTCATCAACATGGGAAGTATGAGCCATACCCAACACATACAATGTTTATATGGATATGCTTTTTTAAGTATTCTCGATCAGCAAGAAAAATATATCTATAAAATACATTCAACGTAATTTTCCATTCTGCATATTGCAATGCAAAATTTTAAAGCAACTTTTCAATATTTGAAAGATAAAGGTTTTTCTTACCATATACATTAACAAAAGTTATGTGGGTTATCACTTCCAAATAAAACTGTACATGTATTCAGACGAAACTATCAATATATTCAACGGCACGATACCCTTCCACAAAAATATGCAAATGGATATGCAAAACCACACACGACTTTCGATTGCGTAATTTCCCAATTATTCATATTGCAGGGATACTTAACGTTATCAATCAAAGCTCATGGAAGTGCAAATAACTATGACCAAAGAATCAAAAGATTGAAATTTTCTTAATAATAAATTTCTATAAAAACAGATAAATTTTTCAATATTTTCTTAAGATTGTTGAACAAAATGATTTTAAAATCATTAAGAGGATATAGAGAAATTATTTTGATAATATTCACAGTTCAGTAAAATGCACTCAAGAAATTAAAATTTGCAACAACACAGAATTAAAATGTACCGTAGAAAAATATACGAATATGACAAGGAAAAATTTGGGCCCAATATTAGACAATGTATCCTAAGACAATATTACCATCTCTATGGTGGTGCCTAAGATTCGTCGATAACTGTCTCCCAGGATAGAACAAATTTTTTCTATTCTCGTGATGGCACTTCCACGTAGAATAGTCCCATCGAACTCAACCTATGCCTGACCAATCACACTAGAATAATGGAATGCAATTGCAAAGAGAAAACTCTCCTTAAAACTCTGATTCTCTAATATTTATAGAAAATGTAGGGTCCCAATTGAAAAGACACTTATTTAAGGATGAAACAACATATTCATTCATCGATGAAACCATGCTTACTTATACTCAGCATAACTAAGGAGCAATGAAGCAGGGAGGCTATTCCTAGCTGTTGCTCCAACCATTTACAAATGATGATCGTTGGGCAACTTATTGGTATACCCGATGTGGTTACAGGAAAGCTCCATACATAGGGAAACTTGGAACACCAACCAAGTGCACCACTACTCCAACGTCAGAAAATGAAAGTTGTTGGGCAATCCGCCAGGTGTGGAAATTCCAAGTTATTATTGCCTTGATTGTCAATACTGTTATGCTAATTTCACAATTGCATTGTCTTTTTTAAAATAAGGAATAATTAATAACATTAGAATCCCTTAATGACCTACAATATTAATTATTTTTCCTATATAAAACACTATAATCTCCTCTCATAAATTTTTATCTGAAAAATGAGATTCTACTCAACATCATCATACGACAAACAAGCTAGCACTAAACTAAACCCATTTGATTTGATGATTGGATTAAGATATATTGCTCTTGTCCTTTCTTTGGAGATTATGAATTTATTAAGATTATCCAACTAGCAGTAAGTGTCATATTTGACGAAACAAGTCTTAATTCTTCTTGACTTTTATACGGTAGTGAATTTGTTATCATTAGCATATGTCTAGAAATATTTTATCTAACATCTCTGCTTTATAATACAATTTAAAGGTTCAAACAACATATGTATACAAGTGATATTTTATAATTCAAATCAGTTATACTGCATAACATGAACTATTAAATGGATACTCGCGTGCGGTAGTGGATACATGTATTTTGATACATTTAGATAGATATGCATTTATAACTATTTGTATGCATACACACAATTTTTGTATCCTTGTGAAGCTTACATATTCATTATCTATAGTAATTTCTGAATAATTTTAGGCTTTACTTTTAAGTGAAACTGTGGAAGAACATATTATATTTTCACTTCCTTTAACAGTTTTTTAACTTGCTCACTTTTTAAGTTTCTGGTTTTCTTTTTCATTCTGACTTCGGTCCTCTGTTTTTTAAGGTAAATGTGAACTGTGATATATCCTTTCTATATCTCGATCACTTATATTTTGCCCAACTTAGTAATGACAAGTTACTTCTACCAACAGGTGTCGACAAGCTCGTCTTTTTCTTCTTGTGGCTTTGACTGATTATCTCTACTACTTTCCTTCTGTTATGATAACTACTTATAATATTAAGCTTTGGCAGTGCTTGGATTAGCTATTCATGTTTCAGGTCTGAGGAACGATTCTCAGCTACTTTGGGGCGGATAAATCTTTGGTACCATTGTTATATTCAAGTGAATACAACATTTTATCATTTTTGAAAAAAAAATGCTATGAGGCGAGAAATTTTTTCGAAAAGTGTTAAATTTTTTTTCAAAAGTGAACTTGAATACAACAGTAGTACCAAAGATTTATCTCTTTGGGGCAAAGGTCCACAAACATAGCATTGGGGGTTTGAATATTTTATGCTTCTATTTTTATTTTTTATTTATTTATTTATGATCTAATTGTTCGTACTAAATCCCACATATAGCTGTCGTTTATTTATTTACTCAGGTACGCAATAAACAATTATTATTTTTATTTATTTCAGGTCTAGGCTGAATAATCCAAGAAATCACTTCCAGCTTCAAACTCGGAAGCAATTACAAACCCAGAGACGACTACGACCAACGAGCAACACGATAAAGAAACCTGGAACCTGGAAGTAGTCATAAACTGGATTTTCCCGGCATTTCTATCATTTTTCACAACACTAAACACTATCTGATAAGCACGTGAGCTTTGTTTTCACCCCGGCATTTCAACTATGTGCAATACCAGGCTGGGCGGCTTATGTTATGGACTACTTAAGTGGTTCCCACTTCTTATCCCCATTATATAGAGCATCTCACTCCACCACTCTTCCCTAACTTCCATCCACTACAACAATCCCCCACTAGGTATTGCATCATTCTATTAAGTCACCAGTAAACTACCCACTAGTGGCACAATCTCCTAGTGCATTTCATCTATATATAACTCCCTATAGCTAACTAGAGGGGATCTCATCTGATAACTTATCTCAGTATTCACAAGACTTGCCACCATGGCTATAATCTTCACATTTGTGTTCAGAACACATCCTATCCACTAAGCAGGTGACTCACGCACCTATTGTTAATACCATCGGACTTTTGCCTTAGGTGCAGGATTTCTCATTGCCTGTCATCTTTACCATAAGCTCCGTAGATACAAATACTAGCTATCCTGCTAGACATAAATGTTCATTTTCGAACAAGTTTTAATTTTGTTGTATTTATAAATTTGAATTTGAATTTGAATTTGGCTACTCAGTGAAGTGGTATAAAAATGACTACAGATATTGATAATCTAATCAACGTGCAGGCTACTTCTGAATAATTAAGAAGTTCTATAGTTGAAACTGCACATGTGGAGAAAGGAAACTGTACAGCCATGCTTTTAGGTAAGATAACATGTAGAATTCGAATGGCAGGTTATACGAAGAAGCTTATAGCAATAATGGACCTCCGTGTAGCAAGATATTTTGCCATAACACAACCAACGGGCAACAGACAACACAGATAATGCAAAACTTGGATGTTTTATGTTTTTTAGGGTGCAAGACATCTATTGCGTTCATAATTCAGTGATGAAGCAATCACAATCCGGCTAGAAGCATTAAGTCCCTTGATGCCAGAGATGGACTCTTGGGCACCCGTTCAATTCCTACTCAGAAGCGGGCAAATAAAAAGTCCCTTGAAGCCAGAGATGGACTCTTGATAACCCGTTCAATTCCTACTCAGAAGCAGACAAATAGAAAGTCCTTTGACGCCAGAGATGCACTCTTGGGCACCTGTTCAATTCCTACTCAGAAGCGGGCAAATAAAAAGTCCCTTGACGCCAGAGATAGACTCTTGGGCACCCGTTCAATTCCTACTCGGAAACGGACAAATAAAAAGTCCCTTGACGCTAGAGATGGACTCTTGGGCACTCGTTCAATTCTTACTCGGAAGCGGGAAAAGTAAAAGTCCTTTGACGCCAGAGATGGACTCTTGAGCACTCGTTCAATTCCTACGCGGAAGCGGGCAAATTAAAAGTCCCTTGCCACCAGAAGATGGACTCTTGTGCACCTGTCCTTTCCAAGTCGGAAGCGGGAAAATAAAGTCCCTTGTCGCCAGCTATGGCCCCTTGGGCACCCGTCCTTTTCCCAATCGGAAGCGGGAAAATTGTTGAACTTTTGATTTAGAATGATCCTAATCAGCGCACAAGACTTCTCGTATAGGGTTCTCATACCTTACTCAGGTACGCAATAAATAATTATTATTTTTATTTATTGCAGATCTAGGATAACAATCCAAGAAATCATGTCCAGCTTTAAAATCCGAAGTGATTACAAACCCGGAGACAACTACAACCAACGGCAACACGATAAAGCAACCTGGAGCCCGAAAGCAGTCAGAGACTGGATGTTCCCGGCATTCATATGTTTTTTCACAACACTAAACACTATTTGATAGGCACATGTGCTTTGTTTTCACCCTAGCATTCCAACTATGCACAATGCCAGGTTGGGGGGCTTATGTAATAGACCACTTAAGTGGTTCCCACTTCTCATCCCCACTACATAGAACATCTCACTCCACCACTCTTCCCTAACTTTCATCCACTACAAATAACCACCCACTAGGTATTGCATTATATCATTAAGTCACCAAAAAACTACCCACTTGAGGCGCAATTTCCTAGTTCATTTCATCTATATATGACCCCTTATAGCTAACAAAGGGGGATATCATCTGATAACTTATCTTAGTATTCACAAGACTTGCCACCATGGCTACAACCTTCACATTTGTGTTCAGAGCACATCCTTTCCACTAAGCAGGTGATTCACACACACACACCCATTGTTAATACCATCGGACTTTGGCCTAAGATGCAGAACTTTTCATTGCATATCATCTATACCATAAGCTCCATATATACAAATACTAGCTATCCTGCTAGACATTGATCATGTTCACTTCTGAATATATATATATATATATATATATATATATAAGATCTTTTGACATCGGTGTCAAATTTTGAAGTTTGACACTAAATCTTAACCTTTGATTTCCGTCAATCAACGATGATCATTTATTGGGAATCAAACTTTTTAATTAATATTAATTTTCAATAAATGATAACCGTTGATTGACATAAATAAAGTTGGATTTGGTGTCAAATTTTAAAATTTAACACCGGTGTCAAAGGATCCTACATATATATATATATATATACATATATATATATATATATATATACATATATATATATATATATATACATATATATATATATATTTGTATTTGATTCATTCAATTTTTCAATATCAATTTCTTGCTTCGTAAGAAGCTTAACACAACAAAATCCGTGAGCAAAAAAATACTTATATATGATACATGTTATATAACTTTTAAAATAAGAAATTTCTTGTCAAATATTCATTCAACCAAGTCACTGATTAAATTCCTCCAACTATACAAGTAGTAACCAACATACGGGGCTTAATGTGTCTTGGACAATTTAAAGTTGTTTGTATCGATAGATTGACATAATAGTTTTAGAGAAACCCACACCACATTCATATGTATGAACACAGAATATTTTTTTAATTATTTTTAAAATATTTCACCTAAACCATTTTTTTTTCCTATTTGGCACTTTAATTTTCTTTGGATTTTTTTTAAATATCCCTGCAAAAAAAAGATTAGAATGTCATTTTAATTGAAACTAAACTAATTCGAAAAGCATTAGCCAAATTTTTTTTGCAAAGAATATTATTGACTAGATATAAAATTAGTTATATGATAAATCAAAATAGAAGCATACATTATTGTGCTAAGCATATTCAAAAAAGAAAGAAAGAGAAAATCGGATAATTTTATTGAACATTCGTAATGGTCAGTGGCTTGAATTAAACTAACGGGAAATTATTTAAGGTTCAAAGTTATTCTGAGGTGGGTTTTTTATGACATTAAATTTAACATAACCCTGAGTCAGCCTGCTAGCATTTCACCTTTGAAGCAAAAAATAATTACAAAAAGAAATTTATTTGACGGACACAATAGTTCCTATGCAAAAACCTCATAATTCTTAAGAAGCTCAAGTGTCAAGTCATATTATACAATGTCTAAAGATTAATATGATAATTTATAGTTGTGACATCATGGTGGGATTTTTGCATTCTCATGACTAATTTGTCTACCTCCAAATTTGTGAGGAGCAAATGTATGGGTTTACTCAATCTACTTCAGTTTCCTTTCTATATAAATTCATTTGAGAGAATAAAAATATGATACAAATGAGCCAATTAACTCACTGAGAATATGAGTAAACAACCCAATTGTCATCACTAATAGGCATTAAAGTACCACCGCCTTCAACTTCCACATTTGTCTTGCGTGAGTAAACAACGACCTTTCTTCTGTGCGATGGGGTGGCTAATGCATTTGAAGGCTCATTACTTGTGTCAGAAACCACATTGGTACTGTCAGAGGGTGAAGGTGCACACTGGCCATTTGACAAGGAAGAATCCTCTATGCAGCCATTCGTATTTCCACACGAAGACAATCCTTTCTTCACTGTATAACAATAACATGATCAGGAGAAATTTCACTATGTCGTGTTCTTACTTTATTACATAATTTACTTACATTCAGATTAATAATGTTAGGGAGACATGAAGTTATCAATGCATTGCAGACCATGATTATTGAAAAGATATCTCAGTCTCACCTCGGAGGCTAATGCTATTGAAAGTAACAGTTTAACAGTATTTATCTGAACATGTCACTTAAATTTTTCATTAGAGTTTATTGATGATACAAGGTACAAAAAAATAATTACATAGTTTCCTATTTGGTTGGTTACACTTGAAAGAAAAGGATATTTGAAATATTATTGAATTGTGTATTAATCTGATACAAAGAGGTCTCTATTTATAGAGACTAAAAAACCTAATTCTTGACCTAATGGGCTTGGCCCAATACAACAAATACTAATAATAATAAAAGACCTAATATTTACAACACTCCCCCTCAAGCTGAGGAATAGATATTTATCATTCTCAGCTTGCTAGTAAGTTCTTGAAATCTGTCTGAAGGAAGTCCCTTTGTCAATAGATCAGCTAATTGACGCCCAGTGGGAATGTATGGAGTGGTAATCAATCCGCTATCAAGTTTCTCTTTGATGAAATGGTGGTCGACCTCAATATGTTTAGTCCGACCATGTTGAACCGGATTATGCGCTATACAAATAGCGGACTTATTGTCACATAGCAGCTTCATAGGTCCCTCACATTTTATTTTGAGATCATCAAGTATAATTTTCAGTCATAGTAACTCACAAATGCCTTGAGCCATAGCTCGAAATTCAGCTTCTGCACTTGACCTGGCAACCACATCTTGTTTCTTACTTTTCCATGTCACTAAGTTACCGCAAAGAAACATGCAATAACCAGTGGTAGATCGACGGTCAGTCACGGATCTAGCATAATCAGCATCAGTGTAGACTTCTAAAGAGAGATTGTCATCACGTTGGAATAACAATCATTTACCAGGAGTAGCTTTAAGATACTGAAGAATTCTCTCTACTATCTGCATGTGTTTCTCCTTTGGATCGTGCATAAACTGACTGACAACACTAACAGCATAAGCTAGGTCTGGTCTAGTATGAGCCAGATATATCAATTTCCCAACTAGCCGTTGATATTGTCCTTTATCAACTGGAGGACTCTCCTCTTCATAGCCTATCTTGTGATTCTGCTCAATAGGATTATTAGAGGGTTTACACCCGATCTTTCCTGCTTCTTTGAGAAGATCAAGAACATATTTTCTCTGGCTGATAAAAATTCCTTTCCTTGAATGAGCTACTTCTATCCCTAGGAAATATCTCAGTTTCCCAAGATTTTTGACTTCAAACTCAGAGGCAAGCCGTGTTTGCAGAATCTGTTTCTCCACAAAATCACCACCTGTGATAATAATATCATCAACATATACAAGGAGCACAGTAAGCTTCCCATTATGGGATTGCTTGAAGAAAAGAGTGTGATCTCCTTGACTCTGTTGTCTGTATCCTAAGGTCATCATAACCTTAGTAAACCTTCCAAACCAGGCACGAGGTGACTGCTTCAATCCATACAAGGTCTTTTTTAATCTACAAACTTTATTTTCTCCTTTCACAGAATCAAAACCAGGCGGGATTTCCATGTAGACTTCTTCTAACTCACCATTGAGGAAAGCATTTTTCACATCAAATTGATTTATATTCCAATAGTAATGGGCAGCAAGGGACAACAAGACTCTCACCATATTCATCTTTGCAACTGGAGCAAATGTTTCTTCATAATCAATGCCATAGGTTTGAGTGTAACCTTTGGCAACTAATCGAGCTTTGTATCTCTCAAGAGTTCCATCAGAATTATATTTCAGGGCATAAACCCATTTGCACCCTACTGCTTTCTTTCCATTAGGTCTATCAATAACCTCCCATGTTTTATTTTTTTCCAACACATTCATCTCCTCTTGCATGGCTTGAGCCCAATTCCCATCTTTCAAGGCTTTATGTACTGATTTTGGGATTGCAATAGAGTCTAGTGCTGAAACAAAGCTTTTGTGCTGCACAGAAAGATTAGCAGAGGAAACTAAATGGGAGATAGGGTATTGAGTACAAGAGGGACAGGAGGAACAAGATTTCTTGGGACAAGATCTTTTTCCTTTTCTAAGAGCAATGGGTAAATCATCAGAATCAGTAGTAATGGGTAAGTCATCAGAAGTATTAACATCATTATCAGAAATATGAGATTCAGGACTTACCAGTGGTTCAGACGATTGAGGTTGCTGCTTAGGCAATGTGGGTTGTTTCCTTCTTTGATATACCAACTCAGGTGTCATAATCTTCCGTATCTCTGGTGAACTTGATGTATCAGTCACAGGAGGATCAGACACAGAAGGAACAGGAACAATAGGGACAAGAGGAGGATACACTGACACAGGCAAATGAGTAGACACTGAAGACTCAAAGAAGGGAGGTGATGAGCTTTCTGGTGAAGGATTCTCCCCCTGAAGATGAGGACCTTGGAAAAAGGACTCAGATTCCTGAAATGTAACATCCATAGAAACAAAAAATTTCCTACTACCAGGGTGATAGCACTTGTAGCCCTTCTTATCGGGAACATAACCAAGAAAAACACATTTAATAGCCCTGGGGTCCAACTTACTGCGATGATGTTTATGAACATGAACAAAAGCAACACACCTAAACACTCGTGGAGGAAGACTCATAGTTGGAATAAAAGGGAAAAAAGAAGTTATAGAGTGAATAAGACTTACATGGTCAAGTACCCGAGTGGGTAAACGGTTGATCAAGAATGCTGCAGTAAGAATAGCATCTCCCCAATAGTATTTGGGTACATGTGTCTGAAACATTAATGCACGAGCCACTTCAAGGTGACGATTTTTTCTTTCAGCAACCCCATTATGTTGAGGGGTGTCAACACAAGTTCATGAATCATACCGTTATTTCGTATAAATTGGGAAAAACTGTGATTAACATATTCAGTACCATTATCTGTTCTTAGTCTCTTGATTTTTTTACCAAATTGGGTCTCAACCATTTTATAAAATTGAAAGTACAGATGTGGTACCTCAGACTTTTCACGCATTAAGTAAACCCAAGTTACACGAATGCAATCATCAATAAAAGAAACAAACCATCTATTTCCAAAAGCATGAGGGACTTTAGAAGGACCTCAAACATCAGAATGAATAAAATCAAAAGGTTCAACACTCTTAGTAATACTAGAAGGAAAAGACACACGATGATACTTAGCAAACTCACAAACATCACAATGAAAAGACTCAACAGACTTAGATAAAAACAATGATGGAAATAAAGACTTGAGTAAACTAAAAGGAGGATGTCCCAAACGCTTATGATGAAGCCAAATCAAAGAATCAGCAGTTGATTGACCATGAGACATGAAGATGTGATCTGTTACTTTATTTGCGGCAGATTGTGACACCAGATAGTACATCCCACCTTGCTCTTTAACACTACCAATCATCTTCCCCGTGGCGAGATTCTGAAAAACACAATGGGTAGGGAAGAAGGTTACAGTACAATTCAAATCTTTTGTAATTTTATGAATAGAAAGAAGATTCGTGGAGAGTTTAGGAACATGAAGAGCATCTTTAAGATGTAAGGACTGCTGTAAGTTTATGTCACCAGAACCCGCAACTGATGTATGTGAGCCATCAGCTATGGCTATTGTATGGGTTCCAATGGTAGGATGATAAGAAGTAAAGGAGTCAGCACAACAAGCCATATGATCAGTAGCACCAGAATCAACAACCCAAGAATGTTTAAAATCATTACATGAAGAAAGAAAAGAATGAGTTTTGGAGCTCATACCAGTCATAGCCAAAGCACTAGTATCAGATGGCTTACTCAGATAATCAAGGATGGTTCGGAACCGTTCCAATTCATCTGGACGAAATGCAGGTTGGGTCTCATTAGGTGCAGGGGTTATTTCAGAGGAAGTAAAATGCGCTTGACCACGCATCCTTGCCATCTTTTCTAAGACAATTTGCTTTTCATGGAGGCGAAAGCATAAATCCTTGATATGACTTGTTCTTTTACAATAAGAACACCATCAATCATCTCTCTTAGGTCTAGAAGATGCACCACCATAAAACTTTGTAAAGGAAATCCTTTGAGAAGAGGCCATACTGCACAAAAACAGTCAACGAAAAAGCTCCAAGAAGCCAAAAAATTCGGAAAAAATACCAAACGAAGTCCGATCAAAGATTTGAGAACAGATCCAGAACGAGCTTGGAGAGTCGATCAGAACTGCAGTGGCCCGACCGCCGTCACGCGCCAGTGAAGCTGGCGGCGCGTGGGCTTCACGCACAGGGAAAGGAGCGGCTCGTGGAGGCGCGTCTGAAGTCAGATCGGGCTGGGCTTTTCAGGCGAAGGTCGTCCAAGGGTTGCGAACCTATCTAGGGCTGATCGAAGTTGAACGGTCACCGAAAAACGTCCAAAAATCGCGATGAACAGTGTTGTTAGTCTTGAAACGTGATGACCAGCGATGAACAGTGTGAAGAACGTTTGTTTTGCCACACAAACAGTGACCTTATGTTGTGTGAAGAGGAAAAAGAAGAGAAAAAGTGATCTTCTCGGTCCAAGAGGTCCCCGGAAAAAAAATTCCGGTGACGGCTGATGGCAGCGAGAGACGAAAAAAAGACTAAACAAGGTTTCGTAGGCGCGGAAGCAGAGCCCTCAGGATCGAGAGCTTTGATACCAACTTGAAAGAAAAGGGTATTTGAGATATTATTGAATTGTGTATTAATCTGATACAAAGAGGTCTCTATTTATAGAGACTAAAAAACATAATTCTTGACCTAATGGGCTTGGCCTAATACAACAAATACTAATAATAATAAAAGACCTAATATTTACAACAGTTATTGCTCTCATTCCACAAAACAAACAAACAAGAAATAGATAAATGTCACAGATCCTTTTTCGAGATGTAATAATACATGGTTTTTTCTGGGAGCTAAATAAAACACAGAAGAATAAGATGAATGCCAAAACGGAATAAGTAGATAATAATTATCTGAAGTTCTTTTTCGCAACCTATAATAAATCTGTTTCCCTCAAATCATATGCTTATGGAACTAGTTCAAGCTAACATATAAAACTAGGTCGAACCTACAGCTTCAAATGGTTAAATAGGGACCTACTATTATACTGATACAGTTTACAACCTAAAACCACTAGACTACTAGGTTTACTGCCAACCAATCAACCTGATACTGGTTTATGATGTATACATGATCTTAATTTCAAGTAGCAGATTATATAAACTGCCATGTCATCTTCCAAAGTTTATATGCGGGGAGTTGGACTACCTTAAACTGGATGGTTAAACCAAGTCAAAAACCATTAAGAACCAACTAATTCATTGCAAGCCTAATAAAGTCAGCTAATGGTGGAAAGAACAGAGTTTAGTTTTCGCAAACTGTGTACGTGAATCTGCATTTCTTTATTTTTAACATATAAGAATCTAATCCCCAGTTTATGTGCTCTAGATTAGGAAATTAGACTTGATATAGTAGATAATCTACAAAATGCAGGAACATTTTTGAGATATAATCCATAAAATTGTTTCAGAAGGGGCAGGGGTAGAAATGATATGGGTTTTGAGGACTTGCGCTTATCTTTGTCGGTTTGATTCCAGGTGAGTAATCCAGGGCTTACAAGTGATTTTGATTTAGCTTGGTGTTCCAGACCAGTTATGATATTTGACTCTGACTGGTCAGATGAGAACTCAGGAGCTTGTCCTTGATGAGCTGAAAAAGGAAATGAAGAGCTCTGATCTGACTTGCCTGAACAGAAAAAGCAAGCAAAAATACAGTGACAAGCATTTCTGAGTACATAGGAAGATACCAGGCTCTTACATCTTCATAAAAATAATAATAATAGTAATAAAAGAAAGTAGATGTTACTGGAATCCAAAAAGTGTACTTTGTACTGAGTTTGACCCAAATTCATAATTTAAAGATTGTTGTTGATAGTTACCTATTTTATTAGTATATTCAAATCTTGTAAATTGTAATTAACTATAAAGCCTATATACTTAGTACAACACGGATAAAGGGAATTCTTAAAAATGCAAGATAAGAAATGGTCTAGATATGTTAATACGTATTAAAAAAGAAAAATCTATATTTTGTATAGATGCACAATTTTTGCTATTAAAGAATAATATAAACCACTAAAAAGACCTTCAACTAACAGCTTAAGCTTTTAGATTGAATTGGTTCTTTACATGGTATCACAGGTTCGATCCTTACCGCCTCCATTTAATTAATAAACAATTAAGCCTTGTGGAGTTTCTTAGCACAGGTAGATGGGCTTGTGCATTATCCACCATTCACATCATATGTGAGGGGACGTGTTAGAGATATATAAAATAATTAATGTAGTCTCACCCATCAACTTAAGCTATTGGATTGAATTGATTTTTTATTTGGTATCAGAACTAAAGTAACCATGTGGTCACGAGTTCGTTTCTCACCACCCCCACTTTGTGGTGGAATAAAGTAAGCACAAGGTAAACCAAAAACGGGCCTGTGCAACATAAGGTAGACCAAAAAATGGGCCTGTGCAATATCCACACTTCAAGCTTAAAGGGCTCTTGCGTGAGGAGGTGTGTTAGAGAGATATAAAAATCATTAATGTAGCCTCACTCAACGCCTTAAGGTTTTGAGTTGAAGTGGTTCTTTGCATTTGCAAATAGACATTGATCATTTCTCATTCATACTAGTAGTAGATGATGATCACAATTTACAAAAAGATACTAGTTACATGTGGAAGAGAAACAAACCAACCAGAGCTTTTGGAAGAGAAGTGTGTAAAGAAACCCCCAATAATTCATACGTATAAGAGAAGAAATAAGCAAAGGGTAAACTATGTGGTCCAAGAAGAAAAAGAATAACATCAGTTTAGAAAAGGGGAATAGTTAGGATATTTTTAAATGTTGTGTATCTGAAAAAGAAAATAAATAGGATTATAAAATAGGAAGTAAGTAGGCAGTTACGATTCTATAGGATATTTGTAACTTTCTATAACTGAATAATAAAATCGGTAGAGTATAAAATGGGAAGTTAATAAGCAGTTATGGTTATGTCAAGAGTTTATTGTTAAGGAAGTGGGCCAGAGAATCCTCTGGAGAGGGAGGTTGAGAAGAACCAACAATCTTCTTGCAAACAAAGGAAGATTTTCTAAATAAAGTGCAATCTTTTCATTTATTTCTCTTTACTTTCTATTAATTCCATAACCAGTACATTACAAATGGTATCAGCTATGTAGCACCGATACGACACGCGACACGTGACACGACACGACACTACACTCCGACACGTCAATCCTAAAAAATTATGGATTTCGACACGTTGGGACACGTTTTAATATTAAATAATATTTTTAATTTATATAGTGTATATTTCATTTAATATTTAATAATTTAACAAAAAAATGAAACTAAATCAATAATACCCATCAACACGTTATAAAGATAGAAGCTTTAATAAAAAATAAGAACTGAGATGAGAAAGAGATATAATATCAGATAGAGAGACCAAATCAAATTAGAGAGATCAGAGAGAAGAAGATACAACAAGAGCGTGATAGGAATTGACAACAATGATGCTGAGATGATCTCTTATTTACTTAAGGGAAAAAAACAAAAAGATAAAATTGATATGATCAGGTGGAAGCTTTATTAATATATATATATTTTTTTTTTATATAACAAGCTTTATTAATATATTTTAACTTTTAAAAAAAATTGAAAAAAAAAAATTACGAAAATGTCATTTGACCGTGTCGGACACGGTCAAATTCGCGTGTCGGAATGGTCAACGTGTCGGAAAAAGTCAACCGCGTGTCTGACACCGTGTCGGAGCGTGTCGCCGTGTCGGAGCGTGTCGGACCCGACTCTTCCTGTTTTTACAAGTGTCCGTGCTTCCTTGGGTATCAGAGCTCTCCCAGGGAGTTCTTTCATGGTTGGTACAAGGAAGGAAACAAGAGTGGACTCCTTAGAAAGAAAACTCAAGCGGCTGGCAAAATTGATGGAGGAAAATCTCCAAAAGATGCAGGAAGTGAACCAGTTACGAGCAGAGAGCCAGGATTCTCGATTGCAACGAATTGAAGAATTACTAGCAGAGCATTCAAAGAGGCATGGGAATGAACATTCACAGATGGGTTCTTCTGACGGAAATCTTCTACTAGAAGAGAAGCAACAACGGTGGAGAAAACTTGAGATTGCACTGTTTTCGGGTGAAGAGGCATATAATTGGGTCAACAGGGTCGAAAGGTATTTTGAGTTGAAAGGGGTGAACAATGGAGAGCAACTTCAAGCAGTGATGGTCACAATGGAGGGGAAGGCATTATCATGGTTTCAATGGTGGGAGATCGACGTTACGGAGCCCATATGGGTAGACTTCAAGGAGGCAGTGATTTGGAGATCTCAGCCAGCCATGTTACAAAATCCATATGAACTCCTTTTGAGTCTCAAACAAACAGCAATTGTCACAGAGTATAGGGATGAATTCGAACTGTATGCTGGTCCTTTGAAATGCACAAAATCTGAATATTTAAAAGGCATTTTCTTGAATGGATTACAAGAGGAAATATGGGTTGAATTAAAACTTCATCCCACCATTACGTTACCGAAATTGATGGATTTTGCACAAATCATTGATGAGAAGGATCAAGTGATTAGTAAGGAGCATAAGATGGTTACTAAAGGAGAAGGGTCCCGTAATTTTCCAAGGGTAAAACAGCCACGTACGAGAGTGGAACTTGAACTACCATACAAAACAACAAAAATGGTGGTGCTTCTGTGGTAGAATCAAATGTTAGCCGGTTCAGCGGAGGAAATAGAGGGCGAACAGGAGGATCTAGGAGATTACCAGAGGCTCAATTTCAAGAGAAACTAAGGAAAGGACTTTGTTTCAGGTGCGAAGAAAAATATAGCCCTGACCACATATGTAAAAATAAGAACCTCCAATTGATGTTGATGGAAGAAAGGGAAGGAACGGAAGGAGACGAAGAGGTTGTAGAATTGGGAGGCTGAACATTTGAAGACCATGCAATTGACTATGTACAGTGCAATGGGGCTGACATCTAAGAAGTCCCTCAAATTGTAGGGCACGTTGGCAGATAAGGATGTTGTAGTGTCAATAGATTGTGGAGCTTCACATAATTTTGTATTTTCAGTGGTAGTGTGATAACACATATTTTGTTACACTTATTTGTTACTCTTGATTAGTATTTTTAGGATTTATTTGAATAAAATAATGATTGTTAGAGTTAATTTAGGTTTTTAGTTTTTGATTGGATTTAATTTATTTTCGTCAGAATTTTTCAGCTTTACGTTACTTCAGTATTTTGGCCATATCTCGGTCCATAGTTGTCGGATTGACTCCGTTCTTGTTGGGTTTTTCAGATAACACAGAGAGCTACAATTCTTATGAAGAGCTCGAAGCCCAATTCGGACTGGAAGCTGGTCGATTTCGGACGCCAAGTTGGACGCGTTTTGCTGAAGTTTTGTTTGACTATTGGGCTTGTAATTTAAATCAAAACCCAATTACTTAAGTGGCCCAAAGCCAAGTTTTATTGTTTCATTTTATTTTATTCGGTTTTTATTTTATGTTTGGGCTGAAGCGATGAAACCCTAGCCGTCCTGCGTGACGGCTATTTAAAGGGGACTCTAGGAAACCCTTGGAAGTCAGTTTTTACAACAGAGAAGCTCTCTCTGAGTTTTTATTCAATTGCGTTCTTCTTCTTCTTCTTCCTCTTATTTTTTGAATTATGTTTACCTTAGTCATGCGAGGCTAAGAACCTTTTAATCAACCTAAGGGTAATAGATTCCATGGATTAGTCTTGAGGGTCTGCGTTTATTTCAAATCAGTTTCGTTTCCCCTCCCAACTCAGATTGATATCGTGCGATCGTGGATATTCAATCTGAGGTTCGCGATTGCGATTATGGAAAGGGATTAATCATCAGATTTGATGATTAGGTTGATTGACCCTATGACCTTAAATCAAGCGGGTTGATACTCTGCGATCGTATGAGTAGAAGCATCGTCTTTGATCAAATGCTAAGCGATCGCTTAGAGAGGGTTGTCAATTGGAAATAAGGATTCTGATTCGATTGACAAATCAATCACGATTCTGATATCCTCTTATCCGAGGAAAGACGTCCATGGAACCCAAACCTTAGATTGGTAATTTTTAATTACGAATTTTACATACAATTTTACATTCTGCCTTTTTAAATTATCAAACTGAAATCAAAACAAACTCCCCTTTTATTTTCTGTCATCATAAGCGATTTTTACCCAAACAATTTCCTTGAGAGACGACTTAGGGTTTGCACTTTACTACAAAAAAATTCTGAACCCTAAAGAATTAATTTTTAATTTGCGCGAGTTTGACAGCTCGTGTCAAATTTGGCGCCGTTGCCGGGGAAATTGCATCGGTCTAAATCGTTTTCTGATTCTTGATCATCTTCTTTTTCATCTTCTTCTTCTTTTTCTTTAATTTTCGTTTCTGAAAAAAAAAAAAAAAAATTGGGGAAATCGGTAAAACTTCAGTTTGAGCGATTGGTTCCAGGAGTTCTATTCCCCAAAGGAATTCGACCTTCTGAGCATAAGTCACACCCTAGAAGGGTGTGAGGTGACCCTTATTTTTGCAAAATTCTGTCGTTTACTAACCGTTTTTGCTGTTTCTTAGTCGTTGCAGGACGTATCGGGTATTTCTGAACTTGTTCAACTTGCTCTGATCGCTCTGAAAATTGGTAAGCTGAAGGAGACGGTCATCCCTGTCAAAAGTCGTGAGGCTTTGCCTCACGAATCAGGCCCTGGTTTTGCCAAACTCCTTCGTTTACTATTTTATTTTATTTTTCGAAAAAAATTTATTTGATTTTTGAGTCCGTAGGGTTATTTAGAGTTTAGGAGAGTTGGTCTCATATCATTCTGAGTTCATTTAGTATTTTTAGTAGATTTATTTTTGCTTCTGTTTGCTATGTATCCAATTTTTCACCCTACAGATGCTTGTCCTTCCTTTCCAGACAGCGGTTTCCAAGTTGATCAGTCTGTTGCTGCAGTTTTTCCTGGAAAGCCACAGTACCAGCAGCAAAATAATCCCTTCTACAATATATATAATCCTGGCTGGAAAAATGATCCCAATCTCAAATGGAGCCAGAATCAGCAAAGTGCACCATTCCAGCAGAATCAGCAAAGTGCACCATTCCAGCAGAGGCAGCAGTTTGTACCTTCACAACAGAGGCAAAATTTTCACCAATTTGCACCTCCACAACCAATGCAGCAGCAGCAAATGCAACAGCCACTAATGCAGCAGCAAGCTAGTAGCAATGGCCCTTCTTTGGAGGATTTAGTGAAGCAGATGGCAACTAACAATCTGCAGTTCCAGCAGATTACTGAGTTTTCCCTCCAGAATCTGCAAACACAGATTGGCCAACTTGCAACGTCAATGAGTCAAAATCAACAAGCAAGTGGCAGCTCCCTTCCATCCCAAACAGTTCCAAATCCAAAGGGAAGCGGAAATGTGAGTGCTATTACTCTGCGATCTGGAAAACATATGGAGGAGCCAAACCACACTGCTGCTGAGTCATCTAAGGGAAGTGACACTAGCTCCAAGAAGCAGAGCACTGATACATCTGAGCATTCTGTTTTCTGCATTGATGTGATAGACGAAGTTGTTGAGGATGTTTCTGCTGAATTCCTTGAAGATTTTTCTGATTTTTCATCTACTGATTCTGATTTCTGTGGTTTTGGTGATAGTCAAGAGTGCATTGTGTGTGCTGAAATAGCATCTCATCTTTCTGGTTTCAATGATGCACTGATTGATTATTCTGATTCAGAGTGTGAATCTGCATTTTCTGAATTGCCTACTGATATTATTGATGATCCTAATTCTGTTTCTGAGAATTTGTTTACAGGCATTGCTGCTGACTTGTTTTCTGCAGAATTTGCACCACCAACTACACCTCTTCCATCCATTGAGCAGCCTCCGAAATTGGAGTTGAAGGTTCTTCCCGACCACTTGAAATATGCATTTCTTGAAGAGAATGAGCAACTACCAGTCATTGTGGCAAAGAACCTTCTACCTGAGCAGGAAGATAAACTGTTAACCCTGCTGAAAGCAAATAAGAAGGCAATTGGGTGGATAATGGCTGACATTATTGGCATTAGCCCTTCCATGTGCTTGCACCGCATTTTGCTTGAAGAAAGTGTTAAACCAGTGAGGAAGAAATCAAGCTAGTTGATGCTGTTTATTCTCCTTAGGGAGTTCAGGGAGTTCTCCTCCTTCTTTTTCTTTTCTTTCTGTTATTTGCATTTTTATTTTTCTTTTCCTTTCTTTCTTTTAGTTTATGATTTTTCATAGGTAGATTTTCCTTTTCTTTCTGGTAATTATTGAGTGGTACATGGAGTAGACTTAGATCACAGTGTTTGATAGCATAATCTGTTAGGCTTTGATCTCGATTCTTGGATTACAACTACCTGTTGATTGCATGACTTGGTTTACCCTTGGGAGGTTTTGAGCCCGCATACATGGCATATATTCTGGCCATGCTTTCTTTCTTGTGTGTTTCTGCTCTTGATTGTTGTTCTCTAGAACTTGCTCTTGTTCTTTTTGAAACTGCATTTTTCACTTGCATGCATGAACATGATTGAGGCATTCTTTCTTTTCTGTACCCACTTTAGCCAGATAGCCATCCCTTATATTATTATCCCTTGGTGAGCCCCTTTGAGCCTTTATATCTTTTATTTCTTAAGCCGCATTACAAGCCTAAGTGAAAAACCAATTAATTCCACACCCTGGAGTTTTACTGAGCATTGGTTTCATTGTGATGTTGTGTTTAAGTGTGGGGGTTTGCCCGAGACAGACAAAAGTTTAAGTGTGGGGGGTGACCATCTGATTCATTTCTGCTATGTGGTTTTACTTATAAAACAAAAAAAAACAAAAAAAAAAAACAAAAAAAACAAAAAAAAACAAAAAAAACAAAAAAAAACAAAAAAAGTGTTTATCTTTTCAGTATCTTTGTTTTATGTTCTTAGTTTAGTTCTTAACTTTTGCTCTTTGTAAAATTCTGGGGTGTTTAGCTTTCTCTTCCATATTCATCCATACCTTTACCTCAGCCCAATTACAACCCTGCATAAAGCCCTCTTGATTTGTGCATGCATGTGTTATGAGCAGTGGAGAAGTAGAACTTGAGCAAGCCTATGGTAGGATGATTTTCTTGAGTAGATTTGAGTGATACACTGATTACCTGATACACTTGAGAGAAGAATATTGAGAGCATCATGTGAGAAACCATTTTATGTAATTGGCATATGCAGCTGAAATTAGCAGGTCTTGTGATTTGAGATTAGGGAATTTCTGTCCTGATTGATTTATCTGTAGAAGACTTGTGATCTTTGTATATTTTATGTATGCTTGGTAATTGTTAGAAAGGATTGGTTGATATTAGTATTTGCTTTCAATTTTAGTTTTTGCCAAGAGTGCAAAAAGATAAGTGTGGGGGAATTTGATAACACATATTTTGTTACACTTATTTGTTACTCTTGATTAGTATTTTTAGGATTTACTTGAATAAAATAATGATTGTTAGAGTTAATTTAGGTTTTTAGTTTTTGATTGGGTTTAATTTATTTTCGTCAGAATTTTTCAGCTTTACGTTACTTCAGTATTTTGGCCATATCTCGGTCCATAGTTGTCGGATTGACTCCGTTCTTGTTGGGTTTTTCAGATAACACAGAGAGCTACAATTCTTATGAAGAGCTCGAAGCCCAATTTGGACTGGAAGCTGGTCGATTTCGGATGCCAAGTTGGACACGTTTTGCTGAAGTTTTGTTTGACTATTGGGCTTATAATTTAAATTAAAACCCAATTACTTAAGTGGCCCAAAGCCAAGTTTTATTGTTTCATTTTATTTTATTCGGTTTTTATTTTATGTTTGGGCTGAAGTGATGAAACCCTAGCCGTCCTGCGTGACGGCTATTTAAAGGGGACTCTAGGAAACCCTTGGAAGTCAGTTTTTACAACAGAGAAGTTCTCTCTGAGTTTTTATTCAATTGTGTTCTTCTTCTTCTTCTTCTTATTTTTTGAATTATGTTTACCTTAGTCATGTGAGGCTAAGAACCTTTTAATCAACCTAAGGGTAATGGATTCCATGGATTAGTCTTGAGGGTCTGCGTTTATTTCAAATCAGTTTCGTTTCCCCTCCCAACTCAGATTGATATCGTGCGATCGTGGATATTCAATCTGAGGTTCGCGATTACGATTATGGAAAGGGATTAATCATCAGATTTGATGATTAGGTTGATTGACCCTATGACCTTAAATCAAGCGGGTTGATACTCTGCGATTGTATGAGTAGAAGCATCGTCTTTGATCAAATGCTAAGCGATCGCTTAGAGAGGGTTGTCAATTGGAAATAAGGATTCTGATTCGATTGACAAATCAATCACGATTCTGATATCCTCTTATCCGAGGAAAGACGTCCATGGAACCCAAACC
Organism: Gastrolobium bilobum; assembly: GCF_033153095.1. Taxonomy (NCBI): domain Eukaryota; kingdom Viridiplantae; phylum Streptophyta; class Magnoliopsida; order Fabales; family Fabaceae; genus Gastrolobium; species Gastrolobium bilobum. Next base: position 184,725 of record NW_026898255.1, read on the forward strand.
TTAGGTTGGTTATTTTTAATTACGAATTTTACATACAATTTTACATTCTGCCTTTTTAAATTATCAAACTGAAATCAAAACAAACTCCCCTTTTATTTTCTGTCATCATAAGCGATTTTTACCCAAACAATTTCCTTGAGAGACGACTTAGGGTTTGCACTTTACTACAAAAATTTTCTGAACCCTAAAGAATTAATTTTTAATTTGTGCGAGTTCGACAGCTCGTGTCATAGTGCAGGAACTTCGTTTGCCAATTCAGGAAACACCACCATATCAAGTTGAGGTGGGAGATGGAAGAAAAATTACTTGTAAAGGGGTCTGTAAAGAAGTCCTTTTATGGCTTCAAGGGTGGCCTATTCAACAACACCTTTACATTTTTGAGTTAGGAGGCGCAGATGTGGTGCTGGAAATGGAATGGTTTTAGGAGAAATAAGAGCCAATTTCAGAGATTTAACTATCAAGGTGGATATAGATGGTGAAACTCGTTTCCTAAAGGGGGATCCAGCCTTGTCTAAGACAGCAGCATCTCTTAAAGCTGTTATTAAAGCATTACAAAATAACGGTGAGAGATTTCTTATTAAAGCATTACAAAATAATGTGGGCCCAGCCTTTGCTGATCAGCAAATCAGTTTCATGGCGTGGGATAGGAGGTTGAGATGGTAAATAGCAAGGAAGAAGAAGAGTGAGGGTATCTGGAATTTTGGGAATTGCTTGGGCCCTTTTTGGGATTGGGAGAGAGTGGAACCTCTCATATGTGTTCCACACTATCTTACTTTTTCCTGCATTGTGTTTTCCTTAGTGTCACTTTAATTTCATATTTCCTGCAAAAGTTGTTGTTAATGTGTCTCTGTTTGTAATCGTTTGTGCTTCAATATATGAAGGTATAATATTCAGATCCAAATTACTGCATTAATTCCTTTAGTTCTGTTAATTAGTGGTTGGTCTGTATCATAGTGCCATGAGGGTCTCCATCACCAATTGCCAGTTCTGGATGGCGGTGGTCAATGCCTAAATTTCGGAGATCTATTGGCACAACTCCGGGATGGCCTCCTCCTATTCCTGTGGCTCGATTACCGGTATTAAGGGAGGTAGTCAATGAAAGCGCCAAAAAGTTTAAGTGTAATTCTATAGTTGGCAAAATTGCAGAGGGAGAAGACAAAAAAGAAGATAGAAAGAGGCAAGAATGAGATCGATTGAGAGACAGAAGAGAATCAGAGAATTTTTTGAAGTAATTTTCTTCTTGTCCATTCCATTCAGTCATTTGACCTTTTATAACAATTTGAAATACTAAAACCGAAAAGAAAACAACTATTATTCATAAATGTTATTCATAATTGATACCAAAGACTAATTGAAATGTTAAAAAAGGTACAAAGCCAATTAATGGTGATTGATACTAATACATAATCTAATCTTAAAATTAATGGATGCCAATAAATGCTAATTAATACTACGTGAAGACCTTGGTGCCTAACAAGTGGCAGTTTTATAAACCACTATGTCATTTTCCAAGATTTATGAGAAGGGAGTTGGATTACCTTAAACTGGATTTGGTTAAACCAAGTAAAAAACCACTAAGAATCTATCAGTTTATTGCTAATAAATTCAGCTAATGGTGGAGTGTACATAATTTAGTTTTGCAAATTGTGTACCTTGAATCTATATTTCTTTATTTTTAACATCTAAGAATCTACTCTACAATTTATGTGTTCAAGATTAGGGTATTAGACTTGATACAATAATACATGCAGAATTTGAAATAAAGTCCATAATTTTGTTTCAGAAGGGGGTGGTGACATGTTGTAGAAATGATAAAGGCTTTGAGGACTCACCTTTATGCTTGTCAGGTTGATTGCAAGTGATTAATCCAGGGCTTACAGGTGATCTTGGATTAGCATGGAGTTGAGGACTGGGAATGACATTTGCCTCTGAGAAGTCAGGTGAGAAATCAGGAGCTCGTCCTTGATGAGCTGACAAAGGAAATAAGGAGCTCTGATCTGACTTACCTGAAAAAAATCAAGCAAAAGTACAATGACCAGCATTTTTCAGTAGATAGGAAGATACTAGGCTCTCACATCTCTTACATCTTAATAATACTGATAGTAATAAAAAAGAAGGTAGATGTCACTATAATCCAAAAGTGTGCCTTGATTATTTGATTCTACCAAGGAATAGCAGAACAAAGAAAAACAACTTGATGAACAGAATATAAACTACAGTTGCAGAATTCTAACGGCAATATTACACTTTAGTCCTTCCAAATCTTCTCGATAATCTTATTTATTTGGTGTAATTAGTTGGGCTCGATCACGCTCCAATCCAATTGTAGAGCTGTAAAAATGGGTCAGTCCGTCTCATTAGGCCATAGCCCATATGGGTTAGCTCAATAATAAAGGCCTTCACGGGCCAAAAGCCCTATGGGTTAGGACTAGCCCACGGACCATCCAAAATTATAATTTCATAATTTTTTTATCATATTCAATACATTAAAAAGGGACGAGAAACGAGACTGGAGAAGATATCTTGAACGTTGCACTAGCCTACGATTTGATGCTAGTGAACACCTTTTTTCAAAAAAGGGAGTCACATCTAATCACTTATCATAGTGGCCAAAATTATAGTCAGATTGATTTCTTTCTGGCTAGAAGAGAAGATAGAACTTCTTGTGTCGACTGTAAGGTCTATCCTGAAGAGTGTGTCGCTACGCAACATAAGTTATTAGTCTTGGATGTTCGGTTCAACAAAGTACTTACAATGCGGAAGAGGACTCAGAACCCAAGGATAAGGTGGTGGAAGCTTAAGGAGGGAAAAGAGAAAGAGTTCAATGAAAGAATGTTGCACGAAGGACCTTAGGAGTTTGATGGAGGAGTAAATGCAATATGGAATGAGGTGGCTAAGTGTATTCACAATATGGGAAGGAGGGTGTTGGGAGAAAGCAAAGGAAATGGATTTCATACAAAGGAAACATGGTGGTGGAATGGAGAGGTGCAAGAGGCAATTAAACATAAGAAGGAGTGCTTTAGATCTTTGCATAAAAGTCTCAATGAAGAGAACTTGCAAAAGTTTAGATTGGCGAGAAAAAATGCAAAGAAAGCAGTGCGAGAAGCTAGAGGCAAGGTTTTCGCTGAGTTGTATAATAATCTTGGGAGCAAGGATGGTGAAAGAGGTATTTATAAACTTGCAAAAATAAGGGATAAGAAAAGTAAAGACCTCACACAAGTTAGATGCATCAAGGATGAAAATCAAAAACTTTTGGTGAGAGATGAAGATGTGAATGAAAGATGGTTGAACTACTTCAACAAGCTGTTTAATGGGGATGGAGATACAAGCGAGGTGGACTTGGAAGACGCTTATGATGATATGAATAGAAGATTTGTGCGCAGAATTAATGCACATGAAGTTAAGGAGGCTTTAAAGAGGATGAAGACTAATAAAGCCTTAGGGCCTGATGGAGTTCCCATTGAAGTGTGGAGAGGCCTGGGGGATGTGGCAATAAAATGGTTGACCAATCTTTTCAATAAGATTCTCCAGACAAATAAGATGCCTGATGCATGGAGGAAAAGTATGATTGTGCCTATCTACAAAAACAAGGGAGATATACAGAATTATTCAAACTATAGAGGCATTAAGCTAATGAGTCATACTATGAAGTTGTGGGAGAGGGTTATTGAACACCGCTTGAGGAGAGATACCAAGGTTTCTGTAAATCAATTTAGATTTATGCCAGGAAGATGTACCATGGAAGCCATTTTCTTGATGCGACAACTAATGGAAAGATATCGAGAAAAGTAGAAGGACTTACATATGGTGTTCATAGACCTTGAGAAAGCATACGATAGGGTTCCAAGGAAAGTTTTATGGTGGGTTCTGGAGAAGAAAAAGGTTCCATCAAAGTATGTAAAGGCAATCAAGGATATGTATGATGGGGCTACTCACGGTAGGTGTACACCAAGGGTCGGCTCTAAGTCCTTATCTCTTTGCCTTAGTTATGGATGAACTAACAAAAGATATTCAAGAGGAAGTGCCATGGTGTATGCTTTTTGCAGATGATATTGTGCTTATTGATGAGAGCAAGGATGGTGTTAATAGAAAACTTGAATTGTGGAGAAGCACATTGGAATCCAAAGGATTCACATTAAGTCGAAGCAAGACTGAGTATCTGAAGTGTGAGTTTTCTCTGGTACGAGATGGGGACCAAGATCCCATGCATCTAAGTGGTCAAGAGGTACCCGAAAAAAATGCTTTTAAATACTTGGGCTCCATTTTGCAAAAAGGTGGAGAGATTGATGAGGATGTAAATCATAGAATCAGAGCAGGGTGGATGAAATGGCGCAGTGCATCTGGATTGTTGTGTGATCGCAAAATCCCCCTTAAGTTAAAAGGAAAATTCTATAAAACAGCAATAAGACCGGCAATGCTATATGGAGCGGAATGCTGGCCAGCACATAGGCAACATGAGCATAAGGTGGGAGTAGCAGAGATGAGGATGTTAAGGTGGATGTGTGGTTATACAAGGATGGATAAGATAAGAAATGAAGATATTCGATGAAAGGTAGGAGTAGTATCAGTAGCCGAGAAGATGAGAGAACATAGATTGAAGTGGTTTGGGCACGTGATGAGAAGGCCCCTGGATGCTCCTGTGAGAACAGAAGTTTGTTACCAAGAGCTCAACACAAAAAGAGGCAGAGGTAGGCCGAAACTTACTTGGGGGAAGGTAGTAAAACAAGATTTAATGGAGTGGGATATAGATTGGCGGACGGTATGTCTTAGAACGGAATGGAGAAAAGCTATAAGTATGGTGGAGGGTTAGACCCGTTGTTATTCCTATGGTCCAGATGGTCCATTTTTAGTCATTTTCCCCTTCATTTCCCCCACTTCTTCTTTTCCCTTTCTTTTTTACTTATATATATATATATGAGGCAGGATCCTTTGACACCTCATCTGAGAGCCGTTAGATAAAAAAAGATCAACGACTCTGATTTGTAAGCATGTGATACCATTGATCTTTTTTTATCTAATGGCTCTCAGATGAGGTGTCAAATTTCAAATTTGACACCGGTGTCAAAGGATCCTACCTCTATATATATATATATATACATATATATCATTACTTTTTTTCCTTTTTTTTTACAACCGTTTTGTACCTTTCATGTGGGTTCATCTACCACCGACCCCAATTAATTTGGGATAAAAGTGATGTTGATGTTGATTCAATACATTAAAAATTATTTTAACAAATAAACATTTAACACTTTCTTAACATATTTTATACAAATTATAAATTTTTTATAATTTACTTTTTTTAATAAAATAATATTTGTATTTGTATACAAATATAAAAGTGAAAAATGTAAACAAAATTTTAATATACGTGAAAATTTAGTTATTACTTTTACTAAATTCATTATTAAATGATGTCATCAAATAAAGATTTTCTCACCGGGAGTCATAACAGAATACTACAACTGTAGTGGAAAACTAAAAGCTTAATACATCCAATGGGGAGTGTTGTAAAATATTATGGATGACCTTTCACATGAATTACGGATGACCTTTCACATTGTTCATAACATGTGACTTTTGTTTTTCATGACCTTTGATGTGTTCTATACCCATCACACAAATGGTGTGTTGAATTGTAGAATACATCTAAGGGAGAGTGTTGTAAAATATTGTGGATGACCTTTTACATGGTTCATAACATGTGACTTTTTATTTTTCATGACCTTTGATATATTCTACAACCATTACACAAATGGTGTGTTGAATTGTAATTATTCCCCTAATTATGTTTAGAGTCCTACATAAGGACATGTCTTAGATGAAAAAAGTGGTACTTGGTAAATTCAGAATATAATAATATTTTCTTACCTTCAAGAGCTCGTACTTGTTCTTATCTTATTCTTCCTTTTATTTTGTCCCGTGGGCCAGCCCTAACCCAGCCTGCTAAATTATAGGGCTTTAAGGGTTAGGGCTGACCCGCGAGCTTCAGCGCATTTTGACACGTCTAGTAGTGGGCTTAAGTGATTGGTCACTTGGCTAGGGTTAGGTAAATAATGATTCACCCAAACCCTAGGTATATGAGACACAAACTAAATCATTCCCCTTATCTATACATTGAAGGCAATTTTCATGAAACTCATGCTCCCGGACTCAAGGATTAAGCTCATTTATAATGACGATTTTCAACAGCATCCAAGTCAATAATAATATCCAATACCAATATTGATGGACATTGAGTTAGAAAGACAAACTATGACACTATTAAAAAATTACCTTTGCGTTCTTTCAATGTCATATAAGCAACCTTGGCTGCACTCATCTCTGCCTGCTTCTTGGATTTAGCTTCTTGTCCAGTAAAAAGCTCCCCTTCTACCTCGACTTGTGACAGAAATATTGGCATATGAGCCTCACCAGATTTATTTGTACTATAAATGGGTAAACTAAATCCTTCCTTTTGAACCAATTCTTGCAAAAGATTCTTGTATAACACAATATGATCCTGAAATTTTTAGACAATGTACCACCAGTAGAAAAGGTGTTTAAAAGGTTGCTAAGAAAGTTATCTAAATAGTTAAAAGAAATTAAGACTAGCCTCTTGAACTCCGCCTGGTGATAATGACATTAAAGCAACTTCAGCTGCAGCATGTTGAGCATCCTTCAATGAAGAAAAGAACTTATGACTCTCAAAGGTTTGTCCATCAATTGTGACTTTGCACTTAAAACGCATGGCATGAGGAGGGCCCTCCCATTCAGAAGAATACACTGGGAGATGTAGGTTTCTCTTTTGAGCATAGCTTTGCAGTTGATTCTTGTACAAATGTAACATATCTATGACAAAATTGAATGTAAAAAAGTCATAAGAAATACTATCACATTGTGATTAATCATTAATTAAAGAATATAATCCCATGACAGAAAAGGATAAGTAACCAAAGAATTAAATATGTTATGTTGCTATTATCAACTTCCTTCATACTTTCGACTATTATGGCTTGGTTGATCTATGCAGCCAACCTAATCTGGTGGGATAATGATGTTTGTTGTTGTTAAATGCTTTAAATTTCACAAATCCGCATCTGCATTGTGAAAACAGACGCTGAGTAGCTACATGTTCTATAGAAAAAAAATCTAAAAGCAAAATTTCCAAATGGACATCAGGCCCTTTTAGCTTCTACTGCCCCAGCATAGTGTCTGTTGGCAGCAGCAATCATTAGGCTGGAGGCAGAAAATTCCTACAGCACATTCAACAAGGGGAAAAAGATAAAACTGCACGGTGTGAGAGGGGGAACCTAGGCTAGTGAAACATCACTGGCACCCGTGGCAATAAGTTTTCTACCTGAAATCCCCTGCAATCCCTCATACAATGCCAATGTGTTACGCTAGGGCATATTACAAATGCCATAATTATTTTTTCTTATAACTTAAATGAAAACTGAAATTGCAGAAGAGACACTGCCTTCAGGTAAGAGGGAAAACTGCATCTGATTTTAGATCTCGCAAATCAGACACCCCCCACTGCCAAAAAAACTCCATCTCTCAGACAAAAGAAAGATCCTTAACCTACTCAACTGCAACTAATTATAATAACACACTATCACATTAAACCATGAACCAAAAAAAGAAGATAAAGAGTAATCATATTACTTTTCTGATCTCCTGCAGTCATGATATCTCTAACAGCTGAGACAGGGCTACTAATCTGAGAAGTTTGGCATGCTTCTTCTAATTTCGGTTGCAACTCTCTGCTTGCGGGAAGTATGTTATCAACATCAGTGCTGGGAGCAGCAAAACCTGCAGGTCCAATACAAATTAACATGAATCTTTTGTAAAGATCAAAATCTGGAATATAGTCTCGCAAAAATCAAGAAGCTGTTCATTTTAAGATCCAATTATATAGTATTACACATGCATCCGGAAAGAGATGAAATGTACTTATATTTGATTAGTGAATAAGGAACACAGCACAATTCAAGTGTTTTAAAATGCGATCACACGCTACTTTGAATAGTGAATTAGGAAGAGAGAAGGATTAACCTAAACTAATAGTGTAACGGGCTAACGACACACAATTTATAAACTCAATAATTTTATAACAAACAAATAAAAAACACTTACAACAAGAAAATAAGAGAGCAAAAAATGCCTAAAATCATTCAAGGATACCATTATGTGCAAACTGAAATCAGTTAGGCTGGCCAGTATTGAATACAATCAAATTATGTCACATTTTATACAGATAATTGTAAACAAACTTCAGGACATAACAATAATATACACTTTCATTGTAGTAGTGTGCAGGATCTCTTGCTTGTGTCATGTTTGGGCCAATACAATCTTATTGACCCAAGAAACAATAAATAAAACAACTTCTACAAAGAATCAGACAGAAAGAAGCAAATCTAATGCAATAACACGAGCGCTTCAAGATGATTTCACCTGAAGCTGTGTAGAAGTTCAGCATTACATGTTCCCTTATATTGCAACTCAACATTCTATGGAAACAAACAACAAAAAGAAATAATCTTAAGAGTCTCAAACCCTCAACTATTGATAGAAATAGTACACACTTCACAACAGATAACTGAAGTAGTTTCCCAACAATTGAAAAAGCTAAGGATTCCACTCTACACTTGACTACTCTAAAATCCTTCATTTTGCACATTCTGGTCGAAAATTAATTCCATGCAAGGGAGGAGGTGAATTACTCATTAATATAGGGAAGCAAATGCAAATAATATCTTCAAGACATGCAACACAGCACATAAATTCAAAACTATGGCTATGAAATCTAAGGATATCATTGGATTTAGTGAAAGGAAAAAGGAATGACATTAGTTTATTATTATTTCAACTGCTTAAAATAAGTTGAAATAGAATGAAATGACATATAAACTAGTACATTTTATTCAATTCTACTTTTTTTTCCCTCCAATTTATGGTATAGGATATAGTAATCTCCTTATTATTATTCTGTTTACTTCTTAGTTAATAGAATATACTTATAAACACTTCTATCCATTCCATTAAAATAAACCAAAAATTAAATCTAAATAATAATATAAGAATAAGACACTTTTATGCATTAATATAAGAATAATTGAATAAATAAGTCATGCAACAATAAGAGGTACCAGAAGATGGTGATGATGATGGTGATGGTGTGGAAGGAGCGCAAAGAGAAGGTTGTGGAAAAGAAGAAAATCCAGAGAGGGAGGGTTGAGGAAAAGAATAAAGGGGACAAAGAGAAATAGGATTGGGATTAGGATTGGGATTCGGATTAGGTTGGGAGAAATGGTTGAAGGCGAGCATGGCTGCAGTGTTCTGCGATTCTTTAACGGTGCGGCAAGGGGAAGGTGAGTGGAAGGGAACGCCGTTAACGGTTACGGTGGAAGTGAAGCGACGGTTGTGATCGGGTCCTTCTCTGGTCGTTTCGTATTCCGGCAAACTCCATGACTTTTTCTGGCACAACTCTTGCACCTTCGTTTTGTACATTGTTCACTGATTCAACTTCGTCTCTATCTCTCTCTCTATGCTCGTTTTGGCCCTGTTCTTTGGGTGGAACCACCACTCTATCTCTATGCTCGTTTTGGCCCTGTTCTTTGGGTGGAACCACCCCTCAGAATCTCACTGGGTCTCAAAGTTACTTTCAAACACAGTGACAGTGCGTTTGAGGATATCGAACTGTTTTTCTTTTTCTTTTTTTGCTGTGGGCTCGTAGCAGCAGTATCAAAATATTCATAAAATTGTGAGTTGCATTTAATAATAGAGATTATATTAGGGGTTTACGAGACAAAATTTTCTCAAGCATATATAATGTTCGTGTAATTTTATCTTCTAGAAAATAAGAATGTTTAAACTCATATATGAGTTATAAATTTTCGTATTTGATTAGCTTGAAAATGAATTATTGTGGATGCATCTTGATACTTGCTCCTGATTATATTTTAAATTTTTTATTAAATTTAATGTCTCTTATATTATAGGAAATAAATCATATACATTTAAAGGTGTGTGGTGTTAATATTTTTTTTTTCTCTTTTATCTTTACATAACCTCATATGAGCTTCATATATTTTTATGTATATATAAAAAATAATTTTATTTTCTACAATATGAAACATCATACCTTTTTTTATTTATTTTTGAATATTTAATATTAATACAAATAAAAATATTATTATAATTGAATAAATAATAACATTTTATTATATTTACAATCTATAATGTTAAGTTTTAAAATAATGTTTTTTTTTTCTTTTAATTTAATATTTTTGTATTTTACGTTAATTTTATTGTATTAGTATTTCTCATATTATAAGAGATAATCTTAGCTCATATACATTGTGTGGGTTTTATATTTTCTTTTTCTTCTTTCTACATAGCCCACGTAGGTCTCACATATTTTTATGTGCGTGTACTGTGCATTAAAATTAACTCATATAACATAAAAAACATTAATCACTAATTTTATAATAGATAATGTATTTATATTTTTCAACAGTTTGTTATAAGAAACAATATTAATGGATTACATTATTTATATCGGTATAAATTATATTCTCAATTTTAATCTTTAATCTAATTTGTATCTAACAATTTAAATTAGAGTTATCACATATAAATATATCAACGATTAAAATTAAATATAAGACTTATTATTTTAAAGATCATCACGTCTTGTCAAGTAAAAATATGTAATTGATAAATGAAAAAGTAAATGTATATGGAATGATTTTATCAATTGAAAATTTTGAATATAAAAGATAAATAAAATTATCATATCATCCTCATTCATCTTCAGACATAAATAATTAAAATATTCGGAAAATATGGCTATGCAATTCAAAAAGTTACCTCTAATAACAATTTGCCTAACATTTTGAAATTACTCACTCAGTGAAACTGTTTGTTATTTTAAATGATATAAAATTATGTCATTTTTAAAGAAATTATATCGTTTTGGTGTGTTTTTACATTCTCTCCTCTACTTTCTTTTTCTTCCTAATTTTATATAAAAAAAAATGACAAAACATACCAAAATGACCTATTTTTATTAAAAATGATACAATGTTGTGTCATTTAAAATGACAAACATTTTTCTCATTCATTAAATACATGAATAAATTTTAGGATATGATATTTGTAATACCTTGTATGCATCCGATTTGTTATATTGCGCATAGCATTAAGCATAATTATAATCACAGCAATTGAATTAAAAAATGATAAACTTTTTTTTTCTGTTAATAATTATTTTTCTTATTAATACTCTTTTCGTATTTAAAACAATTCAAAATTGTAATCATAACTTTAACATTTTGTACATTTTGTGGAATACTTAAATAGGCCATACTCTACTTCTATATAAATGTCAAGAGGTCTCCGTAAACCAACAAAGCTTAAATCTCATTTTATTAATGCTTAACATTGAACAATCTTCGCATTTCATAAAATTGGGAATGATTGCCATAACTATATATTTCTATCTTTTAGCAGGTTAAACTAGACATCTAACAAGATCGAGTGGGTTCTTTCTTGATTTTAAGCTTTGGGGTGAAGGAACTTTGGGTCTCTATGATGGCACCAAGTAGAAGTGGTGGTTTCAAGCTCCAAGATTGAGGAAGGAAGAAAGCAACAATGGAGGTGGAATGAGAGGGGAGGGGCGACGATGGGTGGAAGAGAGAGAGAGTATGAGTTGGGAAAAATGAAAAAATGAAGAGAGAGATGGTCATGGACTCATGGTATTTTAGAAATATCTCATGATGAGATTACCATATTGTCCTCCTTGTAATTTCTATCACACTAATTCGTTTAATCACTAATTTCACATGACTGGTAGTTTTTGGCCATTGGGCTCAAATGCAGTGTATCACTCGCAAGTAACTCTAAGTTCGGGCAGTGTTCGCTAAATTATGATTTTACCCTTGGGTAAGGCTTAACCCCAAATTGAGTGTTTTTTTATTTAAATAGCCTTCTAATTATCCTCTAATTACACATTAATTTCTAATTAATGCAACTTAATTACTTGGGTTATTATAACATTCAAGAGAAGCTTATGTTACAAACTACAATAAGAGAGGAATAAGTCCAATAAAGTGTCAAGTATTGTTAAATCCAACATGTCAAGCATCAACTTCATGTGGAGCATAAAGATTCAAGATTAAATGCAACAAGTTAAGTCCATTTTCCCATTATAATATACTTTTAAAACTTATATAAGGTTGTAAAGGTATCATGGTTTTTTCTTTCATGAGCTCAATATTGCATAATCTCTAAAAATTGCATGACTCTTATACAAATCTTCTTGGCACGCTTTTCTGATAAAGAAAATTACCAACATATGCTAAATGTGTTAATTATTTTTACAAGAGTCAAGAATGTTGTTTGAAAAATAATCAACATGTTTTTGAACATGTTTGAACCTTAGAAATATTTTTTCAAAGAGTTAATTATTTGTTCTTATAATGATAGAAACCAATTGAAAGTAAAAGGAAGTGAAAAAATGCATTTCTGACAATTTTTCACTTGCTGTCGAGGAAGTATTCCAATACTTCATAATGTATTCCAATATTTTCTAGGAGAAAAACAAGTATTTGAATATTGGTGGAAAAGCAAATGAATACCTTGCATCCAGATCACATATAATGGCTATACACGACTGGTTTTGATGAAATCACTATATATATATATATATATATATATATATATATATATATATATATATATATATATATATATATATATACACTTTCAATGGCTCGTAAAGATATTGAGTATCATTTGTACAGATTCTAAGAGTATTTTGAGGGTAGAAGGAGCTTCATAACTATTCATTATGATATACACGAATCTATCAATCTTAATCTCATTCTTGCAAATTCATCGTATATACTCACACATAGGTTCAACTTGTATACTTGTTTTTTGAAAGAGTTATCATTTGATTATTGTTCTCCTAATGTAAATTCATATTGTGAGGTTCTCAAGCACTTGAGAAGTTTGGTGGTTAAAAGGTTTCTAAGCACCCGTGAAACTTAGAGATTATAAGGTTGCTAAACACTTGTGAAACTTAATGGATTGTAAGATTTTCAAGCACCCAGAAGAATCTAGGCTTTAAAGGTTTGTCATGCACCCATGAAGCTTGAACTATAATGGAAGATTTGTTTTAGCGGCTTGCAATCTAGACATATGTCACAAGTAGTGATGATCGAATCAGAATAATTTGTTTACATTCTTCCTAATCCTCAACTCTTTATATTCTAGCACTTTACTTATTTCTTGTTATCTTATACATGTTAGAATCAATTTTATAATTATGATAGATTATGTACTATAGATTGCTTGGATGTATAGTAAACTTTTCAAGTACCAAAATTTGCATGAAATTATAATTTAGAAACAAGCCATTTTTGCGAAAATTTTAAAATACTCAATCCATCCCCCTAGAAGCCACATTCCTAACATTTTTCTCCTTCAATGTTAATCATCATAGAGCTATCAAAATCAGTCAACACATGAGATTCCTTCTAATTGTTGATCTAGGTAAATACTTTAGAATACCTATTCAACATAAAAAAGTTAGAAGGGATACCTTAAACACATCCTTAATTGGCTAGACAGAAAACTCAATTCTTTGAAGCATGTAACTCTATCTTTATATGGTTGCCTGGCATTAGCAAGATTTATTCCCTGGCAGCAAGAACTTATGAAGCCATTGAAATCTTACAAGGAATTTCCTTTAAGGTTCTTTGGTGAATCATATAAAACCTCACCTTGTGGAGAGGAATACATTTTGTTCCACCCAAGATCTTAGTGGCCTGGGTATACATAGGATCAAGGAAGCAAATAAGGTGTTCATCATGAAAGTTGAGTCCTGACCTCCTCACTAACATTAATGTGCTCTAGGCTAGAGTGCTGAAGCACAAATATAAGGTGTGAGATAATTTGATGCCTAATCCCTGACCCTACAAAAATTCTTTTAACTTGTAGCGTGGGAAAACTAGCATTTGGCCCCAGGTAGTGCCACACTTAGGATCATCATTGAGAATGGGGAGAATATAGCCTTCTGGTTTGACAAAAATCTTTCTAGAGTTAGCTTCCTTAACAATCAAGCAATGCAGGATGTCCCTTTGGAGATCAGGGAGCAAAAGTATCTTAGTTTATCACCACTGAGGGAACCTGAAATTGACAATTATTTGAGCATTGGCTTCCTTAATATGTATTGGTTCTAATTCATAATACCCTCTCCATCCATGTCATGAAAGGGTAGGAAGCCTAAATCTGCTCTATTTACTAAATAGACCAACTCAGGTTAAGTCTAAAAGTCGTCTGACTCATTTACACCTCTAATTGTAGGATATCTTCGATTGCGGATTCTGAAGGGTAAAATGGCTCTCTTGGAATATAATAAATCTAACTATCTGAGTTCAAATTTTGCATTTTTTTTTATTTGTTTTTTTTTTTTTCAAAAAATAGCTCTTGAATATTCTTAACACAATCTCATTTCTGTTCTGTTGAGATATATAGTCCCACATTAATTAAGTGGGCAACTAATGTGGTCTTTATAAGGCCTTGGGCACTCCCACCCTTTGAGCTAGCTTTTGGGGTGGTGTATCCCAAGGTTCTTAACATGGTATCAGAGCCTCACCGTCTCCCGCTTTAAAAAGTGGAATTAAAATAAAAAAAAAAAGCACAAAAAGGTAAACCAAAAATTGGGTCTGTGCAATTCCATGCTTCTAGCTCAAAGGGCTCTTGCGTGAGGGGGCGTGTTGAGATATATAGTCCCACATTAATTAAGTGGGCAACTAATGTGGCCTTTATAAGGCCTTGAACACTCTCACCCTTTGAGCTAACGTTTGGGGTGGTGTATCCCAAAGTTCTTAACATGTTCTCCGTGTTATGTTAGGCTTAAACACAGACGGATTTGTTGATAAATAAAACGCTTGGAGTGAAAGGAACTTAATACAAAATGATTATGGTGGACCCTTCACAAAGGTATATACAAGGAAAAAGAAGAGGAGTGGTCTTAATGGGGCAGATCCTGACATTAATGGGGCAGATCCAGAGAAAGATCCAGAGAATAAATAGGAAGTGGACCCAAATGTGTACATACGTATAACAAAGGCCCAGGGACAAAATGGGGAGAAGGCGGAAGCAACAAATATCATAGCATGCAACAATCAGCATAACGGATTGTGGGTGGAATGAACGTGGGGTATGGCATGGTTTTGGCTGTTACAGGAGAGAGAAGATAGGAAATTAGTATAAGAAGTGAATGGGTATAGGGAGGAGGTAGGCAAAAAATTGGGTAATTAGGTGTAAGGTGGAAAAGAGGGACTGAGAAGTCTTCTTGAAAGGGAGTCAGGCTATGTTAGCCATATCAGTCGTGTCCATTTAATTCTGTTATTTTTCTCTTGTAATGTGTCTCGAGTTGTTGGACTTTTTCTTCAATACAATTCAGTGTTATTCAGTTGTAATTTTCTCCAATCAGCTTACTGTTTAATTTGTTTAATTTTGCTGTGTGTGAATTGGTTCCATCAGATTATTTGTAAATTGTTGTTTCGTTTCTTGGATACATGTTAGCCAATAGTGTACATTATCCAGCTAAGCTCGGGGCATTAAGGAATAAAATCGTATTGATGCATGAAGAAAATATACCACAAATATACTCATAGCTAATTGCACAAAACCGATAATTGCATTTGCATATCAATATAAGATTGAGGCAATGCCACAAAAATACATAAAACTTTGGAAAACATAATTGCTCACAGGAGCATACTAAAAACACCTAAAATATTCAACACAGTTATTTGCAACAACCAAAATAGACAACTTTCCTTTCCATGTAAATCAAGCATAACCATCTTGATTACTTAGAATCTACTTTCTTAACACACCCTTTTCAATTGCCACTAGCAAGCTGGTTGCGAATGACTTTTGTAGCGGCAACCATGTTTGTGAGTGCTGGATTCACCTCAGTGTACTTGCGTGTCTTGAGACCACAATCAGGGTTGATCCACAGAATGTTTGTCTCAAGCACTGCAAGCATCTTGTTGATCCTATCAGCCATTTCTTCACTTGGTGGTATTCTTGGGGAGTGAATGTCATAAACTCCAGGTCCAATTCCAGCTCCATACTTAACTCCTTCACGGAACACTGACAGAAGCTTCTCATCAGAACGAGAGTTCTCAATGGTGATCACATCGGCATCCATATCAATGATTGAGTGGATGATGTCATTGAAGTGAGAGTAGCACATGTGGGTGTGGATCTGTCAATTTTTCATGATACAAAATATACAAGTCTATTATATCTATATGTAAATATAAACACTACTCTCTATTAAACCCCGCCGAATAAGAGTAGAGGTAAGGGCAATCTTTATACCGGCCTTATTATTGCATATTTGCAAAGAGTCTGTTTCTTGGATTCGAACTTGTAACCTTTCAGTCACAAAGGAACAATTTTAACACTGCTCCAAACTCGCCCTCTTTAGATGTAAATGTAAAAGGGGAAAAAAATTATAACCCATTGATTTGTAATCCAGAAATACCTGAGTAGTATCCTCCACACCAACATTGGTGATCCTGAAGGAATGAACAGCCCAGTCCAAGTAGTCAGCTTGCTCTGACTTCCTCAATGGTAACCCTTCTCTCAAAGCAGCCTCATCAATTTGGATAACAGTAATACCAGCCTTTTCAAGATCTTCTACTTCATCCTTGATAGCCAAAGCAATCTGATAGGTTGTCTCAGATCTGTGAATAGGTATAACAACACCGTATTAGAAATAAGTAATAACAATATGGTGAATACTGATTAATTTATCTTTTTTCAGGCTCTCTTTAATTTTTACTCTTTTTTCCCACCATATTATTTTGGGTCTTGAGTTCATATTATACCTTGGCTGGTCATTTCTAACAAAGGACCAGTTGAGAATGGTGACAGGGCCAGTAAGCATTCCCTTCATTGGACGTTTGGTCATGCTTTGTGCAGTAGATGACCAGAAAACAGTCATTGGTTTTGGACGACTCACATCACCATAGATGATTGGTGGCTTCACACAACGAGATCCATAAGATTGCACCCATCCATTAACAGTAAAAGCAAAGCCTGACAATTGCTCACCAAAGTACTCAACCATATCATTCCTCTGCAATGAAAGGCATCAACAATTAGTACGAAGCACAATTAGTAGTATACTCAACCATATGAACGTAAATGAAGTGTAACAGAACTCTTTTTATAAAGAACTAATTCAAACCAAAAGCTTAAGTTGTTAGGTGAAAGTCGCATTAATAGTTTTATATTATATTTCTATAACACTTTTATTATGTTCTTCAGCATATTAATATTTAGTCGTTATGTGAAGATGAGAGCTGACCTCAGGTTCCCCATGAACCAAGACATCAATATCAAGCTGTTCTTGGAGTTCAACAACTTTGCGGATTTCCTCTTTAATTGCACTAACATACTCTTCCTCAGAGATCCTGAATAAAAGCAAGATTAGAGTCAATAAGAGAAGGAAAATGGTTAAGAAAACAAGCCTAGTTATTAGCTCTCAGCATATCTTACTTGTTAGCCTTGTATTCACGGCGAACCCTCCTCAGTTCAACAGTTTGAGGGAAGGATCCAATGGTGGTGGTTGGGAGGACTGGAAGGTTGAGCTTCTTTTGTTGAGCATCCAGTCTTGAGCTGACATTGGTAGCACGGCGATGATCAGAACCCTTCAATGCAGCAGCCTGTGAGGGACAGAAAAGATGTCATAAGGAATAAGAGAATAAATTTCACTACAAATGCAGCACTTCAGAAAAGTGCAATTGAACAGAAATGACAGAAAAATAAGCACTCACAGCCTTCTGAACAGCCTCATTAGTCACTCTTGGAGAGGACTTTCTTGAAGCCAGAGCTGAAGCATTAGAAGAGAAGAAGGCCTGAAAAATGAAACCATAAAAACAGTCATTCAATGAATAATGTAGTGAAACAAACAGGAATAAAACAATATATGAATATGCATATATTGGCTGCCACAATATCAACATCTAACAAAATAGTTGGCTAGTTTTATGGTACTTATTAATGTTATGGGAACATTATACTTTCCCTCAATTTTCTTAAGTTTAATTCAGTGTATACTTTTTTCTTTTCATTTACCTTTATGTTGTTTTGATCCTTTTATTCTGTAATTTCTCTTTCAATTCTTACATTAATATTTAAATAATCATGATGATTTTGTAACTATATAAGAATCTATTTGAAAAACAAATAAAAATTTCTTACTATGATAATAGATGTTTGTATCTTATTTTTATAATTTAAACTATCTGCTTACGTTGGTAAGGATGCATACATTTACCCTCCACAAACACCACTGTGCCCAATTATTGCCTAGCACAAGTTCTTTTTCTAAAAAAAGAGGGTAAACCAAAAACTAAACAAGTTGGAAGAAAGATAACTATATTTTATTGTGTATTTATATTTTCCCCCGCTAAGTAAATTACCACTTTGTTATCAGGTAACAAACATCATCTATTTATTTAACATCTTATTTTGTCTGATGTGAGATAAACTAAAAGGAATGGAGGTTACCTCATCCTTTTCACCAGACAATGCCTTAGCCAATGCATTTACTTCAACAATTTTTTGGGCAGCAAAAGCCAACCATGATTTTATCTCATTATCCAACTTGGTCTCATTAACAAGATCAACAGCAGTGTGAAGAAGTGAGCAGGAGGTGGACACAACAAGTTTATCTGCATACAGTTTAGTAAATAGATATATCAAGAAACTATATTAACTGCGTAAGTCTCCCAATTTTATTTTTTTATTTTTCTAATGAAATGCATGTTTGACAGATAGATACCTTTGCCCACAATGCCTTCAAGACTCTCTAATTGACTGAGAGAAGCAGCAAGATCATTAGCCCAAATGTTCCTTCCATCAACCACTCCAGCAAACAGGTATTTTCCACTGGGAAATCCACCCTTGATCAAATCAAGAGTCTTAGATCCACGGACTAAATCAAATCCGAAAGCTGAGACTCCATTCAGACCTGTGAGGGTCTTGTATGCCTCAGCAGGAATGTCAGCAAAGTAGGTCTCAACAAGAACATTTAAACCAGATAAAGAAGATTCAAGTTCCGAGTATGCTGCAGTAAATGCTTGCAACTTCTGAGGCTCAAGGTCCAACACAAGGGTAGGTTCATCAAATTGAATCCACGAAGCACCAGCTTCCTTAAGATCAGCAACTACTTCCCTGAGTTTACAGTTATAATCAAGTTAGAGAAATGACACAAATGTAAATAATAAAGAGCAAATAATCAATAATTGTGCACAAGTTAAATCCTTACTTGTAGACAGCAATGACTTTTGGGAGGAGAGTAAGAAGACAAAAGGATTTGTCAACACCCTTGGCGGGTTTGGAGAGCAACAAGTATGACACAGGGCCAACAAGGACTGGAACTGTATCTACTCCAAGCTGGAAGAGAAATTAAACATTCAATGACGATGTAGATATAGATAAACACCCAACAACCATCATCAAATGAAAAAAAAAAAATTAACAAAACTACACAATTCATTTATACCAATGCTTCTCACAGTCACAGCTTAACTATGCTCAGTGTACCTAACATAAGAGTGGTTCCAAGTAATAAGCAGTTAATGAGAATAGCTATAAATACATACTGCCTTGGCTTCCTTGTATTCATCCACTGCCTTGTGGGAAGCATAAGTGAAGTTCACATCAGGTCCCAATTCAGGCACAATAAAGTGGCTGGATCAATGCACAACATACACATTAATTCAGTAATCAGATCATTAAAACCATGGTCATTAAAAGCAAGCAAGCAACAACCAATACTATACAAAACATGAACCAAATCACTTACTAGTTGGTGTCAAACCACTTGGTCATTTCCATTGCAGGCACAGAGGCATTACCTCTGCCCATGGAGAAGTAGGTATCAAATCCAATCTCCCCACCACTCCATCCATATCTGGATGGAACAGCGCCGAGCATCGCGGTGGCGTCGAGCACCTGATCATAGTATGAGAAAGTATTGCTGGGGATGTACTTGATTCCTGCACCAGCCATCTGGTTCCAGATTGATGCCCTTAGATCAGAAGCAACCTTTTGCAAATCCTGTGCACTGCTTTTCTTATCCCAGAATGACTCCAGAGCAAACTTGAGCTCTCTCTTGGGGCCCATGCGTGGGTATCCAACAATATGAGATGCCATTTTTCTGCTACATCATCACATCAAATTGTAAGCAAAAATCACTAGTCTATGTTTGAAGACAGTTCTGTTATATTCCAAAACCAACTATACACCATTTAACTATAACTAAAATTATTCATTAACATGTTGTATCAATTGGTGAACACTCACAATATGTTAGTTCCTCAAAGAAACATGTTATCAATCATTATACAGAGGGTGGTGCAACCAGAGAGTCCTCATCGGAGCTTGAATTACAAGGATTTATGCATAAATGAAGATAAGGGAAAAATTGAATAATGTTATATACTAATATGTTGTGAAGTGATTAAGTGATACACAAGACAATCATTATTTATACTTAATAAGGACTCCACAAACAAATCATAAAATATAAAGAAATGGAAAAATTAATCCTAAGAGATTAATCACTTAGGCTTAGTACATAAGAAACACATAAGTAATTACGTGATACAAAAGACAATCATTATTTATACTTTATAAGCACTCCACAAACAAATCATAAAATATAAAGAAATGGAAAAATTAATCCTAAGAGATTAATCCTAATCACTTAGGATTAATACACATAAGAATCACATTTTTCTTTTGTATGATTAATGCACATAAGAATAACTCGTCATTGAATTAGCATAGTATAGAATCAATTAACATTTTAGAACAGAGCACATGAGAAATACACAAAGTCATTGAATTAATATTATTATTATTTTTTGGAAAACAAAAAGGCCACGAAATCAAAGTATAAAAAATTCAGATCCATTTTAAATAGCAAAACTCCACTTTAGATCTAAACATTACAACAACAAATCTGCAAAATCAAAATCAGGAACATTAAAGCATTGTGGCATTTACCAGTAGATGATGATCTCAATGGAGAATGAGAGAAAGAATACTAATACTAATAATAATAACAAAAATGTGAGTAGAGAAGTTGAGAGAGAAATGAGTTACGTTAATGAAGATGAAGAGAATGTGAAAAGGGTATATTTAATAAGAAGAGAAGGGGAAGTTGGATGAATGAAGGAGAGTGAGAAGAGGAAGAGAGGGGTCTTTAACCGTTAGTTCGTGTGGTTATAGAGACCAGTTCTTTCTCTCGTGCTTCTTTTTATGTATGAGAAGCAGCGCAACCATAATGGAGTGTACTTCGGAGTATTTATAGTTATTTTGGGGTCCAACTACACCAACATTAACACCACCACACATCTCACATTCACAAATTAAATTACTTTCCCATTTTTTATTTTTTACTTTCCATTTCTATATGCTAAGAAAAAGTTAAGGATTTAATTTTGATTGAACCACAATGGATAATATTATACCTCATTATTTAAATGTAATTAGTTTTTAAATTAGACTCTCATGTAATTAGACTTAGGTTAGTCATTCTAATAGCTGTCATGACTTAGACAGTTAGTTACTATAGTTAGACGGTTAGTTACTATAGTTAGTTCTTAGAGTTACTTGTTTTACCTTGGTTAGTCTTTGAGTTACTTGCTTTGTTCACAGCTTGTATATAAGCTGATGTTTTACCTTCTATTCATAACTTTCGTATTCACTTCATTACTCAAATAATGAAATCCTATTCAGTATTCTCTCATTCTGTTATGGTATCAGAGCTCTTAGAGCTCTGATATTCGCCATTTTTTTTGGTTATCTCTTTCTTCTTCGTGTTCCATTAATTCCATATAAAGATTCTTGATCCTTTTCTGATAATCACAGAGAAGTAACAATGGCGAATCAGAGCTCTCATCAAGAAGAGAATAGTTCAAACACCACGCATGTGACAGAGAACCCTGGTGCTGGTGCTGTGCATGCATCATCCGAGAATCTTTCAGATCCAAATAGTGCTTACTACCTCCACCCGAACGAGAATCCGTCTCTTGTGTTAGTATCTACACTCATGAATGGAAGAAACTACCATGGATGGGCCAGAGCAATGACCATGGCGTTGATTTCCAAAAATAAGCTCCAATTTGTCAATGGATCTATTTCAATGCCAGATCAGACAGATCGAAGGTATGCTGCTTGGGAGAGATGCAACACCATGGTTCTTTCATGGTTGCATCGATCCATTACTGATTCTATTTCACAATCGATCCTATGGATGGATCGAGCCGTAGATGTTTGGAAGGACCTCAAGGAGAGGTTTTCTCAATCTGACATTTTTAGGATTTCTGATCTGCATGATGAAATTTTTCGTTTGCATCAAGGAGGAAATTCAGTTTCGGACTTCTATACTCAACTCAAGATTTTATGGGATGAGTTAGAATCCTTGCAACCAACACCTACTTGTAAGTGTGTTAAGCCTTGTTGCACAATTTCCTCTCAAGTAAGGAACATCAAGGATAGAGATTATTCCATCCGATTTCTCAAGGGACTTAATGAGCAGTTTACTCATGTAAAATCCCAAATTATGCTAATGGATCCTTTACCTTCAATAAATCGAGTCTTTTCCCTGATTACTCAACAAGAGAGGCAGATACATTTGGAGAATGTGGTTCCTGGTTCTGTAGTTGATGGAAGTTCAAAAGTATTTTTTAGTCCAGTGGAACATCAATCAGGAAGGGGACGTTTCATTGCTAGAAGTAGAGGACGTGGTCACAATGGTTACAATAATGGTCGTGGAAGAGCTAAGCAAAAGAAACCTTATTCATTTTATAATGGCAGATACATTTTTTTTTCTTTTGTAAAGTCAGTTTTTCTCTTAAGCTAGACTATAAGGATAGTTTTTTTTTTTTTTTTCTTTCCTACTTGTTCATTTTATAGAAGCCTTATTCATTTTATATTTTCATACAAATTACCACTTTCATTTTTGTAATTCTTTTTAGAGTCTTCGTAATTAATGCTCTAATATCTTCTTAACATAACATTTCTATTCAATATTTTTAATTTTCTAAATAAAAATAAACCTTTTTTAATATATTAGGTATTTTATTTATTTATTTTAATTTTATTTCTTTACTTGATTTTGGGTTTTGTTAAAGAAATTTTTTTTCTCTCTACACTCACATAAAAGGGAGTGAATCCCATTAATTTATTCTCTCTCTTTTTTTATAATGGATTTCAGTCATGGATTTCATTCATGTTTATGTGTGTCATAGAAAAAAATTTTTTGCAGTAAAAGCATATATATTTTCCCCTTTAATTTTATAGATAAATATATTAAAATTGTTTACAAAAAAAATATTTAAAATTATTTGTTAGTAAACTCATGTTTTTATCATAAAAAGTTTAGTTTATGATAGGTTATTCTGCTCACTCTTAATTTATCTATCTCTTTCAACACCATTACATTGTAATCTCATCTAACGCTGAAGATTTGTAGTATAAAATATACTCTTTTCATTTTCCTTCCTGCCTATCACATTTTAGAGTCATGAAGGGGTAAAAAAGTTTGTTTTATACTACAAATCTTCAGCGTTGGATGAATAGTATATATGAGAAAAATTACTCTTATGCTACATGTGATAAATTTTTCTCCTACACATCCTTCGATAATTGTGCACCTTTTTTTTTTTTTCTTTTTATTTTTCAGGTGGTGGAGCCCACAAATTTATCTCTATAACATGAGATAACTTATCTCCTTTAATATGAGATTAATAAAACTTTATATATATATATAGGTAAAAGTGTTTGTCATTTTAAATTACATAAAATTATGTCATTTTAAGAGAGAGACAGACATAAATTTTTTTTTATCTAAATTTTAAATTATAAAAAATCATCCATGTTCTCTCTCCCATGATTTCCATTTTTCTGTGTCTATCTCTATCTTAAAATGACATAACTTATGTTATTTAAAATGACAAACATCAAACCTATATATATATATGAAAGAAATTACTCTCATGCTACATGTGATAAGTTTCTCTCCTACACACCCTTCGATAACTGTGTCACCTTTTTCTTTTCTTTTTATTTTTCAGGTGGTAGAGCCCAGAAATTTGTCTCTATGACATGAGATAACTTATCTCCTTTAACATGAGATTAATAAAATCCTATATATATAGGGTTATGTTTATCTCATTTTACATGAGATAAATAATTTTCCTACACACACAAAAAGGGCGGGGTCCCACCACTCTTTTTTTATCTCTCCTTTTACGTATGGGTCTCACTTGTAATTTTATTTCTATAACATGAGATAATCACTCTCTTACAACATAAAAATATTTCATATATATATATATGGGTTTATCATCTATCATTTAACATGACCACAAAAATTTTCCTACACACACAACATTTTGTGGGGCCCGCAGCAAAAAAAAAAAAAAAAACTTCGGCACGCAAAACGAATCTCTATAACATAACACAATCAATTTTCCTACAACATAACTCTTATAAAACCCTATATATATATATATATAAACTTTGGTCTTGTACCATGTACTAGGTTACTTCCGTACATGGATTCGCTACCAGCTTTTGCCATTGACCGGACATACCTTCGCCTTTACTTTAAGCGACGCTTTCACGTGGCATCACGCGCCAAATAAATGAACTTGTTAGATCGTATGAAATAATAGAAGTTATAAAATCCGAATTTTAAAATATTAATTAAGTAGTTAAATTTTTTTTTAAAATTTTAAATTTAATTTTTTTAAATTAATTATAAATTATATATTTAATTATTTTTTCTTTTTCTTTTTAGTTTTACTTCAATTTAAAAATAATTGTATAACGCAAAATATTTATTACTTAATAATAAATTTTCCTTTATGATTATAACGTGTGTTTGGTAAGTGACTGGGCGGTTGGTGATCGAAGTTGGTGAATAAACTGGTGATGGTTCACCAATTCCTTGCACGATTATGTTTCATACTTTTAAATAGGTATTTTTCTATATTAATATTGGATTTGATGTTTGTTATTTTAAATGATATAAGTTATGTTATTTTAGAAAAAAGATAAACATAAAGAATGAAAATCATGGGGGAGAAAGTGGGTGTCCAGTTTTTAATTTAAATTTTAAATAAAAAATAATTTTGTGTCTATCTCTCTTCTAAAATGGCATAACTTTATGTTATTTAAAATGACAAACATTTTTTCTATTAATATTATATTGTTATCAAACATACGTAGTTATCTGTGAAATGTCCATATCACCCTTTCGATTGTCAGAAAATGCCGACGATGCAGCGGTTGATTTGCAGGTAGGGGTGCTAAATAAACCAGGGGCCTTTGGCTCGGCTCGTGAGCTTACATGTCTAAAATTGGTTTTGGCACCAGGCTTGAACTTGTATAAAAGCTCGTTTAATAAAAAGGCCTCGGGTTCCAATTTAAAAGCTCGGCCTTAAAGCCTCTCAGGCTGGCCTAGTATAGTATTTTTTATTTATATTTTATATTTTTTATACTACTTGTAATAGCCATCTCTTTCTCCTCAATTCATTTCATCCCATTTTATTGGTTAAAGAGACTTTTTGAATGATTTTGTTTTAGGGAAAAATGTTTCTGCAATCACTGCAGATAAGTTATCTGCATTTTTTCCCAAAACGACGTTGTTTTGGTATTGAAATCTTAAAAATTTATAAATATAAAGAATATTATAATCCTGAAATAAATTAAAATTACAAAAACACCATGATTTCTGTCCCAAAATGATGTCGTATTATGTTGTTTGGTTATAAATTGAATTTATGAATATTCATGGAATTACTAGTTTTGTTGATTGTATATTCTGTTTGGATAAATTTTTATTGTCTTATTTTTTTAAACAGACTAACAGGCTAAACAAGTCTTTTATTTTTTGTAAATAAGTCAGGTCATAGGCCGATAGTTATATTTATAACAGGTAACAGGCTTGATCAGACTGACATATTTAAAAACAGGCTTAGCCTTTTAAGACCAAAGCTCGACTCGGCTCGACTCGTTAACACCCCTATTTGCAGGGATAGGTGGTTGGTTGATTTAGAAAGCCACATGATTAATACGATATTCAGTATATTTAAGTAGGTAAAAGTATTTCTTCATTAGTGGATATAAAGTTATCTCCAGTAATTTAAAATGATATCATTTAAAAATTATAAAATTAAAAAATTATAATGATAAAGACTAATATAATCCTATAATAAATTAGAATTATAAAAATATCTTGATTTCTCCCACAAAATAACATAAATTGTTAAAAAAAACAGTTTTTAATTAATGCCAACTAAGGCAAATGAAACTTATCAACCCTTCTCTTGTCATCGCAATTCAAATTTATTATTAATTGATCCAACCTTCTTCTTCTTCTTCTTCTTTTGGTATTTTATTTAGGCAAAGAAAACCCCAAACAGGCTAAGAAACAAAAATACAACGAGTACTACCGGTACCCCCTAAATCAGCTAAATACAATAATAAAATCCCAGAAGGAAGGGACGGAAAAACACAAAAATCTTCAAGATCCTGATTCGCCAGAGGTAAATTTGAAAGCCAATCAGCACAACAATTACCCTCTCTATACGTATGCTTCATCTTTACTGACCATTCCCTGTTCATCCAAGCCCGTATACGAGACACCAAATGATGCTCACAGGCTGGCTCACTTGAATTAGTAAGCCAAGTGACTGCTGTTGCCGAGTCACTTTCAATAATTACTTTTTTCCAACCTATTTCCCAAGCCAATTGTATTCACTTGAGAATACCCCACAATTCTGCTTGGATAGCACTACAAAAACCCACTCTATATGAAAAACCAGTGAGCCACTTATCATTATTATCTCTTATCAGACCCCCACAAGCTGTCACTCCACGATTCCCCTTAGCAGCCCCATCTGTATTAATTTTGACCCAATCATCTTCCGGAAAATTCCAACCAATTGAAATCGGCATTCTTCTTGCAATTGGCGTTCCTGGAGTCTTCCTCTGTGCAACAG
Source organism: Gastrolobium bilobum (assembly GCF_033153095.1). Taxonomy (NCBI): domain Eukaryota; kingdom Viridiplantae; phylum Streptophyta; class Magnoliopsida; order Fabales; family Fabaceae; genus Gastrolobium; species Gastrolobium bilobum. The sequence continues at coordinate 211,829 of NW_026898255.1, forward strand.
TTCAGAATTCCTTTACCTGATTTACAATGAAGTTGTGATTGTATGCATATTGTGAATTTAGCCCCCCATGCAACTTATCATTTCTCCACTTCCAACAGAGCCAAGCTGTAACAGCAAATATGGAGTTCCAAGGTACAACAATATTAACAGTAGTAATTGTGCGTAGATTGGAACTAATCCAATCGGTACCTTCCATCACAAAAAAATCGGGACACAAATTTTCAGCTCCTAAATTAATCCACAGATTATGGACACAAGGACAATCACGTAAGGCATGAATCCAGGACTCTTCAGCAGTATTGCATAAGGCACACAAAGGATCCCCCATCTGCATATAGGCCAATCTTTTCTTTGTGGTCAGTCTCCCATGAGCTACTATCCACCAGAAAAATTGGATCCTATGAGGACCTTTCTAGCTCCAAATTAACTTCCAATTGTCAAATCTTGTTGATTTCATTTCTGTTTTCTTTGTGAGCAACCCATATATACCTTTCACCGAGGTACCATTACCACTAGCAATATTCCATTTCAGATGGTCAACGCCATCAAGGGGATGGGGAGGGAGATGACTTCTAATAATTTCAATATCAGCCACAGGGAACCACCTAGACAGCCTTTCTCTATCCCATTCTCCAGCATCATTGACATAATCAGCAACCATTTTTCCAGCTTCTTCTCATGGAATGGGCTGAGTTGTTTTATCAATCAGCCTTGCATTTCTGTCAGCCCATTTTTGCTGCCAGAACTTTACTGTTCGGCCATTAGCTATCTCCCAATAAGAGTGTACATCCATTATTCTCCAAGCTAAACAAATATGTTTCCAAAATGAAGAATCACTATTTTTATAAGAAAATATATCAGTACCTGTATGATGAGGAGCATATTTATCCTTCAGAAGTTGCACCCACAAATCTTGCAGATTAGAATAAATATTCCAAGCAATTTCAGCTAAAAAAGCATAATTAAAATCAGCTATATTTCTTAGACCCAATCCTCCTTGACTCTTGGGCTTGGTTACTATAGTCCAGCTAATAAGATGAAGCTTCTTATAATCCTCTGTATCACCCCAAATAAATTGTCTCTGCATTTTCTCCATTTCATTACAAATACCAACCGGCAGCTTTCCACATTGCATTTGGAAAAAAGGAACGGTAGCCAGCACAGATTGAGTCAAAGTAACTTTTCTTGCTTGTGATAAACACTTTGCCTGCCATCCTGATAGTCTTTGACGCATTCAATCTAGAATAGTCCCATAATGGTCCTTTGTAGTCCTTCCATGCTTCATCCAAGCTCCCAAATATTTGCCTATATTTGTTACTCTTTTAAAACCACTTATTTCAGCAATACGGATAACACTTGCTTCATCAGTGTTTTTAGAGAAATATATGCTACTTTTCTGGCCACTAATTTTCTGCCCCGAGACTTGTTCAAACAGATTTAGACATTTCAGCATTATATGAATCTGTTCCTCACTTTCCTCCGCAAAAAGCACCAGATCATCTGCAAACATAGTGTGGGATATTGGAGGCCCACTACTACCAGCCCTTATAGGTTTCCAGAGGTTTCCACTAACAGCAATGTTAATGATATGAGTAAGTTTCTCCATTCCTAGGACAAATAAATATGGAGACAGAGGGTCACCTTGTCGAATACCCCTAGAAGGAAGAATTTCGCGAGTCATTCCACCATTCCACAAGATATTAATTGTAGGAGACCGGACAGAAGCCATAATAACATCAACCAGATTACTTGGGAGTTGCACTTCCTGAAGAATCTGGTGAATAAAGTTCCAATTTAATCTGTCATATGCCTTACCCAGATCTATTTTTACTGCCATGAACGCTTTCCTACCCCTCATTCTGTGCATACTATGGACCAGCTCTTGTACAATTACTATATTATCCTGAATGTGCCTTTTTGGGACAAAACTTGCTTGAGCAGGTGAGATTAATTTCTCCAGTGTCGATTTCAGTCTCTGGACCACAAGCTTAGACAACACCTTATACAGAACAGAACAGAGAGAAATATGCCTGAACTGTTTGATATGAGTTGCACCCTGAACCTTAGGAATGAGAACCAACAATGTAGTATTTATAGAAGCAATCATATCTGAATTTTTCCACAATTGTTGGATAAGAGTAACCACCTGATTCTTCATGTTGTTCCAGTTACGTTGAAAAAATAAAGCAGAGAATCCATCAATACCTGGATCTTTATGAGGCTGCATATCAAATACACACTGTCTAATTTCCTCATAACTAGGGTCTTTGGCCATGCAATTTTTTTCAAGTGTAGACAGACCTGACCACCAGTTGGATGACTCTAGCCACCTCCTATTAACATTATCTTCAGTGAACAAATCTTTATAGAACCTATGAATCAGGTCAATAATCCCATTCACATCTGAAACCCACTGATTGGACTTATTCTTCAACCTTGTAATCCTGTTTATGTTCCTTCTAATAATAGTGTTTAGATGATAGAACCTAGTATTACGGTCCCCATCAACTATCCACTTGTGCCGAGATTTCTGGAACCATAATAATTCCTCCTCTTCAAGGACCACTTGCAGCTGTCTCTGTACATTTGCTCTTCATTTTTGAGATAGGGAGAATCCCCATGCACTCTTTGCTGTTGAATTCTAACAATCTTCTTTGAGAGATTCTCCTTCTTTTTAGTAATATCACCAAAGACCTGCCGATTCCAACTTCTAATTTTTGGAATGAGGTCGTTGAAGCATGTAAGGAATATCAAAACTGTTATCCCAATATGCATCCATGAGGTTTAAAAAGTCATTATGTTCCTGCCAGGCTGCAAGGAACCTAAAAGGCTTTTTTCCTCCCGAATTGCAGTTGATATTGATATTTACATAGATAGGACTATGATCAGATAAAATTCTAGGTAGATGACAAACCTGGGCATTGTCAAACATCAATCGCCATTGTAGGTTTGCAACCACTCTATCAAGTCTCTTATACACCCTTCTATGATTTCCCCATTTGCAGCCCTGCCACGTGAATAAAGGACCAGAAAAAGCCAGGTCTCCAAGATTACAATCTTCCAAAACAGAAGCAAACAAATCAGATTTGGATATATTAGGAGTAGAACCCCCAATTTTCTCCTGCACAGTTGCAATTTCATTAAAGTCTCCTCCCACTAGCCATGGTTCCTGAATACTTCTACTTAGATTCTTCATATCATCCCACAGAGTATTTCTTTCAACTTCTCTTGGGCTTGCATAAATAGCCGTACACAGAAAGGATTGATTAGAACTTAAAGAGATTTTCATATGAATCATTTGGTTTGTTTGGTTTCGGACATCCACATTTCCCCAAGTAAAAGACCATAAAATCCAAATTCCCCCTGAAAACCCATTAGCTTCTTCAACCCAGTATTTATCAAACTTTATCTTCTTCATAAGTGATACACAGCTTTTACTTTGAGTTCTAGGTTCCAAAAGCACCACCATATGTAACCTATGCTTAACCACTAGTGAATTAAGTAAACGACCCAACTCTTTTTTGGCTGCCCCTCTACAATTCCAAAAGAGTACAGTCATTAAAAACTAAATTTGGGTTTAGCAGGATATAGGAGTACCTGCTGCTCCATCATTGGCGTGTCGTTAGCCACCTCTTGTGCATTTGGACTTCTATCCTGATTCTCTAGCTTCTGGTCTTCATGACTAATGCTCTGAATTGCGTTGTTGCTACTAACCCCCTTCCTATCAATATTTAACCCTTGATCCGGTGGCTTTGGGTTAGGAATAACATCCATGTCCTTCATCTGGTGGTCAGTGGAATGGATCAACTCCAATTCATTTTTTGAATTGTTGTTTTGGATTAAAGGCAGCTCAAGAGTGTTCTGATCTTTGTTTTTGTTACTGATTAGCTCCTCCGTTTGATCAACAACCATTATATCCCCCTCGTTACCATCATCATGGCTTAACTTAGTAAGAATTTTCATTGAATTGGCCTCTAAGATTTTTACATTGTCCACCTTCTCCACTGTATTATAGGCATCTGTATCCTGAATGTTCTTCCAGACTAGTTTGTAAGCTGTAGATGTTTCAATGAGCTTTGGTCCTTCATTTTGACTCCCTTTTCCTCTTGCTTGTACAGTCTCACCCTTTTCCTTTCCGTGCTCCAACTAAGTTTCACTGACCATTACTACTTTGCCCAATTCTTCATCATCTGGTTCCACGATGCTTAACACCTCAAAATTAGAAGATTTGTTCCCTGCATTTTTCTGGACTCTGTTCTCCTAACCTCTATGATCATTTCCTTTAATGCTCTGTATTTTCCTGAATCCTCTTTGCCTATTCACAAGCATCCAGGGGCCGTACTTCCCCTCTGACTCCTGGTGTTGATTAACTCTAGTACTTTTTTCCTTTTTATGAAAATCTTGTTCCTCCTTATCTTTTTCACCTGCATTTGAATCTGATCGACAGTTATTGGGGCAGTTTTCGACCCTATGGCTATATTGACCACAAGAATAGCAAACTATATGTAATCCTTCATATTCTATTTGCTTTAATTTTCCTTCAATCTTGTATTCTGACTGAAGCGGATTTCCCAGATCCAATTCCACACATAACCTTGCAAATCTTCCTCTAGCCAGCGAAGTAGTAGCAGCATCAAGCTTGATGAACTTTCCTATCCAATTACCAACCTGATTCACCAGCTCCATTTTAACATATTCAATAGGAAATTGTGGAAGTCGTACCCAAGCCATTATTTTACTAATTGCTGCTTGGTATGGATGAAAATCTGGTTCCCAGCTTCGAATTGCTAAGTAGTGATCCATTATCACCCATGGCCCAGCTGTTAATGCATGATCCATATCTTTCTTTGCCGAGAACCTCACCAAAAAAAAAAAAACCATTCTCCATATCTGTAATCAGCAGTTGTCCCTCCCTAGCCCACATGCTTTCCAGTTTTTTCTTCATGAAGGCAATAGAAAGTTTTTTCCCCAATAATTTTACATATACGGATTGATGCCATGGCTTCCAAACTCGGCGCTTGAATTCGTTAGACAGTAGAAAATTAGTCCTACCATTGCCATCCACTTGACAAGTAACCTCTGGCCCTTTTTGTGGCTCTTCTCCCTCTGGATTTTCTTTGTCATTCTCCTCATCTGCTTAGTCCACATCCTCCGCTGGTGGCCATTCTCCATTGCTTCGCATAAGCATATCTTTAAACGACATGTTTTCATGCATCCAGTCCTCGTCTCTTGTTTTCATAGTTTCTTCATGACTGAATTCTCCTTCCCCTCGCTTTTTCTTCCGAGTTGACCGCTGAAGATTGTCTGTCTCTTCCATTGACGGCGAAATATTGTCCGTAGACGCCATGGACGGTGGAAACCCTAGCAGAACCGTGTTTCTATTAATTTACTAAGAATGGTGAAGTCGACATTTTACTATTTCTTTTTATCCAACCTTCTTCTTTTTTATACAATAATGATGCGAAAGTTTGAACCTATATTTCAAATAGATTATCACAATTCCTCACCCATAAATCAATCTTAATGGCTTAATTGATCCAACCTTTGAAAATAAAAATTGATGTGATGTTATGATGGGTTTTTTTATCCTTTTGTCCCTCATTAATTAATTAATAACCATTTTCCCTTACCAAAATTATCAACCAACCTGCCCCTCTTTAATCGATTAACTTAAATATTTCGGTTAAATGGTCAAAATACGCAATCTTGATTTTAATCATCCATAATTAATTAATTCAATTATTAATCTCGATTTTAACAAAAATCATAATAATTATTAATTACTTTTTTATGATAACATAAAATCAAAATAATCCCATAACAATTATCATACTAGTTGTTGCGAAATTGGCAAGTATACCATTCGTTTCAAGTAATAAAAATGATAAGTAAGATATCGTTCCCTCGAGGATTAATGCATCAAGTACTAATTTAACTATTCCCTTTAAGTTGGAAAAGAAAATTTGTTTGATTTGTGAAAGAAATTGGGTGTTGGAATTTTAAAATAGAATTTTAAAAACAAGAATATTAAAAAGCATGCAAGAATTAATCAAGAATGGAAAGAAAATATAAGTTATGAAAAATTGTAAAAGAACTGTAGCCAGGATGCACTTCACCTCCGATCCTCCCTTATATTCCTATATTGTATTTTATAATTAACTAATTGGTTTGCTCAGACAATTCATTATTTTACTGTAAAATAGTTGAACCCTAATGTCTTAGTGATTTCAACCCTTTAACCCAATTAAAATCCTAGTGTCCTAGTAATCCCTCTTGAATTAAGCATTAAGCAAATGAATTAAGAGTCTGCAATCTATGTAAGCCTATGTCCAGGTCATGCACAAATTGTTATTCTTCCCTTGTCCAGATTAAAACTCCAATATGTCTATTGTGAGCTCTAACCCTCAAAGCCCTATAATTTAGAGTGATCAGTTCTAAACATGATATGGAAAAATTAACACAGGTAGAATAAAATAAACTAACTAATTAAATTATGAAAACAATATAGAAAATATAAAGAATTCATATCGGGTCTGTGATCCCAACTACATAAAGAAACTAGCCAGACATAGCTGGCTTAAACAAATTAATATAGAAATTGTTCATGAAAGAAAAAAGAAAAGAAGAAGAAGAAGAAGAAGAAGAAGGATCAATGGTCTTCAGTCTTCAGCAACTCCGGAATCCTGATCTCCAGCGTGAGTCTCCAAGAGCTCCCTCAATTATCTTCAGCCAAAGATTTCTTATCTCTGAGGTCTGAGTCTATATTTATAGAGTTTATGCATTGCTTAGAATCTTGATTGAATCTTCATTGTGTATCTTGGTCCAATCTTCATTTGATTCAGTCTAAGATAGAATAAAATTTCTCGTACCTCTCGCGCTACTAACGCCAGTTTGGCGCTAATAGCGTGGGAGTTTTATTCAGCATACTGCAGGTTGGCGCTACTAGCGTGGTTCCCGCGCTGATAGCGCGGTTGGCAAAATTGTCTGGCACTACTAGCGCCAGTGCCACGCTAGTAGCGTGGGAGTCTCTGTATTGAAAAGTTCTTCCGCACTAATAGCGCGGGACTTCAGACTTGTGCTTCCAACTTGGGCTTCTTTCTGGTCTGTTTTCCTACAAATTTAGTAGAAAATCAATGACAAGATATCTGATTAAGATTTATCAATTTAATAATAATTTTAGCCCTTTTTATCCAAGATTTATCAAGATTCTTTCTCTTTTTGGCTTAAAATCATATATATGCTGGAGGCATATCAAACAATTCCCAGATTTGAACTTTGTTGTCCTCAGCAATGTACTAGATCAAAGATATAAGCAAGGATGAATTCTGTGGAGGGAAAACATGGAACACAAATATCTTAAGAGATCAGACTACTATGCATGTATAACTTCATTGTCGAAAAACTCTAAACAGTGCTTTTCAGTTTTATCAAGAAATTAAGATCGTAACTTGAATGTTCCTCACTGGATAAATATGCAATTCTCATCATTCTAGTGTTTGAAGGTTTGACACTCATTCCATCAGTGTACTAATGATTCCATAGGCTTGATCATATTCTCAACTTCCTAAAATTGAGGAACTCATTTGAGATGCAAAAACTGATCAAAAGGTTTTTGATAGGTTATAAATTGGCTTGGCTTGGGGATAAGAATCTTTTGGATAGAGGTTGATTAATTTGAGAGACTGAAATACTGAGATTTTTGACAATACTTTCTTCTCATTCTTTTAATTCTGCCACTTTTCATCAATTTGGAATTTTTTTCCCTTTTTCACTACCTTTTTCTTTTCTTTCCTTATTTGCAGATGTTTTCTTTCTTTTCTCTTTTGAGCTGCATTTTTGCAGTATTTTGCAGACCATTCTTCTGTTTCCGTTTTCAACTTACTTAACTTTTCTTTTGAGAAGTACCTTGACTTTTTCCTTTGATCAGCATTTCAATCTCTTTCAAGGTGTGTCAAAGGAGAAATGGTTAAGTAATTTTCATCAGGTTTTTGAATAAATTGGTCTAAGGCTCAAAAGGGCTAACGATGGAAAATTCTTTTAGGTAGGCTATTTGGCTCTAAGTTAACAAGAATAAACATGTCTTTATCATGTCAGTAATGCATGCAAGCTAGAGAAACAGATCAAGTTCTAGAAGACTACTACAGTGAGGCCTCTATGAAAAAAATTATGTTTAAGCTCAATCCTCACAGATATAATTCAAGCTAGAATCTAATTTCAAAATTCACATCAAGCATTATCTAAAAATAATTCACCAAATCAGTTATACAAACGAGCAATCATCACTCTCAGATTGTCTAAAAATTTAATGCTCCACAGATATCATGCTTCTTATGATTGAATCTAATTAATTACTGAGTAAGCTTTTGCAAAATCTAGGATTGCTTGTTCCGGAATTCACTCTTTTTTTGGTTTTTTTGGTTTTTTTTTTTCTAAAAAAATTGAATTAAAAATAGCTGAAAATAAGAAAAAGAAAGGTTAAAGTATCTCCCCTTTTTAAGAAAATTTTTCTGTTAGACGTCTCCGTTGTGCAATTCTGCAGTTAGCAGGTATCGCTTATGGTATGCGCCCAATTCTCAGATTTAGAATTTTGCTGTCCTCAGCAATAAACTAAACTAGTCGAGTGAAGCTAATTTTGCGCAGGTGGAACACACACACACTTGTTAAACATTAAACAGAATAATCATAACTCAACATGTAAAAGGAGATATAATTAAACCATAATCTAAAAACAACAAAAAGAAAACACTAAAGTCAAGGTAAATGGTGAGAACACTGGCGCTGACAGCGTGGAGTTCACGCTTTGAGCGCGGAACTCACTGGAAATTTTTGGACCAGTGGCACTGGAAGCGCTGATATCGCGTTGTTAGCGCGATTTATTCATAATTTATGGCGCTTATAGCGCCAACTCCATGCTGTGAGCACGGAGCTTCTATCTCTTTTTCATTTGCTGGCACTACTAGCGCCATGTTGGCGCTGATAACGCCAATTCCCAGATTTAAACTTTTTCATATGGTCACTAATTCACCACTTACTTGACTTATTAAAATTAAACTAACCTAAGCAAATAAAATAATTAAATAAGAAAATTTTACTATTGGGTTGCCTCCCAATTAGCGCTTGTTTAACGTCACGAGCCTAACGTACTCCTTGTGATTATGGTGGTTGGAAGCATGTTACCATTGATGACCCAGTCTTCTTAATCCAGTATTGTGTCCTTCCATGATTTTATGCACGTGGATGAGGAGGAGGTTTCTCAAGAACTTTAAACTTAGTTTTCACATGTTTTTCCTTGCTCTTGGGTTTTTCCATCTTAACCTTTGGCTTGCTTTCTTTATGCCGCTGATGGACTTCCTTCTTGTTCCCTTTCTCAACCTTTTTCTCAGCAATGTAATTAACTTGATGTTTAGGTTGAGATGCAGACAATGGAGTTTCATTTGTAAGTATCTTGAATGTTGCTTGTTCTCTATCCACGCGCATTATCAACTCACCCTTAGGTACAACTATCAGCATTCTTGATGTTGCTAGGAATGGTCTCCCATAGGCACACTGACATCTTCATCAATGTCAAGAATAACAAAATCAACAGAAATTAGAAATTTGTTTACCTTGACGAGCACATTTTCCACAATACCATATGCCTGCTTTGTTGAGCGGTCGGCTAGTTGAACCTTCATCCTCGTTGGCTTCACTTCATTAATTCTTAGCTTTTTCATAAGGGTACGGGGCATCACATTTATGCTGGCACTAAGATCGCATAAGACTTTCTCTATAGTCGTCTTGCCGATGGTGCATGGAATACTGAAGCTCCCTGGATCCTTCAACTTCGGAGGCAAGTTTTTCTGTAGGATTGCACTACACTCCTTTGTTAGCGTGACAGGTTCGTCCTCTGTGAGCTTCCTCTTCTTAGACAATGTCTTCTTCAGGAACTTTGCATACGAAGGCATTTTTTCCAGAGCTTCTGCAAAAGGAATGTTAATTTGTAATTTCTTAACAATATCTAAACATTTAGACATTTGCTTCCTTTGCTCATGTTGTTGGTTCCCCATGGGATATGGAGGTTTCTCAAAACGTGAGAAATCTCATTGCTTCTTTTGAACTACAGGAGGTTTCTCCTTTGCTTTTTCCTTGTCTTCTTGAGTGTGCTCATTCTTCCTTGTAGGAGCTTCCACTTCATCTTTTTCTAGATCCTCGCTTTTAGTAGTGATGGCATTACAGTGCTCCCTTGGGTTGATTATGGTGTCACTGAGGAATGTTCCTGGAGCTCTCTCATTCAATTGTTTGGCCAACTGTCTAATCTGAGTTTCAAGGTTTCGGATTGAAGCCTCCTGATTCTTGATCGATGCTTCTTGAGTCTTGAAATTTAATCTTGTCTCTTGAATGAAAGCATTGGTGGTTGAAGCTATGGTCTCTACCAGTTTCTCCAATTCAGATGCTCCTTATGTGGAATAGGAGGAGATTGTAAATAATTATTGGATTTGTAATCCAAACCTTCCCCTTGAATTCTCCTTTAGAAGTTGTTTCCTGGAGCATTGTTCTGGTTTCTCTGGAAATTCTGCTGTGGTCTTGGATCATACCAGACTCCATTAACTTGGAAGGAATCAACTCCTACAAGTGTTGGGCATTCGTTGGTCCCGTGCTCTCCTTTGCAATACTCACAGTTAAACGAGTTAACTTGAGCTGTAGAAAGTTGCATCTTGTCCAACTTAGCATTCAAACTGGCTATTTGTTGAGATAAGATCTTTTGTTCTGCTAGCGATGCATCATTATTTCCCAATTGCAGAATTCCCCTTCATGGTTGAACTGGTTGAACTGCCATTGATGCATTCTCAGTCCTCGCCATGAAGTCGATCAGCTCTAAAGTTTGAGCTGTTGTCTTCTTTGCTATGGTCCCACCGGCTACACCATTGACAACCATTCTGAAGTCTGGTGTCATTCCATTATAGAAGACTCTGACCTTCTTTCCGTTTGGCAGATCATACGCGGGGCACCTTCTGATCAGTTCTTGGAATCTGGTCTAAGCTGCACATAGAGTTTCTCCTGGTTGTTGAGTGAAGTTAGTGATTTCATTCACCAACTTGTTGTATTTCTCCCTGGAGAAGTGCTCTGCGAAGAATTTAGCTGCCAGCTCATCCTACGTTCTGATGCTGTTGGGAGCTTGTCTATCCAACCATCTGAGAGCTTTCCCTGTTACAGCAAAAGGGAACAGTCGGAGTCTAATTGCATCATCTGACATCCCGTTATGCTTGGTAGTGTCACAGATTCTCAGAAATCTGTCTATGAATTGATTAACGTATCTAACATGCATGTTGGCGCTGATAACGCCAATTCCCAGATTTAAACTTTTTCATATGGTCACTAATTCACCACTTACTTGACTTATTAAAATTAAACTAACCTAAGCAAATAAAATAATTAAATAAGAAAATTTTACTATTGGGTTGCCTCCCAATTAGCGCTTGTTTAACGTCACGAGCCTAACGTACTCCTTGTGATTATGGTGGTTGGAAGCATGTTACCATTGATGACCCAGTCTTCTTAATCCAGTATTGTGTCCTTCCATGATTTTATGCACGTGGATGAGGAGGAGGTTTCTCAAGAACTTTAAACTTAGTTTTCACATGTTTTTCCTTGCTCTTGGGTTTTTCCATCTTAACCTTTGGCTTGCTTTCTTTATGCCGCTGATGGACTTCCTTCTTGTTCCCTTTCTCAACCTTTTTCTCAGCAATGTAATTAACTTGATGTTTAGGTTGAGATGCAGACAATGGAGTTTCATTTGTAAGTATCTTGAATGTTGCTTGTTCTCTATCCACGCGCATTATCAACTCACCCTTAGGTACATCTATCAGCATTCTTGATGTTGCTAGGAATGGTCTCCCATAGGCACACTGGCATCTTCATCAATGTCAAGAATAACAAAATCAACAGAAATTAGAAATTTGTTTACCTTGACGAGCACATTTTCCACAATACCATATGCCTGCTTTGTTGAGCGGTCGGCTAGTTGAACCTTCATCCTCGTTGGCTTCACTTCATTAATTCTTAGCTTTTTCATAAGGGTACGGGGCATCACATTTATGCTGGCACTAAGATCGCATAAAACTTTCTCTATAGTCGTCTTGCCGATGGTGCATGGAATACTGAAGCTCCCTGGATCCTTCAACTTCGGAGGCAAGTTTTTCTGTAGGATTGCACTGCACTCCTTTGTTAGCGTGACAGGTTCGTCCTCTGTGAGCTTCCTCTTCTTAGACAATGTCTTCTTCAGGAACTTTGCATACGAAGGCATTTTTTCCAGAGCTTCTGCAAAAGGAATGTTAATTTGTAATTTCTTAAAAATATCTAAACATTTAGACATTTGCTTCCTTTGCTCATGTTGTTGGTTCCCCATGGGATATGGAGGTTTCTCAAAACGTGAGAAATCTCATTGCTTCTTTTGAACTACAGGAGGTTTCTCCTTTGCTTTTTCCTTGTCTTCTTGAGTGTGCTCATTCTTCCTTGTAGGAGCTTCCACTTCATCTTTTTCTAGATCCTCGCTTTTAGTAGTGATGGCATTACAGTGCTCCCTTGGGTTGATTATGGTGTCACTGAGGAATGTTCCTGGAGCTCTCTCATTCAATTGTTTGGCCAACTGTCCAATCTGAGTTTCAAGGTTTCGGATTGAAGCCTCCTGATTCTTGATCGATGCTTCTTGAGTCTTGAAATTTAATCTTGTCTCTTGAATGAAAGCATTGGTGGTTGAAGCTATGGTCTCTACCAGTTTCTCCAATTCAGATGCTCCTTATGTGGAATAGGAGGAGATTGTAAATAATTATTGGATTTGTAATCCAAACCTTCCCCTTGAATTCTCCTTTAGAAGTTGTTTCCTGGAGCATTGTTCTGGTTTCTCTGGAAATTCTGCTGTGGTCTTGGATCATACCAGACTCCATTAACTTGGAAGGAATCAACTCCTACAAGTGTTGGGCATTCGTTGGTCCCGTGCTCTCCTTTGCAATACTCACAGTTAAACGAGTTAACTTGAGCTGTAGAAAGTTGCATCTTGTCCAACTTAGCATTCAAACTGGCTATTTGTTGAGATAAGATCTTTTGTTCTGCTAGCGATGCATCATTATTTCCCAATTGCAGAATTCCCCTTCATGGTTGAACTGGTTGAACTGCCATTGATGCATTCTCAGTCCTCGCCATGAAGTCGATCAGCTCTAAAGTTTGAGCTGTTGTCTTCTTTGCTATGGTCCCACCGGCTACACCATTGACAACCATTCTGGAGTCTGGTGTCATTCCATTATAGAAGACTCTGACCTTCTTTCCGTTTGGCAGATCATACGCGGGGCACCTTCTGATCAGTTCTTGGAATCTGGTCTAAGCTGCACATAGAGTTTCTCCTGGTTGTTGAGTGAAGTTAGTGATTTCATTCACCAACTTGTTGTATTTCTCCCTGGAGAAGTGCTCTGCGAAGAATTTAGCTGCCAGCTCATCCTACGTTCTGATGCTGTTGGGAGCTTGTCTATCCAACCATCTGAGAGCTTTCCCTGTTACAGCAAAAGGGAACAGTCGGAGTCTAATTGCATCATCTGACATCCCGTTATGCTTGGTAGTGTCACAGATTCTCAGAAATCTGTCTATGAAATCATGGGGTCTTCATAATCTTCCCCGCCAAATGGATTTTTCTCCACTAAAGATATCAATGCTGGTTGGATATCAAAATTATTGGCGTTGATTGGTGGTCTGATGATGCTAGAATTTGTCCTTGTGAACAGTGGAGCCAAGATTGACTCCATCAATTCCTCCTCTGGTGGTGGTTGATTATGAGCGGCCATCTCGGGTTCTGCTTTTGGCTCTGAACTCGAGGATTCCTCTTACTTTTATAGTTTGGTTAGCTTCCGGTTCTTCTTTGCAGTCTTCTCGATTTCTGGATCAAACTGTAAAGGTTTGTTGTTAGCTTTACCTCACATAAAAAAGAGAAGTTAAATTAATAACAAAATAAAAAAAAATTCCAATCTCAAAGATCGAAAGCTAAAACTAATATTAGCGTAATTAAACCCCGGTAACGGCGCCAAAAACTTGTTGCGAAATCAGCAAGTATACCGTTTGTTTCAAGTAATAAAAGTGATAAGTAAGATATCGTTCCCTCCAGGATTAATGCACCAAGTACTAATTTAACTATTCCCTTTAAGTTGGAAAAGAAAATTTGTTTGATTTGTGAAAGTAATTGAGTGTTGGAATTTTAACATAGAATTTTAAAAACAAGAATATGAAAAAGCATGCAAGAATTAATCAAGAATACAAAGAAAATATAAGTTATGAAAAATTGTAAAAGAACTGTAGCCAGGATGCACTTCATCTCTGATCCTCCCTTATATTCCTATATTGTATTTTATAATTAACTAATTGGTTTGCTCAGACAATTCATTATTTCCCTGTAAAATAGTTGAACCCTAATGTTTTAGTGATTTCAACCCTTTAACCCAATTAGAATCCTAGTGTCCTAGTAATCCCTCTTGAATTAAGCATTACGCAAATGAATTAAAAGTCTGCAATCTATGTAAGCCTATGTCCAGGTCATGCACAAATTGTTATTCTACCCTTGTCCAGATTAAAACCCCAATATGTCTATTGTGAGCTCTAATCCTCAAAGCCCTATAATTTAGAGTGATCAGTTCTAAACAGGATATGGAAAAATTAACACAGGTAGAATAAAATAAACTAACTAATTAAATTATAAAAAAATAAAGAAAATATAAAGGATTAACATCGGGTCTGTGATCCTAACTACATAAAGAAACTAGCCAGACATAGCTGGCTTAAACAAATTAAAATAGAAAATGTTCATGAAAGAAAAAGAAAAGAAAAGAAGAAGAAGAAGAAGAAGAAGAAGATGAAGGATCAATGGTCTTCAGTCTTTAGCTTCTCCGGAATCCTGATCTCCAGCGTGAGTTTCCAAGAGCTCCCTCAATTCTCTCCATCCAAAGATCTCTTGTCTCTGAGGTCTGAATCTCTATTTACAGAGTTTATACCTTGCTTAGAAATCTTGATCGAATCTTCATTGTGTATCTTGGTCCAATCTTCCTTTGATTCAGTCTGAGATAGAATAAACTTTTCCCGTACCTCTCGCGCTACTAGCGTCAGTTTGGCGCTAATAGCGTGGGAGTTTTATTCAGCATACTGCAGGTTGGCCTGATAGCGCGGTTGGCAAAATTGTCTGGAGCTACTAGCACCAGTGCCACGGTAGTAGCGTGGGAGTCTCTGCATTGAAAAGTTCTTCTGGCGCTACTAGCGCCACACCCGCACTAATAGCGCGGGGCTTCAGACTTGTGCTTCCAATTTGGGCTTCTTTTTGGTCCGTTTTCCTACAAAATTTATAGAAAATCAATGACAAGATATATGATTAAGATTTATCAATTTAATAACAATTTTAGCTTTTTTTATCCAAGATTGATCAAGATTCTTTCTATTTTTGGCTTAAAATCATATATATGCTGGAGGCATATCACTAGTCGCTGAAGACATAATAGCTACTATGCTCATGTAATTTTAAAAGTTATGCAACAATATGGCACCATCTATTCTATATGGCATGTTATCACATAAAATATGTTATCAATCATAGAATTCATCCATTCATACAAATAAAGCAATTAATTATTAAAAACTTTAATTCATGGTTTCCTAAAAAAATAAAATTACAAAATAAACAAATAGGAAACTTTGCAGATGTTTTGCTCCTTATTTATGGTCCATAGGTTCTGTTTCAAGCCCCTTTATGGTAATCATGGGCCTAAAGGCCCAAAATAGCAAAATTTGACGAGAAATCCTAGGTCAACTTTTAGGAACCCTAGCCATCATGTCCACAGCGCTGTCACCCGAATTCATCTCAGCACGAAACTCCAAGAGAAGGACCACCTTGAAGAGGCGAAGTCGCCGCCACCGGAACTAGCCCGATCGGAGCTGCCACGCCCTCACACGCGCCTAATCCTTGCGAGCGAGTTGTGCCCACGCGCAGCCACTTTTGGCGGCGCATGAGGGCGCATCCGGCCTCCTCTCGGCTGGAATCGGTTTCCTTCTTGCTCGGATTTCTGTCCTCTTTCACTCCACATGGTTGGTTTCTCATATTGACCACCGAAAAGTCACGAACACGTCCAAACAATGATGAACATCCTTCTTTTTGTATCTTCTTGATCTTCTTTTATTACAATTTTATTTGAAATACATGGAAAATATACAAAAATTGAAATAAAAATCAAGGAGGAAACCTAATCATATGGGATTAGCCTCCTTGTTACAACCCAAGAAAATACAAAGAAATATCTACGATGGATTAAAGCATAAACAAATAATGAATTGATTTTTAATGAAAAGATTTATAAGATACTCATGCAAAATTCGTACCATCAAACATGGAAACCCTAGGTGCCATATTTCATAAAGCAAAACTAATTACATGAAAATTGTAAATCAAAATTAGATCCACATCCAAACTCACGATTTGGCTCTGATACCAATTGTAGGAGTTATTGGATCATGCAAAAGTGTTTAGACCATTGCGGTTTGGAAGTAATGGATCATCATTGTTTACAATTACCTCTTGTTAGTGCAAATCTGAGATAATGTTCCATACGCTTGAATCATTTGCGTCACAACACGAACATATCTCTACTGTTCTGGTAAACCTTCCAAACTATCTCTCGAGGAAGAAGGGGAAGTGTGTGGGCACTTTTCAGATCTGAGCCTACCTCTTTGTTCAAAATGACCTAGGAGGCTGATGACTTAAGTGGTAGTATTTATAAGGATTTCAAAAAACCCTAGCCCTAAGCTCGTTGGGCTCTAGATTTCTTGGGCTCTTCTCATACTCTTAGCCCATTTGGACTTTAGTAACAGAGCACAAACCCAACAATAAATTCAACAAGATAATTGATACTATTAAAGGTATACGTAAATTCTTTGTTCCAATATTATTTTATTGGCAAAATCAACAAATATAATAGGTCTTTCGTATTTGGTAGCGAATTGTATACTATACATCTACAAGGCAGAAAAACATTAATCCAACAACTTAGTAGGTGGCATTAGTATATATAACTTAAAATAATAAAATTCTAGCAAGTCCTACTAGTTTTTCCTTCCTTACCAAAAGCAATGAACACATGTTTTTAAAAAAAACATGCATGTCAAATAGTATAATGGCTAAATATATTCAATCATATTGGGATGAAGATGGCAGTTTATATATGTCATAAGCGCAAGACGCCTTTGCCTCTCCTTCACAATTCATGAAGACCGACGTTTGCATCTCGACGACCAAAATTTAAATGGGAAAGGAAACATTAAATATAAATAAGAGAGTATGCCAGTATTTATGATGATAAAATTACGAACTACCGCTCGACACTTGGATTTTGTGATGATTCTTAATTATGCTGAGCAAATGTCGAAGCAATGTTCCACTATCGGGCAAGTTGCATAGATCTTGATGAGAGGTTGTCGGGCGGATGAATGTGGAGACAAAGGCTGCCTTTGTGCTGCCCAGAATTGATAAGAATGACCAGTTAAGAATTATTCATCAGGTATATATTGGTAATAGCAAATCGAGCAGCATATCAAAGGGTGTAGCTTATGAGGTATATTGGTCACACGGGATTATAATCCCAACAACTTCCCATCAAAGGCTTTTCCTTAATCAGTGTTCAGTTGTAGCAGTGGGACAAAAGCATTTTTTCCAAAAATCAATGATGGAGTATGTTACGGGTGTGAACCAAACAAAGCCCAATGAGGAGATAGCCAAGCCCAATGAGGAGATAGCTAACAATGAGATAACCAGGACCAACCGTATAAAAGGGCACCTACCTGGATGAAGGGTTACGTGTAGTCAAGAGAAGACACTTGAGGCTACTGTTGATCTTTTTGTTAGACGTGTAATAAGGACGTGGCACTTGCTGCGCATTGTAGGGATTCTGTTACGTAATATCTGTTTCCTTTTTATATTGCCCATAGTGGGTTGTAGTGTGACATTGGAAAATACTAGATTGGTTTCAATTATTTTGGTTTCTCTTTTCTTCTGGAACTTTGTTCCTAGCAAATTGGTGCTTTCATTCTGGACTCACAAAAAAATTCACCGGTGGTGATGAAGGTCCAAGAACTTGTCAATGTGTTTCACAACACGCGATCGGACTTAAACCAACGCTTGGATCACCTGACGGAGAGCATGATTGCAATCGATCTTCGTTTGCGTGAACTCTCAGCAATTCCAACACCACTGAATCACTCTCCAGCTGGGAATGGTCGTTATTCCTCGTCCCGGCATGAAAATACAGAGTATCATCACCTCTTGAAAGGGGTAAAAATGGAGATACCTACATTCAATGGTTCTAATCCTCATAATTAGCTATTTAAAGCGAAAATGTATTTTCGCCTCCAACAGGTGCCTGAACATTGCAAGATCTCTTTGGTGGGGTTGCGGATGGAGGGGGCTGCTTCAGAATGGTACTAGTGGATTTTCTTGGCAACCGTGTGAATTCTTGGCCAAAGTTTGCCCTTGCAATGAAGGAGCGGTTTGATGCCTTCGATTATTGCGATTTGAAGGGTTTATTTTCGAAATTATCCCAGCAAGGTTCCTTATCTGATTACGTCCTTGAATTTGAAAGCCTTATTAATCAGGTCACAGAGTTCTCAGATGATCAGCTTATGAGTTTTTTTATCTCTGGACTGCGTTATGCTATTCAATTACATTGGCCTTCTTCTTTTCACCAAGCAATGCAGCTTGCTACTGCTTATTATGCCCATCATTCAGAGTTGCGTTCTTCATTTACTTCTTCCTCTAAGAAGTAACACAACTCTTCCAATTCTCCACTATTTTCTTCGGCCTCTCCCTTGTCCCAGGTACCTGAGCAAAGTGCTGTAACAGGTACCGCTCCCTTGCTGACCTTACCATCCTCTATACCTATGAAGAGACTTTCTTCTGATGAGATGCAGCGGAAACGTGACCTAGGATTGTGATTTACATGTGATGAAAAGTGGTCTTCTCGTCACCGGTGTAAGGCCAAGATGTTGCTTGTAACAGCCCATTGTACACTGGTATTGTTAACATTAATTATGATATTAAGCGCAGTTACAGCAATTCATTTATAAAAATGCGAATAAACTTTTTCCGATTTTTACGCGAGTATTTAAAACATAAAAAAGCGTAATAATTAAAAGCTGTGACCGTAACCGTAAACTCTTGCGGAAGACTTATTTAAACTATTTTAATGACTGACATTACTTATTATAAGTTACTAAGGAGTTCCCATAAACTCACTTAGCCAATTTCCAAACTTTACGTTTTTACCCATTCGGACATGTTTCACTCTTAATTTTTCTGCGACCACACCACTCGCAACCAAACCTTCTTCTCAGATACATCTTTGTCTTACTTAATTCCCTTTGTAACAAGCTATCATAAGCTCAATTCGGAGCTCATTAGCTCCGGTTATCGCCGTTTGAAGTTGGATAAGCAATTAGCCAACCAACCCCAAAAATGACTCCAAACCACTCACATTACTCGAATTACTGCACTCAATCTATTCAACCATTTGCTCTCAAATTTTTATTCTACAAACTAGACATCACAAACTTTATTTTGATATATCACACGCTTAATTCGACTGAGAAATGAAGCGGGAATTAATTTCCCAAATCCGGTCCAGAATCTGCCTCAGGTGCAGTGGCACATGAGCAGTCCGTGTTTCTCTATATTTTTCAGGCCGAAGATCAACCCATAATTTCTTCAAATTTGGACACAAGATAGAGGACATCTCAACCTTCAAGATGTCGTATGGCACGTCCCTATTGGACCTCTATGGAGGGAGATATGCTCTGCCGAAGTTCGCCTAAAATCTGTCAATTCTACAGAAATTTCGTCAGAGTTTCCTTTGTTTTTCCAATAATCCCAAAATTGTAAACGATCATTTAAACCTCAAATGTACCTAATAAACACATGATAATAAAGAAATAATCCAATGGGTGGCACACACAAGGACCAACAATGCCTTGTGACACTTACAACCCAATCTAGTTTATAGTCATTAGGCATATAATTCATATTAATCATCCTTAAGTAGTTGCAATCACTAACACCTTTTTCATGCATATTTTCATCATACATGTAATTATACCCTAAAATAGGCCTAAGGCCCTTCCATCATAAATAGTCATGCATCAATACGATTACAATATTGCTTTACAACTTACAACTTGAAACTTCAACTTCAACTTACATTTTTCCAATATTACAACTTAAATTCAAATGACAACATAAACAAATACATAACTACTAGACTTAGGCAAAATGGCATGAACAAATATGCTAATGAAGCTCATACTACATACATATGAGATGTTCATGCCCTAAGTCTAGCCTAGGCCACACGGCCAACAAAATGCAAAATATGAAGCACTCATCTGCTCACTCTGCGGGCCTCTTGCCCGCTGCTCCTGCTCCACTGCTACCTCCTGAAATAAATGCCTCGAGACGGGGTGAGATATACGAATATATCTCAGTAACCAAGAGGTTCTGGAGAAAACTCCACCCAATGGTTCACTTCGATGCATATCAATAGAATAAAACAACCACTTTGAAAACGGGATATAGCAAGGGATTTAGAGAAATGGGGAATATAAAGAAACAAACTACGACGATACGGGATGGTAACCCCAATTCCACGTACGCCTTAGGCATATATAAGCCTATGGGTATCATCCAAGGTGTGTTCACAGAAACCACAACCATGATGCCCAAACCAACCAAAACGCCAAAGACATTCCTAGTGTGCTCCTACCCGGATCACACACCAAGACACGCAGTCAACTGGAACTCCCTCCTAGAGACCTATCCAGCGGAAGTCCGAAACTCCCCGAATGCTAATAAAACTGTCTACTGGCCAGAGACTCGGTACCGCAGTACCCATAGCAATAATGCATGTATGCTCATGTGTTCTATACTATTCATACACACTTCCTACCGTTGCCATCAACTGGCAAGGTGGAACAGAAAAGGGGAACAAGCCCCAGTACCAAGAGGTTACCTTAAATATTATTTTCACAAGCTCCGCAGCAGCTTATCCCTCAACTTGGTACACAGCAGAATGCCTACACAGAGGACATTCCCAATCTCTTATAATTCAAACAATACATGCTAATTTACAATTATACATGCATTGAACCAATTACATACCTCAATCCATTTGGTCCAGGACCAAGGGCAACTCCCAGATTCAAGTTTCGGGATTCAAGTCAACGTACGACAACCTATACAATGATGTACAACCATCAGTACGCGTCAAATAACGTCAAAACGCTAAATATCACAAAATCACCTTACCCACACTTGGTAGGTTCGGCCATCCTAGGCTTATTTTCAATTTTATTTTTCTAAATTTTCTTTTTCATTTTATTACGCCTCAATAGGTTGTCAAGAGGCCAATTCAAGTGCCGGTTCGTCATTTTCGCGTCGAATTACATCAGAACGCGAAAACCGCAAAATCCCCCTTTCCTCCTTGAAGGTTCGGCCATCTATGTGTTATTTGGGGATTTATTTTTCTAAATTTTCTTTCTCATTTTAGTACCCATCCTAGGGTTGCTTAGAAGCTAGTTCAATCGTCGTTTTTCCGTTTTACGACATTTACGCATCGTTTTGCGAAATATTTCACTCTAGGTTCTTTATGCCAACTAAGCCACTTATTATTTTTGCATTGATTCTTCCACTTGCCAACCACTACACAACCCATCTAATTACCTTTTTAACACATAATTCATCACTCAAACAATTTCCAACAACATAAATTCCATAATTTTCCTTTAAAGGCCAAGTTGCAACCTATGGCAATTCTAGGATTTCCGTTCACTTTTAATCACTGCACACCTCACACAACCACATTATATCATCATATAATCATACCACAATTCATCAAACAATGCCTCAACACAAAATTTCAAAGTCCCAAAATCATAACCTCAAATTCACTATGTTAAAAATCATCACATTTCACCTAAAATTTTCATTGCATTTCTAGCATTAATACATCATTCTAAGGCATTATCATCTAATAGACATTTTCCAATTGAGCTCCCTAACACAACACATCATCAAATCAAGCTTTAGGTTTCCAAAAATTCAATCACAATTAAACCATGTAAATGGGATGGAAACATACTCACAACAAAGGCTAGAAGCTAACCCAAGACTCCTCCAAGCAATGGAAGATCAAAAAGCTCCATGAATATCCAATTTTCTTCAAATTTTTGGATCTGATTTTTGCCAAATGCTCCACAAAGAGTGGTACCAATGTGTTTAGAAGGTCTTTTCCAAGAAATTTCAACACAAATTTTGTTGGATTTGCTGGAGAAATGAGTGATTTGTGAAGAAAAGAAAATCAAGAAGAAATGACCATGTGAAGGGCTGTTCCAGCATGAAGAAGAAGGAGGGGAGGAGAGAGAAAGTGTGAAGAAAAGGTGAGTTTGACTCACTTAAGTCATATGCGGGTCCCACACGCGTTTTAACTTTAATCAATCATCTAATTTCAACCACAAATTCATGACCTACATATTTTTCTTGTTCATGTCATATTTTTGTTTCCTAAAAATACTGATAAAATTTTCACGCTTATCGGTACAATTATACCGCAGTATTTTTACACCGGAAAACTATTCATCAATTTTTTCCCAAAATGACTTAATTCCATCAAATTTTATCAAAATCATATTTCCTAACTCAACAAACCATTTATAACTCATATTTGAAACCTAGAGCTCAAAACTCAATCGGCACGTTTTACGTTGCAATCGTACAGCGGTATTTTTACCCGCGAAAAACATTATTCACTGATTTTTCTGAAACTTGCCTGTGCACTCAATTTTTCGTTCTGAATCCATTTCCAGGGTTTTTTATCATCGGAGACCTTCTGCTCAATTTTTTATCTTCCTAGGGTTGCGTGTTGGCTAATTACCGTTTTGCCCTTTCTTTGTATTTTGGCATTATACTCAGGATTTTCACTAATCCTCCTCTTTAATTCTCACTTAATATTTTAAATATTATATTTTAGAAATGTGAGGTGTTATACTCACCCCAACTTTTAGAATTTTGTCCGCAAAATTAACTCATACTCATCCGCTAACTCAGGACATAGTCGGAGAATATCATCCTTCCGTTCCCAAGTAGCATCCTCAAGTGTGTATCTTTACCATTTTACTTTTATCATAGATATATTCTCCTTTTCGTGATAATCATTATCCTTCGATCCTTCACAATTACTCGTCTTTCATGGTTCTGTGACCTTTTAATTCACAATACTTTAAACTTTCTCTTGTTTACCGTTTCACTTCCGCTGATTTTTTAGGTAATAACATATCCATATTACAGATTTATTGGTATCAATTCACCTCATTCTCATCTCTATCTATCTCTCTGACCCAAGGTCATTCTCAAAGGCATCTAATCGTTTTCATAACAGGCCCCAATCGTTCTCATGTATACTAACTAGTTATTCCTGGAGTATTTCCAGCTCCCACTTTCTTTAGTATTTGACTATTTTCGTTGTCCGTGCTGTTACAACAATACCCCACAACTATTTATTTCCATTATTGTTACTACTCTTATCATTTTGTTGTTTTCTTGGCTTTCACCCAAGCACATACTCTCTAGTTTCAAAGGCACTTTGTCGTGTCCTACAATTTCGACTCATGTTAAATTCTATACTCATATACTTTATTTTTCCTTGTCACGTGTCTTCACCTCTTTTTAGGTACTCACAACTATATCTTTCTCTTTGTGATACGAAACTAACAATACTCATCATAGTTTATATTTTCGATTAGCCCTATAAGGCCCTTCAACCACAAACACACTCCCGAATTTTCTTTTCCATCTACAAAATCATGTTCATAATTTTCTCTCATTGTTAAACTCTTTATTAACTTAACCATCTCAATTTTACCAACTCAACCAGCTCAACTCCATTCTTAGAACCTCTCACAGTCTAAACACAACACTCATCAATGACCTCCACATCAAGGCCTCATGTTTAATATTTTCTCCCACTAACTATTTTCAACTTTCATTCCACTCCGGTGTTGCAACTTAACTATTTGTTCCACTTATTTATACTACTTTTTCGTAATCATCGTCATTTAATCCTGGATGTCAAACTCAAAACAATATCACCTTATAGTTTTTTCCAACTTTCACCAATCATCTTGGTTGTTCGAATCAATCAACCACACCAAGCCATTTCACTATTGACTGATGGACCCTTAAGATGCCATGTCTCTCACATGCAAGTCTCATCCTATAGAAATCTTTGAAACTTAATTATCAAGTCACATAAAACTAAATCCATCATTGTCACTACTTATACAATTCACCATTGGGTGGTATATCAGTCTCTCGAAATATTCGAAGTTACCACAAGCACTCGACCCTATATCATTAGTACCTAACCAAAACAACGTCAGCATTGTGCATTTTCCACACACTTTCCACCATAAGTGGTATATGCGATTATATATAACACTCCTCCATCTACTCCACCCGTAAGTCAGGCTATCAAATTTTAGGTAACCAATTACAGTTCCAGTTTCCAACTATATTTACACATTCGTGCTTGATTCCATCACAATTTACCTTTTATAAGGGCTTATAATTCACTGTTTTGACATGAATTCTTGATCATCACCAGCCTTCTTAGAAGGACACTTACTCCATCTGTCAACACTAAATCACACTATTATCTCTTTTATCATAAGGCGAGGATTCCAACAAACTTACCAACTCACTTGGAGCCGATATTATTTCATCGAACTTACTTTACGCCCACAATAGTGCTTCACTATCACACTAAATTTTTTTTACCCACTATACCTCATCTCTTATATCCAAATCGGACATATTTTGTTCATTTACAAACATCTGACCTCATATTTTGCGTTAATCACATGGAAGAACTCTCTCAATACAGTGGGTAACAACATTCATAGGTTTTAACCGCTCGAGCTCTTGCTGTCCTCAGGGCCCCAGATGTAATGACCCACCGATTAGAGAATCCACCCATATGATCCATGCAGTTATGATAGCCTACCACCTGCTGATTGTGTTCTATTTGTATTCCCAACGTTTCTTATTTGTGCACTTATATAGATCAACGCAACTATAATAGCAGTCTCATCACTGCGGGATACTTCCTCATCTCATATTACTCATATAACATAATAATAGTCTCCGAGAACATAATCCGCACGGAGATAGCTACACACTCCGGGCACATAGGCCGCATAGAGATGGCAATATCAAGTCTCATAACGTGCACCCAGTGCACAGAGGAGTTCATATATACATCACATCTGTATACAACAACAAACGTGTACCCATTACACAGGGGAGTTCATACTTATAACATATCTGTATATAACGGAAAAACTGGTACTCCGTACACTCCAGATCACACATGGACCCAGTCCATTTGGTGTCTGTATCACCTCTGTATATAACAACAAAATATCTTTGGTATATTCACATGGGGCTATCCCCATAACCATAGTAATAGTGGTATAATATACACCTGTTATATATATAAGTCAATTCATTTTACTCTCTCATTTCATTCTTCTCACTGATAGTATACAGGTAAGTCACTATTATAATAATTCACATTCTCTTCGTAATTTCGTACACATTTCTTAACTCTCAATAGTTCCTTCTATCATGTTACTGTTCAAATCCATAGTCCATTATCTCTTCCTTGCTTATTCTTCTCACAAATTGTTTTCTCTTTTACTTTGACTATTCACTTGGCATAGTTCATAACATAATCTCTATTCCGTGAATCCAGAATTTTCTCAAAGTTCTGTACACATCTCACATATACTTCCCATCACACAGAGATCTTCTAAACATATTCGTCCTATCACAGAGGACTAATTTCACCTCAATCCGTGCACTGGAAAATTATATCAATCCTTGCACTAACACTTATACCTCTACTCATTAACTAATCTTATCATTTTTGTTTTGACATTACACATTAGCTCTTTTGCTAAACACATAATTCCACACTTTATTGTAACTTAGTTCATACACTAATCACATGATTTCCCATCTGGTTGTACATTAGCTCATTCTCTAATCATACAATCTCTTCAGATGCTTCCCATCATCGGGGATTTCA
Source organism: Gastrolobium bilobum (assembly GCF_033153095.1). Classification (NCBI taxonomy): domain Eukaryota; kingdom Viridiplantae; phylum Streptophyta; class Magnoliopsida; order Fabales; family Fabaceae; genus Gastrolobium; species Gastrolobium bilobum. The sequence goes on from NW_026898255.1 coordinate 238,012, forward strand.
TTCGGCCTTATTGTCCTTTTACAAAAAAAATTAATAATTTACCTCAACACGAGTAATTAGGCGCTCAGGCCATCACAAGGTGTACATACATATATATGTATACTGGCACTTAGGCCATCACTGGATTATCATCCGTTTATTCATCAAAATAGGTATACTGGCCATCAAGCCATTAGGTATTATTCACAATGCATTACAACATCCACAAGTAATTAGGCCATTTTAAATTACGATATTCCTTCTTTGAGATTTCCAAGAGACCTCCATCATGGATCAATCCTCTTATGCTTCATAACACCTGAATCTCTACATAGTAGCCATTTCCAAGGAGAATTCCACACATTAACGCACACATATAATCATATTTGTTTCCTTCATGGCATATCGGTCAAGCTAGACCATTATTCCGCTACGGACAATCATACTCTCAATGAACCTTGTTCAATGCCATCCATGGCGATTCTCTCAACTTCTTCCTTATACATATAATACATAATTAATTCATCTCGCCTATGTTTAATCAACACTACCTCCTTATGGGTTTAAATCCCATATTTCAATATATCTCAATTTAACAATTGTCCAGCATTATAATTTCAAGTGGTCAAATCTCATAGGATTAATCATCAATTATTCTATTTATTTCTCTGCATGAACCATCTCAATTTGTTTAAGTGTACATCATCCATCAGGGACTTATAACTTCTAATCAGACATAGAATATTCCAACTCATACTTAAGCATACCTGTTCACCATTTTCAATAATCCAACAGGTTCTAAATCTCTCACCTTGATGAAGTCTATTCACCAAGTCCATTGTACACACTATACTACACACATACTTGGAAGCTTCACCAATACCGTTTCCATAATATGGACTCATCTCAATTATATATCTTTATTATTCATAGTACTACAGGGTTCACCCATGCAATACCGTACATATCATAGATTTGTTTACAACTTTCACTTATAATCCAGCTTTATAAATTTCATCTACAAGGTCAGACAAAACATTTAAGTCTGTTTCCCTTAAGTCCTATAATATTCATGTTTTACTTACTGCCATCTCTTGTCCATGGAGCAGTCAACACTGCATCCATAACATCAGGCTAAGGACTTACATTCGGTGCTCCAAGGTTGCCACGCAGGCTTCTTACGATGACTACGCATGTAACACAAAGGAATGAGTTGATCAGACCCACACTAAGGAATCACATATGCAGTAATCGATAAGAATCTACATACAACTATGCAACACACAACACAACTATACATTATCAGAGTTCCCTAACAAAACTGCTCTGATACCATAAAATGTAACAGCCCGTTGTACACCGGTATTGTTAACATTAATTATGATATTAAGCGCAGTTACAATCACAGCAATTCATTTATAAAAATGCGAATAAACTTTTTCCGATTATTACGCGAGTATTTAAAACATAAAAAAGCGTAATAATTAAAAATTGTGACTGTAACCGTAAACTCTTGCGGAAGACTTATTTAAACTATTTTTATGACTGACATTACTTATTATAAGTTACTAAGGAGTTCCCATAAACTCACTTAGCCAATTTCCAAACTTTACGTTTTTACCCATTCAGACATGTTTCACTCTTAATTTTTCTGCGACCACACCGCTCGTAACCAAACCTTCTTCTCAGATTAAATCTTTGTCTTACTTAATTCCCTTTGTAACAAGCTATCATAAGCTCAATTCGGAGCTCATTAGCTCCGGTTATCGCCGTTTGAAGTTGGATAAGCAATTAGCCAACCAACCCCAAAAATGACTCCAAACCACTCACATTACTTGAATTACTGCACTCAATCCATTCAACCATTTGCTCTCAAATTTATATCCTACAAAATAGACATCTCAAAATTTATTTTGATATATCACACGCTTAATTTGACTGAGAAACGAAGCGGGAATTAATTTCCCAAATCCGGTCCAGAATCTGCCTCAGGTGCAGTGGCACATGAGCAGTCCGTGTTTCTCCATTTTTTTCAGGCCGAAGATCAACCCAGAATTTCTTCAAATTTTGACACAAGATAGAGGACATCTCAACCTTCAAGATTTCGTATGGCACGTCCCTATTGGACCTCTATGGAGGGAGATATGCTCTGCCGAAGTTCGCCTAAAATCTGTCAATTCTACAGAAATTTCGTCAGAGTTTCCTTTGTTTTTCCAATAATCCCAAAATTGTAAACGATCATTTAAACCTCAAATGTACCTAATAAACACATGATAATACAGTAATAATCCAATGGGTGGCACACACAAAGACCAACAACGCCTTGGGGCACTTACAACCCAATCCAGTTTATAGTCATTAGGCATATAATTCATATTAATCATCCTTAAGTAGTTGCAATCACTAACACTTTTTTCATGCATATTTTCATCATACATGTAATCATACCCTAAAATAGGCCTAATGCCCTTCCATCATAAATAGTCATGCATCAATACGATTACAATATTGCTTTACAACTTACAACTTGAAACTTAAACTTCAACTTACATTCTTCCAATATTACAACTTAAATTCAAATGACAACATAACCAAATACATAACTACTAAACTTAGGCAAAATGGCATGAACAAATATGCTAATAAAGCTCATACTACATACATATGAGATGTTCATGCCCTAAGTCTAGCCTAGGCCACACGGCCAACAAAATGCAAAATATGAAGCACTCCTCTGCTCACTATGCGGGCCTCTTGCTCGCTGCTCCTGCTCCACTGCTACCTCCTGAAATAAATGCCCCGAGACGGGGTGAGATATACGAATATATCTCAGTAACCAAGAGGTTCTGGAGAAAACTCCACCCAATGGTTCACTTCGATGCATATCAATAGAATAAAACAATCACTTTGAAAACGGGATATAGCAAGGGATTTAGAGAAATGGGGAATATAAAGAAACAAACTACGACGATACGGGATGGTAACCCAAAATTCCACGTACGCCCTGGGCATATATAAGCCTATGGGTAACATCCAAGGTGTGTTCACAGAAACCACAACCATGATGCCCAAACCAACCAAAACGCCAAAGACATTCCTAGTGTGCTCTTACCCGGATCACACACCATGACACGCAGTCAACTGGAACTCCCTCCTGGAGACCTATCCAGCGGAAGTCCGAAACTCCCCGAAGGCTAATAAAACTGTCTACTGGCTAGAGACTCGGTACCGCAGTACCCATAGCAATAATGCATGTATGCTCATGTGTTCTATACTATTCATACACACTTCCTACCGTTGCCATCAAGTGGCAAGGTGGAACACAAAAGGAGAACAAGCCCCAGTACCAAGAGGTTACCTTAAATATTGTTTTCACAAGCTCCGCAGCAGCTTATCCCTCAACTTGGTACACAACAGAATGCCTACACAGAGGACATTCTCAATCTCTTATAATTCAAACAATACATGCTAATGTACAATTATACATGCATTGAGCCAATTACATACCTCAATCCACTTGGTCCAGGACCAAGGGCAACTCCCAGATTCAAGTTTCGGGATTCAAGTCAACGTACGACAACCTATACAATGATGTACAACCATCAGTACGCGTCAAATAACGTCAAAACGCTAAAAATCACAAAATCACCTCACCCACACTTGGTATGTTCGGCCATCCTAGGCTTATTTTCAATTTTATTTTTCTAAATTTTCTTTTTCATTTTATTACGCCTCAATAGGTTGTCAAGAGGCCAATTCAAGTGCCGGTTCATCATTTTCGCGTCGAATTACATCAGAACGCGAAAACCGCAAAATTCCCCTTTCCTCCTTGAAGGTTCGGCCATCTATGTGTTATTTGAGGATTTATTTTTCTAAATTTTCTTTCTCATTTTAGTACCCATCCTTGGGTTTCTTAGAGGCTAGTTCAATCGTCGTTTTTCCGTTTTACGACATTTACGCATCGTTTTGCGAAATATTTCACTCTAGGTTCTTTATGCCAACTAAGCCACTTATTATTTTTGCATTGATTCTTCCACTTGCCAACCACTACACAACCCATCTAATTACCTTTTTAACACATAATTCATCACTCAAACAATTTCCAACAACATAAATTCAATAATTTTCCTTTAAAGGCCAAGTTGCAACCTATGGCAATTCTAGGATTTCCATTCACTTTTAATCACTGCACACCTCACACAACCACATTATATCATCATATAATCATACAACAATTCATCAAACAATGCCTCAACACAAAATTTCAAAGTCCCAAAATCATGACCTCAAATTCACTAAGTTAAAAATCATCACATTTCACCTAAAATTTTCATTGCATTTCTAGCATTAATACATCATTCTAAGGCATTATCATCTAATAGACATTTTCCAATTGAGCTCCCTAACACAACACATCATCAAATCAAGCTTTACGTTTCCAAAAATTCAATCACAATTAAACCATGTAAATGGGATGGAAACATACTCACAACAAAGGCTAGAAGCTAACCCAAGACTCCTCCAAGCAATGGAAGATCAAAAAGCTCCATGAACATCCAATTTTCTTCAAATTTTTGGATCTGATTTTTGCCAAATGCTCCACAAAGAGGCGATTTCAAGGCTTAAGAGTTGTACCAATATGTTTAGAAGGTCTTTTCCAACAAATTTCAACATAATATTTGTTGGATTTGGTGGAGAAATGAGTGATTTGTGAAGAAAAGAAAATCAAGAAGAAATAACCATGTGAAGGGCTGTTCCAGCGTGAAGAAGAAGGAGGGGAGGAGAGAGAAAGTGTGAAGAAAAGGTGAGTTTGACTCATTAAGTCATAGGCGGGTCCCACACGCGTTTTAACTTTAATCAATCATCTAATTTCAACCACAAATTCATGACCTACATATTTTTCTTGTTCATGTCATATTTTTGTTTCCTAAAAATACTGATAAAATTTTCACGCTTATCGGTACAATTATACCGCAGTATTTTTACACCGGAAATCACTATTCATCAATTTTTTTTTCCCAAAATGACTTAATTCCATCAAATTTTATCAAAATCATATTTCCTAACTCAACAAATCATTTATAACTCATATTTGAAACCTAGAGCTCAAAACTCAATCGGCACGTTTTACGGCGCAATCGTACCGCGGTATTTTTACCCGCGAAAAACACTATTCACTGATTTTTCTGAAACTCGCCTGTGCACTCAATTTTTCGTTCTGAATCCATTTCCAGGGTTATTTTTATCATCGGAGACCTTCTGCTCAATTTTTTATCTTCCTAGGATTGCGTGTTGGCTAATTACCGTTTTGCCCTTTCATTGTATTTTAGCCTTATACTCAGGATTTTCACTAATCCTTCTCTTTAATTCTCATTTAATATTTTAAATATTATATTTTAGAAATGTGAGGTGTTATATTGCTACTTTATGATGATCCTAGTGATTTTCCTGATGATGGTGAGGAGGAGATTGTTTGGCATATTGATACCAATGTTGTTGAGAAGAATGATGTTGCCTTACACTCCTTGTCAGGTTCACTTAATCCTCGAGCCATTTCATTTGATGCTCATCTACTAAACCATTCTATTTCTGTTTTGGTGGACTCTGGTAGCACACACAATTTCGTGCAACGTCAACTGGTTAACAAGTTAGGCTTGCAGTCATCTCGGTGCAAATGAATGCGTGTTTTCCTAGGAGATGGTAATTTCTTAGTTTGTGACCGCATATGCCTTAAAACTAGCCTATTGTTACAGGGTCACAGATTTTGTGTGGATCTTTATGTGGTGGATCTTTCTGGGTTGAACATCATTCTGGGTATGCAGTGGTTGAGTCAATTAGGTCGTGTCCCCCATGACTACAACACACTTTCCATGGAATTTTTGTGGAAGGGACAGTGCATATGTTTGCAAGGCAATATGAGCGCTATTGGTAGAGCTGATTATAATCCTTCTAATCTGAATTTGTGTGTTCGGATGAATTCTGCACCCACACTTTCGCCTTCTACTGATCTTGATAAGCTTCAAACTAAGGTACCTAAGGTAATTTGGCTTGTTCTCGTGGAGTTTAATTTTGTGTTTGATATTCCTCACGGACTTCCTCCATTTCATGGTAGGGAACATTCAATCCATTTGGTTGAGGGAACTTCTTCGGTTAATGCGAAACCATTTCGCTATGCTCATCACCAAAAAACAGAGATCGAAGAACAGGTTTTAGGCCTCTTAGCTACGGGGTTCATCCAACCTACTAGGAGCCCATTTTCATCTCCGGTTGTTTTGGTAAAAAAATATGATGGTTCATGGCGTATGTGCGTGGATTATCGAGCCCTTAATAGGATTACCGTGAAGGATAGATTTTTGATTCCTACCATTGATGAACTGTTAGATGAATTGCGTGGTACTGTGATTTTCTCCAAACTTGATTTACGTGCGGGTTACCATCAAATTCGTGTTTTACCTGCTGATGTACCAAAAATAGCTTTTCGTACTCATGAAGGACACTATGAGTTATTGGTAATGCCCTTTGATTTGACCAACACACCTTCCACGTTTCAGGCATCCATGAATCATATTTTTCGTCTTTTCCTCCGCAGGTTCGTCATTGTATTCTTCGATTGCATACTTGTTTACAGTTCCACTTTGTCTGATCATGCAGGTCACCTTCGGTTGGTATTAGAGTGCCTTTAATTGTATGCTTTTTATGTTAAGTTTCCCAAGTGTGATTTTGCCTTAGAAGAGATTGATTATTTGGGGCATTTGGTATCTGCAAAGGGAGTGCGTGCAGATCTTGGAAAAATTGAGGCCTTGATTAATTGGCCACTACCTGGGACGCTGAAGTAACTACGTGGCTTTCTTGGCCTTACAGGGTATTATCGTCGATTTGTTCGCAATATGCTATGATTGCTGCTCCAATGACAGACTTTCTGAAGGGTGGTGGCAAATTTAATTGGTCTCCTGCAATAGAGTTAGCATTTCAATAGTTGAAGACCATCATGACTTACACCTATTCTTGCACTACCAGACTTCCCATCCCCTTTTGTTTTGGAAACTGATGCATCTATTACTGGCGTGGGGGCTGTTTTACTCCAACATGGTCAACCGCTGTCCTATTTTAGCAAGAAATTAAATTCACACATGGCCTCTGCTTCCACATATTTGCGCGAATTATTTGCTATAATAGAAGCCGTAAAGAAATTGAGGCAATACCTCCTTAGTTCGTCCTTCATTATTCGCACAGATCACCACAGAATTAAGGAGTTATTCACTCAAACTGTTTTGACATCGGATCAGCACAAATATGTGTGCAAATTTATGGGGTACTCTTTCCCTATTGAGTATAATGCGGGGCATTCAAATGTGGTTGTTGATAGTATTTCTCGTCAGTTTGAAGGAAGTATTGCAGAAGTTATTAATCTGGTTGCATCTAATGTGGGGCATGTTAACGTGTTATTTTCTCAACCAACATTTGATATTGTTTCAAGAATCCGTGAGAAGGATGCATCTGATCCCTACTTGTTGACCATTCATCAAGCTATTGCTTCAGGTTCTTGTAAGGATTCTGCCATTACATGTAAGGATGGCATATTATTTCACCGTGCTAGATACCTCTTGGGTCCTACCTCAATACTTTAAGCTTTGCTTTTGTAAAAAGCTCATAGTACTCCAATTAGAGGGCATGTTGGAGTCACTCGTACCCTTTTGCAATTATCTTCTTCGTTTTATTAGCAGAAAATGTGTTCGGATGTCCGCATTTTTGTGGAACAATGCCAAATCTGCCAAGCTGTCAAGCCTGTCCACGCTGCACCAAATGGTCTTTTGCAACCACTTCCTATACCCAACGGTGTCTTTGAGGACCTTTCATTAGATTTCATCACGGGTTTTCCTCCTTCCAATAAGTTCACTTGCATTTTAGTTGTGGTTGACCGTCTAACGAAGTTTGCCCACTTTGGTTCTTTACCAACTTCGTATACATCTGCAGTGGTGGCTTAGTTGTTTTTCAAAATGGTTGTCAAAATCCATGGATTTCCTCGCACATTAGTTTCTGATAGGGACCCTATATTCATCAGTAGTTTTTGGCGTAACCTTTTCAAGCTTAGTGGTACACAATTGCTCACAAGTTCTTCATATCACCCCAGAACCGATGGGTTATTTGAAGTGACAAATCGCTACTTGGAACAATATTTAAGGGAACAATATTTAAGGGCCTTTTGCAGTGATCAAAATAAAATGTGGTCCAAGTTCTTATGTTGGGAAAAATACATTACAACACTGCCTTTCATTAAGCTATTTCCATGTCCCCTTTTGAAGCATTACATGGTCGTGCCCCTCCTATGCTTCCTCATTACTCTCCAGGTTCTTTGAAGGTGGAGTCTTTGGATTCTTTGTTGTGCCAGCGTAATGAGCTCACTGCAAATCTTAAGAAAAACCTGCAACATGCTCAGAATCGCATGAGGATGCAAGCTGACAAACACTGTCGCGATCGTACGTTTGCAGTTGGGGACCTCGTTTGGGTGCGTCTTCAACCTTATCGTCAAGTTTCTGTGGTGAAATGTAACAACCACAAATTATCAAAAAGGTACTTTGGACCATTTCCTGTGGCACGGGTTATTAGTTCTTTTTTTATCATCTTACATTATTGATGCTCACCGACAAGTGTACCGATCACACAAGTAATATAGTAAGTAAAGTATCGTCTCCACAGGAATTGTAAACCAAGTACCACAATAACATGTCCCCTTAAGACAGAAAGTTTAAAAATATAATTTTCAATTTATTAAGCAATGGTAAAGTTTGGATTTTTGAGAGAATAATAAAAGACATTGCAGCTAAGGTACACGCACCATATGATCCCCGCTTTGAACTTTGGATTGATTAACAATGCTCATTCATTTTAATAACTCAGACAAATTATCATCTAAAAATAATTAGTTAAATCCCAATCCCTTGGTAATCTAACCCTTTAATCCAATTGGAACCCTAATTCCTTAGCAATCTCGCATGAAATTAAGCATTAACCATGATAAATTAAACAACTGCAATTCACACAAGTCTATCCCTAGAGCATGCATAAATTGTTACTTTACCCCCTTTCAGAATCAAAACCTCAATATTCCTATTGCGAGCCCTAATTCCCAAATTATTATCTCCTATTAGGTTGATCAAGTCTAACAGAAATAATAAACAATACGCGTAGAGTAAAAATAAAATATATTAAAATAAACAAATGAAAATAAATCAATCCATCGTGAAAAGGGTTCATATAGGGTTTGTGACCCTAACTACAATAAAGGAAATTTAGCCAGTCATAGACATAGCTTACATACAATTATAAAAGAGAAAAGAAATAAAATTACGACGATAACTACGAACGATCATCTGCTCCCTTGAAATTCTCCTCCTATTGGAACTCTTGTGCCTTCTATCGTAAAACTCTTTTTCCTCCGCTCGCAATGTCCTTTAAACGTTCAGAAATTGTCGCCCTGTTGTAGTTCGCGCGGGTCGCGCGGAGTTGGCGCTGTAATCGCGCCAACTCTCTGGAATCTATATGGCAAGGCATATCCGCGCGGGTAGCGCAGTTCTCTTTTTCTTCTTTTCCTCAATTTCCTATTTCTTCATATTTTAATCTGTAAAACTATAAAAATGTGAGAAATAAATTGAATGGAAAAACAAAATAATAAAAGCAATTAATATACAAAAAATGCTCTCCTATGACTAAATTCTTATTATTTTTGGCTTGGAAAATATCACATGCCAGAGGCACATCAAATCATTCCCAAATTTAAACGTTGTTGTCCCTAGCAACGAACAAGACTCGACCCAGGCAACAAACAATTAATCCAGCATAACAATACACAGGCACTCTCAGACACAATATACTAAGCATGACTGATCCAACATCACAAATTTTCAACAATGTCATCAGCTTCTTAAGGATACAAGTCTACATTTACTACCCCTCACAAAGATAAATAATATTCACTCAACACTCAATGTTTTAGGGTATCATGAACACTCTATCCAACACAGCTATAACACTACTATAAGCTTGATCATATTCTCAAGATTCTCAAAAATGAAGAATCAGACACATGCATCAATTGATCAAAAGGACTTCACAGGTTATATCTTGGCCAGGTTAAAGGGTAGGAATATATGGTTAGTAGCTCAAAACGACAATGAGATTGTAAAACTGATACTCTTACAATTTAGCACATTCAACTCAATGGTCTTGCTCCACTAACAATCCCACAGAATTTCGGGAATTAATTCCTTTCAGCCACCTTTTATGCATATATAAATAAATTTTTTTTTTGTACAAGTAAAATATACATCCCCTAATCACTTAACCTTTGTGGAGCTTACCTCAATTTCTTTATTTATTTTCAACACATCAGTAATTCAACCTCAATCAGGGTAAGTCACATGGATATAAGCTAAACTATTAATCAGGCCAACAGGTAATTTATCAACAACATATGCTCAGGCTCAAGGGGCTAGCAATGGAAAAATTTCAAACAGGTGGGCTATTTTGGCCATAGGCTAACAAGAACAAAATGCCTTAATCATCTCAACCAATGCATGCATCACAGAGAAACAAATCAAGTTTTAGAGCGTTACAAAAGTGAAGTCTCTCAACAAGAAAATTTAGTGTTTAAGCTCAAACCTCACAAGTTGTGGTATCAATATAGACTCATGAAAATTAACTTCAGACATTATCAGAATTTCACAACATCAATTCAGACAAACGAGCAATCATGTAGTCCAATTATACCTATGCAATGTCATGCCAGAGTGTCATACAAACATACTTCCTAAGATTCAACCAAGCAAGTTAACTGGGTAAGCACATTTAAACTTGAGAATTGCTTCAGAAATATATTTCCAATTTTTTTTAGAGCAACACAAACTAACAACTAACTAAAAATAAAATGTAAAGAGTTTAGAATATCTCTCCTGATAGAAAAAATTGCAGTTCCAGAGTGCTTCTCAATGCCTTCCATTCCAAGATTTAAAGAATTGTTGTCCCTAGCAATATTTAAACCCAAGAATTTTCGAAATATCTGCTCCATAGAACAAACAGCAGTATATAAAATAAACTATAATCCGCACAATAAAGACATCAGAGTGTATGGGACATATACAAACCCACATCATCTAAATGACCCTAACATCATCCTACGGTCATAATAAAACAGCAAAAAGTACTAAAACGATAAACTAAAATAATGAAAATAAAACAATCTCCAGCAGCAAGGAGATGTAATCAATCCGCCATGTCATCTCCCTCAGCAGCATGGGATGACTCAGCAAATGGAGGAACTGGTGGTACTGGATGCATGGGTGCACGAGCAGCGTCCGGTGCTGGGTAATACGGAGCTGGGGGCACGAACGGGTACTGCCGCTGGAATGATGCATAATCCACACCCCCAGCCTGAGCTAATCCCTCAAGGATGCGAGTCTGGTAAATATGATTAATAGACATGAACTCCATCTGCGCCTGCATGCGCAAGTAACTCGGTGAGTCCTCGTAGACTAGCTCAAGTGGTGGAATAGGTACTTTGGAAAATGATGCAGAGGAAGCAGCAGCTGCTGGAATCTAAGGAGCACGGGGTGGAAGAGGTACTCGGGGTGCTCTAGGAGATGCAGTAGCATGAAGTCCTATAGTGCCAGTCTTGGCCACTAGCTCATGGTCAGACTTAGCACAAGTATTGGAATAAGTAATGAAGTTCATAAGAGCATCAGGAGCAACATCTAACTCCTTCTCTTCAGGGATCTCCAAACCCCTGGACACACAAATGAGATATCAAAGAAGCATGTGCCAGGAGTTGCTCCTTCCTGCTACCCTGTACCATATGGCAAATACGATCAAATAAAATAGCTGATATATCCAACCTCTCTAACCCGGTCATAATATACAAGAGTGGAGCCAGCTCCATATTAACATCAGTGAGATTAGAAGAGGGAAGGACATTAGAGTTCACAAACTGATGCCAAAACCTACACTCACCAGTCAATTCTTTCATATGTAGCTTGTCAGGAACATTAGCAGACTTAAGCTTCCATTTAGAATAAGGAGTGATGATCCCTTTCCTAATCTTGTCAGCAAGCATAGGCATCTCCTCTCTATACAATAGCCGCCCAGCTGTAGGCATCATCCTATTGAACAGGTCAACATATTCACAAGGACCAGCAACATGGTCATAACTAGTCTGCAGAAATCTCTCAATAACCTCAGTAGAAAAAGACACATCAATCCCTCTAACTCGGGACATCCTGGTCTGATCCAAGTCTTCCAGATTAGCATTAGCACAAAATTCTTTAATAATGGCACTGGAAGCAGACTCAGCATAAGTTACCAAAACTTCACATTGCCTACTTTTTATAGTCCTCGTCATAAGATTATCCTCAGGCATGCCCAAAATGATGTTCCTTTCTCTAATGAATCTCTTTCCCTCATATTTGTCAAAATACCTTTCTTGGGCCTCCGCAGAAACAAACCGGAAATCATCAAAAGATGCAGAAGCATAAGTCTTAGCCCTTTTGGTACCACCAGTTTTTTCTTAGACTTTCAAGCTTGTGAACCCTGAAAACCAGAAAAATTTCCCAATGCACAGAGTAGGACAATAGAGCAATTAGATCACAAGTAATCAAATCGAAAGTTCATAGCAAACCATCATTCCCAGATTTTATTCCAACTTTATCTCAAAAATAAAATAGAACAAAGCAACAGTTGGAATCAAATTCAGAAAATAGGATGTCAATGCATCTTAGCATACAACTCAGCATTTTAATCTAGATAGTCAACATAGCAAGAGGTTCAAGGGAATGGTAACAAAACAAAATAATACTAACTAGAAAATAAAATAAGAAAATAGTTAAACAAATAACTAACCAGAAAAATAACTAAGAAAAAAATAAAGGAGACTTACCCGTGATGCCATGTGAAGAAAAAGGAAGACTAACAGTTGAAGGAAGTTGAGAGGAAAAAGAAAGAGAAAAATAGGAGAAATGAAAGAGAAAAGTGCAAAATGAGAGGAACCACCACGCGACATTATATATCTGGCGCGACTTTCGCACGGTGGTTGGCGCGAGTCGCGCGACTCTTTTTTCTGGCTTCCTTGGTGCGGGTCGCGCCACACTGGCGCTGCAACCGCGCCAATTCTCTGGTTTTCCCAGATTCTGGCGCTGCAATCGCGCCATAATGGCGCGGTGTTCGCGCCAATTCTCTGTTTTTTTACAAAATTTGGCGCTGCAATCGCGCCAGTCAATTTTTTTTATAATAAACTCTACATTGGGTTGCCTTCCAATGAGCGCTTGTTTAACGTCACGAGCCTGACGGTTACCTCTTTCAAGTATTGTTTTCTCTAAAAGACAGAGCCTCAGTGTTTCTCCTCACAAGTCCTCGTTGATAGAACTTGAGTCTAGCTCCATTAACTTTGAAAGGTCTATCATCATCTAAGGGAGATATCTCAACTGCTCCATAAGGGAATACTTTCTTCACCATAAACGGACCAGCCCACCTAGACTTGAGCTTGCCTGGAAACAGTCTCAGACGAGAATTGTATAGTAACACTTGTTGGCCTGGCTCAAATTCCTTTGGACTGATCTTTCTATCATGCCACTTCTTAGTCTTTTTTTTATAAACTCGGGCACTCTCTTATGCAGATAATCGAAACTCATCCAGCTCATTCAGTTGCAGCAATCTTTTCTGAAGAGCTTTTGTTGGTTCAAATTCAAGAACTTGGTAGCCCGTAAAGCCTTATGTTCTAACTCCACAGGAAAATGACAAGACTTTCTATACACCCAAAGCGCATCATCAAGCTTTCTTGCCCAATCCTTCAAGGAATTCCCAACAGTCTTCTCAAGGATTCGCTTCAAATTTCTATTTGACACTTCAACCTGCCTACTAGTCTGAGGATGGTAAGGTGTAGCCACCCTATGATTCACTCCATACTTCGCAAGCAAATTGTCAAGCTGCTTATTGCAAAAGTGTGTCCCCCCATCACTGATAATAGCTCTAGGAACACCAAACCGAGTGATGATGTTCTTCCTCAGAAAGTTCACCACCACTTTAGCATCATTGGTAGGAAGAGCAGCAACCTCAACCCATTTAGACACATAATCTACAGCTACCAGAATATATTGGTTAGAATATGATGATGGAAATGGACCCGTAGAATCTATTCCCCACACATCGAAAAGTTCCACCTCCAATATGCTATTCAAAGGCATCTCATCCTTGCGGGAAATATTTCCACCTCTTTGACACTTGTCACACTTCTCAACATAGTCCCTGACATCTTTAAACAATGTAGGCTAATATTAACCACTCTATAAAACTTTTTGAGCAGTTCTATTACCTCCAAAGTGACCTCCATAATCTGATGCATGGCAATGCCACAAGATCTTATGCACTTCAAACTCTGGCACACACCTCCATATAATCCCATCAGCACATTGGAAATATAAGTACGGGTCATCCCAATGAAATGTCCTTGCATCCCGCAGAAACTTTTTCTATTGTTGCCTAGTAAGGTTAGGAGGAAACTCTTTTATCACCTTGTAATTGGCAATATCCGCAAACCAAGGAGGCACAAAAATAGCCATCTCCCTCTCATCAGAGAAGGTGTCATTTGTGTCTTTTTCAGGACCATCTTGCAATTCCATCTCCTAAATTCTTGACAAATGATCTACCACCTTGTTTTCTACACCAGACTTATCTCTGATCTCCAAGTCGAACTCTTGAAACAAGAGCATCCACCTTAGCAAACGAGGCTTAGCATCCTGCTTAGTCATCAAATACTTGATAGCAGAATGGTAAGTAAAAACAATTATCTTGGAACCCAAAAAATAAGACCTAAATTTGTCCAGTGCATACACTACTGCTAGCATTTCTTTTTCGGTCGTGGCATAATTTACTTGTGCCTCATTTAAAATCTTGCTAGCATAGTATATGACATGTAACAATTTATCTTTACGTTGGCCAAGGACTGCACCAATGGCATAAGCACTAGCATCACACATAAGCTCAAAAGGTAAACTCCAATAAGGAGCTACAAGGATAGGAGTTGTAGTGAGCTTTTCTTTCAACAAATTAAAAGCATTTAGACATGCATCATCAAAGTTAAATTCAGAATCCTTTACTAAGAGTTGACTTAATGGTTTGGCTATCTTAGAAAATTCTTTGATAAATCTTCTATAAAATCCAGCATGTCCTAGAAAACTTCTAACACTAGTCACATTAACAAGATGGGAAAGTTTTTCAATCAACATGAGTTTTGCTTCATCAACCTCAATCCCATTCCCAGATATTTTATGGCCTAACACAATCCCCTCTTGTACCATAAAATGACATTTTTTCCAGTTAAGTACAAGATTAGTTTCTTGGCATCTTTTTAAAACATTAGTTAGATTATGCAAGCATATATCAAAACAAGAGCCAAAAACGGAAAAGTCATCCATAAATACCTCAAGATTTTTCTCCACCATGTCAGAAAATATGAAGAGCATGCACCTCTGAAATGTAGCAGGTGCTTTTTGTTGGGTGGTTTGCTGATGGTGGAAAAATATATATTCTGATGGGGGACGTTCCTCTGTTCTAAATTAGCAGCAGAAAACAGAGTTGTTCCCTTACTTCCAACCCAAGTACGCAAGTGCACGCATGAAGTAATAATGAGTGTATTAAGCCCATATTATCGTTCCCACGAGGATAGAACTCTAAATATTGTCTTAAACTATTTTATAAAGAATGAAAATGAAAAGAAAAGTTAGTGATTGAACTGTATGGTCAAACGTTCCCTACTGTCTTGACAACGTTCCTCAGGAACAGTAAGTTCAGTATAATGGCAAACAATTGCTCGCTGCGTTATATATGTGATCCTTCCTGTCTAAAAGAAGGTGTGATAATAATCATTGGAGTTTGATAGATACAAGATTAAACAAAGTAAAAATAAATAAGTAATAACTATAATCAAGAGACAACAAGGTGGATGGTTTTAAAAATAGTTTAACAGAAGGAACGGATTCACTGCTCCATTCTTAAATAGTTATTTCCTCTACTCAAGACTTAGCACTTTTTGACTTTGTCCCAATTTCTTATCTGCCAACTATGATTCCTCAGCTCATGGACTAGATGGCTCACGAGTTTCTATATTCCTATGGCTCCCTTGACTCCAATAGGTACTTAGTACAGAACCTTAAAATGGACGAAGTGGCCCCTTATTCCTAAGGTGACCAATAGTGTTTTTGCCATAACACTACCTTCTCCCAATGGCTAAGCTATCTGAAATCCCTTCCTTAAGGAAGTTCCTTTCTCAGTATGTGTCCAATTTCCATTGATACACAATGAATATAGCTTACTTAGCCAAAGAAATACAAAAAGCTTCAGTCAAGAGTTTTGGAAATAATTCTTTAAGAGTTTTGCAGCTTATCCGTCCCACAAATAATTCAGCCCATGGCTGATATTTTAAACATAATTATTCTAAACTGAAATTCCATAGACCTGAGATTCAGTTCAGAGATAACAAGAAAGATTACAACAAAATATAAAATGAAGAAGTTGGTTGATGCTCGTGAGGAGTCTTAATGGATGATACAGAGTAAGGGAGAAAGGTTGTCACTTAACTACAGTTACAACTATACAAAATTAAACTACTAACTAATACTAGGTGATCTCTTCTTTTAGGACTTCAATCCTTCCAGAATTCGATGATGTTTTTGTGTTTGGAATGTCCTATTTATAGTCAGAAGAGGGAGTGGCAGTCCTGTAAATCCTTTGGAGTTGGTTTCTTGATTGAAGGAACCGGGCGGTGGCAACAGTGTTTGGAAGCTTGCAAATTGCTTGATGGGACAGTTTTTGTTGATGATTAGCCGTTTTCTTGCAGTCCCCCATGCCTTGCTTTCTTCTTAGCCAATGAGAACTCTTGATTATCTATTGTTCACGTTTCTTGGTGCTTAAGTGGTGCACCGTCTTTGCTTTTAGAAGACGTTGTTTCCACGTTTCCTGCAAAATGAATAGAAGCATTAAATGAAGGGAGCAGGTGTAATAAATGCTCTCAATCCGTTCCCCTTTTAATATGTTTTCAAAGGAATACGTCATCATCCGTTCTCCCACTGTGTTTTTGTCACAAATGTGCAAAAAAGTGATTTTCATGCTGAAGTTGCTCATCAGATGAGGGAACGAATGGTATTTTGCCATCAAAATGGGCTTAGATGGGTACGAATTTACGTCCCATCATGTTGCATAGACCAAACGGCATCCGTCTATATGCAAATACTCCAAAAGGGCAAGTGAAGGTTGTTTTCTCCTGGTCCTCCGGTGCCACTGGGATTTGATTGTACCCAGAATATCCATCCAGGAAACAGTAATAAGTATGCCCAACCAATCTTTCTAACATCTGGTCAACAAAAGGAAGTGGAAAATGGTCCTTCCTTGTGGCAACATTCTACCTCTGATAATCCACACACATCCTCCAACCAGTAATAGTTCTGGTCGGAATTAGTTCATTTTTTTCATTGTGGACCACAGTGATGCCTCCCTTTTCGGAACAGTTTGCACTGGACTTACCCAAGAAGTATCTGAAATTGGGTAAATCATGCCAGTATCAAGAAGTTTCACCACTTCCTTTCTCACCACCTCCTTCATTGTAGGATTAAGCCTCCTTTGAGGTTGCCTCACAGGGTTGACATCATCCTCCATGAGAATTTTGTGAGTACAAAAAGAATGATTTATACCCTTCAAATCAGAAATGGACCACCCTATGGCGGTCTTGTGTTCCTTCAGCAATTCTATCAACCTCCTTTCCTGCTCATAAGACAACCCCTTATTAATGATAACAGGGTAAGTCTCCTTATCACCCACGAAGATGTATTTAAGAGTTTCAGGCAGCTCCTTTAACTCTACTTTTGGGGTACCATCTTCTTTGTCAGAATCTTTCTTCTCAAGAACCTCAAATACAACACCCTTTTCTTCCTCAAAGGGAACAATATCACGCACCTCAAGTTCTTCCTCAAGCTCCTTACTAGGAGATTTCTCTTCTTTCCCCACTTCTTCTAAAACATCAAGCCTGAAACAATCACCTTTGTCAGAAGATTTTCTCATAGAATCAAAGACATTGATGGTTATTACAAAAAAAAAAGAAAAAAAAAAGACATTGATGGTAATGGTCTCATCATTCATCCTTAACTCGAGCTTCTCTTGTTCAACATTCATAGCCCGAGCAGTAGCCAAGAAAGGTCTACCCAACAAAAGAGGCATTTCAGTTTCCTCTTCCATGTCCAACACCACAAAATCAGCTAGAAAAATGAACTTGTCTACTTCCACAAGGACATCTTCAATTATACCATTAGGTTTCCTCAAAGATCTGTCAGCAAGTTGCAAGGAAACCATAGTAGGCTTAAGCTCAGAGATCCCCAAAGATTTACACACAGACAAGGGCATCAAATTTATACTCGCCCCAAGATCATACAAAGTTTTGCCAACATTAGTGTTACCAATAGCAATTGGAATATTGAAGCTCCTTGGATGATGACGCTTAGGAGGAAACTTCTTCTGTATTATTGCACTACACTCTTCAATGAGTGTCATAGTTTGGCATTCTTGCAACTTGTGTTTTCTTGATAAAAGGTCTTTCATAAACTTGGCATAATTGGGCATATTAGCCAGAGCCTCAGCAAAGGGGATATTAATGTGCATTTTTTTGAAAATATCATGAAACCTGGCATATTGCTGCTTCTGAGAATCTTGCTTGAATCTTTCAGGATAAGGTGCCATAGCTCTCACATAACCAGGACTCATCTCATGCTTCTTCTCAACAGTCACATTCTGTTCTTTTTCCTTTTCTTTTTCTTTTTCAACTGGCTTCACCATATGAGCAGGTTTTTCAATTTCTTTTTCAGGCTCACTTGCCTCATCAAGCTTTTCCTCAACCTCGGGAGATGGAAGCACTTTACCACTTCTGGTCATTATAGCCTTGCAATGCTCCTTGGGATTCACAATAGTGTCACTAGAAAATATTACTGGAAGTCGCTCAGAAACTTGCTTGGACAATTGAACAATTTGAACCTCCAGGTTCTTGACAGAAGCATCATGATTCTTGTTGTGTGCTCTAGCCTCGTTGATAAAAGAATTTGTTGTCAGAATATGGTCATTTGTTGTCTTAGAAAGGTGTATCATAGCTTTCTCTAGCTCAGAAGGCTCCTTTTGAGGAATAGGAGGAGGTTGCAGATAGTTGTTGGAACCATAGTCAAGACCACCTCCTTGACCTCTCCTCTGAAAATTGCTCAGAGGCAAAGTTCTGATTTCTTTGAAAAATTGTTGAGGCTTCTATTCATACCAAACCTCATTCACTTGCACCTGCTGTGGATTAGCATCCATTAGAGTATGGCACTAATTAGACTCATGAGCTTCTTTACAATATTCACAAACCACAGAAGTTGATTGAACCTTGGACACTTGCAGTTTCTCAAACTTTTCATTTAAGCTATCAAACTTCTTAAACAACAGCTTTTGTTCAACAAGCATAGCATCATTGCTCTCCAACTTTATCACTCATCTTCTTGCTTGAACCGGTAAGCTCTCATTCTCATTTCTGGCCAATTTCTTTATTAAATCAAGAGCTTGCTCAGATATACTCTGCCGAATAGAACCTCCCGCTGCACTATTCAGTACCAACCTTGTTTCAGGAGAGATGCCATTAAAGAAGATCGCCACATTTCTATCATCGTCTCCCTCATAGTGCGGACATTTTCTGATAAGTTCCTAGAATCTATTCCAGGTTGGACACAACGATTCTCCTTCAAGCTAGCAGAAGTTGGTGATCTCATTCACCAGCTGGTTGTACCTCTCCATAGAAAAGAACTCGGTTAAGAATTTGGTTGACAAATCTTCCCATGTCATGATACTGTTAGCTAGCTTCCTTTCCACCCATCTAAGAGCCTTTCCCTTAACAGCAAAAGGAAATAATCGGAGCCTGATAGCATCAGCAGACACTCCATTGTGCTTAGTAGTGTCACAGATCATCAGAAATCGATCTATGAACTCATGAGGGTTTTCATCCTCAACACCAGAAAACTGAGCCCTCTACACCAAAGTAATTAGAGCTGGCTTCAGCTCAAAATTGTTTGCCTCCACCGCCGGCCTGAGTATACTTGAATTTGGCCTATTGAACACCGAAATCAGAATGGTGTCCAACAATCTTGGAGGTGGGTTATTTGTATTGTGGCCTCTGCCACCAGAATTTTTATTATCTGCCATCTCTTGTATTGGTTGTACAGGTACACTATTGAATTCTTCCCAAATTATCTACTTGGCAACTTTCCTCAGTCCTAGCAATTTCAAGATCAATCACAAAGTCTTTAGGAGCAGATCTACCTCGCATAAAACTCAGAAAAAATGGTTAGTAGCACCTGCAAAACACAGAACAAGATAGAACAAGATAAAATAAAAATAAAAATAAAAATCCAATCTCAAAGATCAACGGTTATTTATAATATTGGAATTAACAATCCCCGGCAACGGCGCCAAAAACTTGATGCTCACTGGAAAGTGTACCGATCGCACAAGTAATATACTAAGTAAGTAAAGTATCGTCTCCATTGGGATTGTAAACCAAGTACCACAATAACTTGTCCCCTTAAGTTGGAAAATCCGGTTGTTTTTGGAAAATTGTGAATTGATGGTAAAATAAAGACAGAAAGTTTAAAAATATAATTTTCAATTTAATAAGCAATGGTAAAGTTTGGAATTTTGAGAGAATAATAAAAGACATTGCAGCTAAGGTACACGCACCATATGATCCCCGCTTTGAACTTTGGATTGATTAACAATGCTCATTCATTTTAATAACTCAGACAAATTATCATCTAAACATAATTAGTTAAATCCTAATCCCTTGGTAATCTAACTCTTTAATCCAATTGGAACCCTAATTCCTTAGCAATCCCGCATGAAATTAAGCATTAACCACGATAAATTAAATGACTGCAATTCACACAAGTCTATCCCTAGAGCATGCATAAATTGTTACTTTACCCCCTTTCAGAATCAAAATCTCAATATTCCTATTGCGAGCCCTAATTCCCAAATTATTATCTCCTATTAGGTTGATCAAGTCTAACAGAAATAATAAACAATATGCGCAGGGTAAAAATAAAATATATTAAAATAAACAAACAAAAATAAATCAATCCATCGTGAAAAGGGTTCACATAGGGTTTGTGACCCTAACTACAATAAAGGAAATTTAGCCAGCCATAGACATAGCTGACATACAATTATAAAAGAGAAAAGAAAAGAAAAATTACGATGATAAATACGAACAATGATCTGCTCCCTTGAAATTCTCCTCCTATTGGAACACCTGTGCCTTCTGACGTAAAACTCATTTTCCTTCCCTCGCAACGTCTTTTAAACGTTCAGAAATTGACTCCCCGCTGTAGTTCGTGCGGGTCGCAATGAGTTGGCATTGCAACCGTGCCAACTCTCTGGAATCTATATGGCAAGGCATATCCGCGTGGGTAGCACCAACTTCCGCGCGGGTAGCGCGATTCTCTTTTTCTTCTTTTCCTCAATTTCCTATTTCTTCATATTTTAACCTGTAAAATTATAAAAGTGTGAGAAATAAACTGAATGAAAAAACTAAATAATAAAAGAAATTAATATACAAAAAATGCTCTCCTATGACTAAATTATTATTATTTTTGGCTTGGAAAATATCACATGCCAGAGGCACATCAATTACCAGAGGGTGTTCGCATTTATCCCACCTTCCATGTTTCAATCTTTAAACCTTTCCATGGTTCAAATCAGCAAGTTGTTCCTCTGCCAACAGAAGTTGTAGATAATTGTTTAGTCTAATCTCCTCTATCTGTTCTTATGACTCGAGAGATACGAGTTCGTGGAGCTTCTCAACGCCAATTTCTGGTTCAATGGTCAAATGCTTTTCCTGAAGATGTCACATGGGAATATGAGAATGCACTAAAGTTGGCTTATCCTAATCTGAACCTTGAGGACAAGGTCCTCTTTTAAGGGGGAACGGATGTTATGGGTGTGAACCAAACAAAGCCCAATGAGGAGATAGCCAAGCCCAATGAGGAGATAGCCAACAATGAGATAACCAGGCCCAACCGTATCAAAAGGGCACCTACTTGGATGAAGGGTTATGTGTAGTCAAGAGAAGACACTTGAGGCTACTATTAATCTTTCTGTTAGACGTGTAATAAGGGACGTGGCACTTGCTGCGCATTGTAAGGATTCTATTAGGTGATATTTTTATCCTTTTTGTATTGTCCATAGTGGGTTGTAGTGTGACATTGGAAAATATTGGATTGGTTTCAATTTTTTTGGTTTCTCTTTTCTTCTGGAACTTTGTTCCTGACAGAATATATGCTCCAAGAGATAGTTGGCGGGCCCACATTGAGACGAGGAGCTACTTAGGTGGTCTCTATGATTTGGTCATTGAGCTTCTTCTCCTTAATGCTAACCTCCTCATTAAGCTCACTTTACTTCGTACAAATCATCGCCTTGGAGCTGTGTGAGACGATGAGGCTCAGTTTGAAGATGTTGCCAAATGTTGTTCTAAGGTTGCAAGGAATCTTCTGCTTGACTGTGAGATAGGAAAAAGGAATAACTCTCTCATATGTACAGACTATGGTGGATGGTTTCTCTACACTGCTACATCAGCTGGGGATGTTGACCAATGGTAAAGACTAAGGCTCAACATGAGTTTCTCATGTGTTGTATATAAAAAGGAAGAGTGTGTGTAAATAGCTATAGTGGCTCTATATTTTAATAGAGTAATAGCTCATGAGAAAGAATAGAACAAAGGATGCCCTTTCAATAGGAGAAGGGGGCATTTAGATAGGAGATGCCACTCTCCAAGCGTGGGAGAGAGAATGTGGGAGACAAGAGTTGTATCACCTATGCCAAGCCTTGTCACTACGACAAGGCATGCTATCGTGACTGTCAATGCACAATGGGCAGTTGTGCAGGGATAAAGGGAATCCCCATGATGAGGCTCTATGTCTCATCATGGAGTGCACTTTTTAAGATTATAGATGTGGGCTATTAATATTTGGCCCAACTTATTGGGCCTAAAAAGGTCGATCAGAACAGAATGCCCCGACTCTCAGTACACAGTGGGCAGTTGTGCAGGGATAAAGGGAATACCCTGTGATGAGGCTCTGTGACTCATCATAGAATACCCTCTAGAAGATTGTAGAAATGGACTATTATTGGGCCTAAAAGGGTCGACCAGAATAGTTAGCATACTACATCTCTAGAGGAAAACAAACATATCCCTAACCCCCTTCCTCCAACAATTCAAAAGATTAAAGGATTGTTAAATTAGACAATTGCTCCAATAAAACAATTATCACTCCTCTATTATCTATTCCAAAAACTCAATCAAAAACATAAAGAACTGTTTCAAGAATACTTTACAAACTTCTAATTAATAAGTTTTTTTTTTAATTCTATAAATCTATCAATTATCACATTATTTTAAATTCCTGAAGAAAAAGGATCCACAAATCAATTTTTTTCCTCAAAATCAGTTATAGAGAAATCTCTGAAATTCAGCACTAAATACCTTTTTCAAAATTATATTGATTTGAAAAGCTTTTTTTCTTTTGAAAAACAAAATCAAATCTGTCTTCCAAAATTAGTTATATGAAAAATTCTTAAATTTTAAAACTGAATATAACTTTAAAGATTATCATGATTTAATAAAAATAATTCAAAAAAAAATATCAAACATTTATCTTCCCAAAATGTTACATTAGAAACCAAATTTTGGGGGAAAATTTGCATATTCCTTTCCTTAAATAATGCAATCAAAGGTAATATTAGGACTTGTTATCTTCCCAATATTATCTCCAATCTTTGATATTTATATTTTATGACAATATTATTACTTTTATTTCGTCATAACTTTTTTTGGAGTTACCCAACCCTAATTATCTCTTTGAGATGAGTTGGCTCCCTCCGGTATCCCCACGAGCTTCGTCATAACTGAAATATAACATAACACCATTTATTTATTATTTTCAAAGGAAAAAAGGTGTGTCATTTTAAATGACACATCTTATATCATTTCACTCTCAGAAAGAGGTAGAACCCACACTTTTAAAAAAATTTCCACCCATTCTCTCTCTCATGATTTATCTCTTTCTCTCACTTAAAATGAGAATAACTTTGTATCCTTCAAAATGATACACACTTTCTCCATTTTCAAAACGAGACATTTTGCAACAAATACTTTTATTAAGCAAGATATGTCAAACAAAATGTCATGTCATCGATAACACGAATCACGAAATGAGGAATTACTTAGATCCAATTCCTAATGCTAACTAGAATTAAACAGTATCCTACATGTGAAATACACATGATTTTCAAATTTATTCATCCCGAAATTATAGAGATCGCTTTTTCATTTGTAAATTATCATGAACTCAATTACAGAGAAATCTACACAATATGTAGAGGGTGTAAACAGGCTGAATTGGGTTAGGCTTTGACTTAAATAGATCATATTTGTGTAAAATAGTTTAGGCCTGAGCTAGTATGTTAAACTTATATAGGGCCAAATTATAAGTCTGATATGCCCTATTCTTTTTTTTTTTTTGGTAAGCTGGGGGGGAAACCCACAGCACAAATAAAGTTAAACAAAAGAAACAATTCGAGGTCTACAAATAGATGCTAAATCAGCATTAAACAAGAACTCAATACCAGGGGAGGGGAATTGAACCTATACATGCCAGGACCATCAGAATTAACTATGGGATAATTTGCTAGCCAGTCTGCAATATTGTTACCTTCTCTATACGTATGCCTCAAATGAATTATCCGTTCATTTGCAATCCATGCCCGTATCTGAGAAATCAAATGACTCTCGCGAGCTGCATCACCTGATTTGGTGAGCAAAGTGATAGCAGATAACGAATCACTTTCAATAATAATTTTCTTCCAACCAAATTCTCATGCTAATTCTAACCCCTTGAGAATGCCCCAACACTCAGCAGTTAAAGCATTACAAACACCAATTCTAAAAGAAAAACCATTTAACCATTGACCAGAAGCATTACGAAAAACGCCTCCACAAGCTGCCAAACCCGGATTACCTTTTGCAGCTCCATCCGAGTTGAACTTTACCCAATCATCTTCTAGAGGGTTCCACCTAACCAGAATGCTAGCTTTAATGTGCAATTGATGGTTCTTCTTAGCAAGTTGGAAAGCTTCTTGAAAATCAAGAGCTTTAGATTCCACCAAGTGTTGCTTGTAATGATTATGAAACTTGTTCCACCAAAAACCTTTTCATTCCTCCAAATCCAAGCCATCCAACCTATTTTAAAAACAAAAGTCTTGACTTAAGTCTGTTAGCCTGTTTAAGCTTATTAGGCATTCAATAATTAAAAATAATAATTAAAATTAAGGGAAAAGCATTTTTCAAGTAACTATAGATAAAGTTATTTTCAGTGTGTCCAAAATGACATCGTTTTGGGATTAAAAAATTAAAACGATAAAGACTAATATAACCCTAGAATAAATTAGAATTACAAAAATACATTTTTTTCAACTCAAAACGACGTCGTTTTGGGTTTACTGGAGATAAGTTATCTCTGTTGTCCGAAGAAATGCTAAACCCAATAAAATAATATTACTTTATTATTCATAATCATTAAAATGAATAATATGATATAGACTGACATGTAAATTTATAGGCACAACATATAAAACAAAGCATATGACTTTCTTTTTAAATCGACTTTTTTTTTTAATTCTGGGTCTGTTCTGTTTGACTATATATAATAGGACCAAAAAAGGAAGGAGAATTTGCAAGGAAAAGTTAGGGAGGACCAGTGTTCAATTTTATTACGTGTGCGGTTCACCAACTAATCAAGACCTAAGCAATCCCAAACATGCATAGAAACCACCTATGTGGCATCGATATTGACACGGGACACATGACACGACACGACATGATACTCTGGCACGTTAATTCTAAAAAATGTTAGATTTCGACACGTTAGGACACGTTTTGATATTAAATAATATTTTTAATTTATGTAGTGTATATTATATTTAATATTCAATAATTCAACAAAAAAATGAAGTTAAACTCATAATACCAATCAATTTTGCAAAGAAACATAAGATATCCCAAATATTTATATTAAACTTAATAAAATGGTAATCGTAAGCTAACGAATCTAATAGTTGGAGCTAAAAATGTAACGCAACGCAACCTTTGAACCATTTTTTGAGTTTCTACATTGCGTTTTGGAGTGTCAGAGTGTCGGGAAGTGTCGGACACGACACGTCAGGATTTTTGAAGCGTCGGTGCTTCATAGGAAACCATATCCAAATGGTCCCTGCAGACCAACAGAACTTGTATAACACTAGAAATCCAAACCACCATAGACCCAAGCTTTTCCTCGCCATCACAAGAAAACTAGCTTCTATAACACAGTCATCAAAGTATCTTTGACAATAGGTCAATTAATGCAGGACCAAACCCAAGATAGACTAAATGTACAGAAAGTACAAACATGCAAAATGGGTTAAATCTGTGTGGCTTATTCATTTAACCCACCACAAATGACGAAATAGGTTGGGAATCTAAACCTCTCAACCTGCTTGAATCCACTCCGTTATGGGCCAAGTCAAAATGGATTCAACCCATTACGAGGCGGGTTAATCCGTCGGTTCAGTTATTTTAAGTATCAAGTAGTATATATTTCATGTGTCATTTCAAATTTTTATGTATTTAAAATTGGCTTTAATGTTTCTACAATGAATGCAGATAAATTATTTACAATCACTCCCAAACGACGTCATTTTGCGTTGAAATATTAAAAAATTATAATGATAAAGATTATTACAACCTTGCAATAAATTCTAATTACAAAAGCACATTGATTTCTGTCCCAAAATGATGTCGTTCTGGGCTGAATGAAGATAACTTATCTGCATTCACTACAAAAAAACAAACCTTTTAAAATTTTAACTTAGTAATCCTCTATAAAATATAAAGAAAATATAATTTATTTATGAAAAAGATTATTTATATATGGAGGCAAAATTGAGTTCTTATAAACTATTAAACAATATTACAAAACTCATAAAATAATTTTTTTAAAGTTTTTAAAATGGTTGACCTAACAACACCCCGACGGTTTGAAAATTTTCAATCAACTTTTAAGATATGGCCAATCTGCTTCACCCTGTTTTTGATGGGTTGGCAACGGGTCGGAACGGACTGACCCACTTTATTATCTCTAAATTTATTGCCAAAATAAATACAGTCTAAAATATTTATCATAGAATCATGCAAGATACTTTGGCCCCTTCGAATTGTGTTTTTGATTTTAAGAAGAAAAAAACATGTTTGATATGGCATGTATTGTAAAAATAGTTTCAAAAATTAGTTTTTAGTATCAAATTTAGAGAACATGTCTAAGGAAGGTGTATTGGATTAGGATTTTAAAAGATTAATTTGAGATAAAAAAAATTTATAGATTTTAGAAGACTATCTAGAATTGTAATGACTTTAAAAAAAAATTAAAAGATCTTTTTACTATCAAGATTTAATAAGATTGAATTTTAAAAGATTTTAATAGAATTTATAAGATTCGAAAGGACAATATGGATTTATAAGATTTTAAAAAATCATATGAATTTTTAACAAACATTCAAAATTACAAGAGTCAATAAAAAAAAACAAAGAAATGCAATGACATTAATAAAAAAAAGTAAAAGCTACTATAATTTTCTCAATCAGTAATTTGATGTAACTTGATGTCTTATTAAGTAGCTCTCCACATATCTATACTAGTTATCCACGTA
This sequence comes from Gastrolobium bilobum, assembly GCF_033153095.1. Classification (NCBI taxonomy): domain Eukaryota; kingdom Viridiplantae; phylum Streptophyta; class Magnoliopsida; order Fabales; family Fabaceae; genus Gastrolobium; species Gastrolobium bilobum. Next base: position 265,834 of record NW_026898255.1, read on the forward strand.
TTAGCATCTTCTCATTCCTACTTCTGGGTTTGGTCAATGGGTTGAAAATTATCTTCTTCATTCGGCATCAGAGCTATGGATATATAATTATAAGACCTACAATTTTTTATTTATTAAAATAATTCGAAATTTGGATATAGAACCTAAAGTTCATGACAAATTTTCATTTGAAATTTTTTGCAATTGATCTTCCACAATTCTACTTGATGAAAGCTTTTTAACCATATATTATATATATTATATGCATATTTTCATTGAGCATTCTAAGAAAATTTCGAATATGAATTTCTGGGTTTTATTACAAGAAAAATTAAAAAATTGCTTGAATTATTTTCAATAGATTTTGACAAACAAATTTTTAATGGTCTATTGATACAAAAATTATTTCAAATCGTTTCCTATAGCGAAGGAATTTCGTTCATGAATGTATTGTTACAAAACATAGGGTTCACATTATGAAGTTTCAATCTTTCTTTAAATCGATCTTGTTTCAATGGTGTAAAATAAAAATTGGTTTGAGGGTTTTTGTTCCCTTATTGTTTTCCATTGCTTTATGTTATTTTTAATACAAAAATCACGCCTTTTGTGCCAAGAAAAATCGCAACTCATAGCTTGAAAAATGATTTTTAAACTTCCAAAAACTCTAAAAAAATCGCTAAAAAATCTGCTGATTTGAGATGGATTAGATCAGGATCTTGTTGGGTTGTTGTTTCTAGGTTGTTTTTGTGATAAAAATTGCTAAAAAATTTGTTGTTTTTGAGCTTTAATCGATTTCAAGCGGGTTGACTCGTTAAAGCAAGAAGAAGAAATTATAGAGTTTAGGGTAAGATTGTAAGAGAGACATTCTATTTATGTTTCTCAATAAAAAGTATCACGAAATCCACACCAATATAAAATTCACAAAAATCGTCCTATTTTTTAATGTCACAAGATTATTTTTTCTTTATTTAAAATCCTGATTGAATATTACGAGATTTGGACATACTCTAAAATAATCTTTTAAATCCTAATCGAATACCACATGACTTTTTTTCAATTCTTTAAAATTCTAATTGAATACCAATATATTTTTTTGTCCAAAAATAATATATTAAAATCCTTTAAATCTCAATCCAATACAACTAAATTGTTTTTGTTTTATATTTTGACTATTAATTTTCAAAACACAAAAAACAAAACACCTATTTCATTGACTATTCTACAAAATAATTTTAGGAACAAAAAAAGATTTGTTTCTGTTTCAGTTCCCGCGGGACGTTATTAATTCTATTATATTGATTTATTTATTTTTTATCATCTGGATTTGTTTTATTGTCGTTCCTTAATATAGTTTGATACGATTAATTTATGATTTAATTTGCAGGATATTGTATATCGTCGACGTTGATTGTTTCTATTTTATATAAGATGTTGTGTTTTTAAAAAAAAAAAAAAAATTATGTGAGATAGTGTTACATTATTTTTCATTTATGGCGGATATCGTTAAAGTTTTCTCGATATATTGGTTCATATTATTTTCCTAAATTAAGTTTGATTTGATGGAATAACATATCTCATATAGGATCCTAACCATTGATTTGCACATATATTAATTAACACATGAGGATCGATTTCCATATAAATTAATCCACTTGTTTCAATTGGACACACGTTGAATCACGCATAGTTCCGACAAAACGCTGAAAGGAGGAGCAAGGAGATAAATAACTTTATTATTGGTATTCATTATCAACATGTCATCCCATTCTCGTACTGCAGTAACAAAAGGTATGAGCCACTAAGCATTACTGTTATTGTTTGCCTTCTTTAATTTATTTTGTTTGTTAATTTTTATCTGTCAAATATGTGTGCAAAATTAAACTTATAAATATGCTGAAATTAGTAGGACTTGCAGAGAAGGTTTTGGTTTTGGTAGCAATTTTTACTTGGAAAAGACGTCAATTGGTATTGTTAAGAGATTAAATAAAATTGTTATGTGTCTTTACCCAATTATTTGAAATTTTAGGAAATTTGGTTGCTCACACTTCAAAGTCCAAAGGATTTTTGGAGGATTAAAGATGGTTGGTTCAAGTAATATATGTTTGATTTTGTTTAGGAAGATTTTGAGTTTAGGTTCTTGTGAATGCACAAAATTTATTTTGAAAGAGCTAATTCTACCATGATCTAAATGTTTTTGACTCAAACAGAATTGACTCCTATAAAAAATACTTATGATTTATAAAAAATAAAAATAAAAATTGCGGGTGAAGCAGGTTAAGAGATTCAATAAAACTATTTAGGTAATAGGTACGTTTACCCCACTTAGATTTTTGAGAATTGATTGCATAACAGATATTTTTCCAAGATGTTTAATTTAATAACTCAGCTAAATTTGGCAATTCGTGCCAAATTCAAAATTTGACATTCATCAGGCTATTTTTTTTAAAGGAAAAGTTTATTTAGCCATCTATCTTTTTATATACATTAAAATAGTATTAAATATAATTATTAAAATCTTATTTCAGATTATATGTTTATATACATTTAAAATTTTAAAATTTAGTAAATTATATATAAAATATTTTCTTGAATTATGCATTTATCCCTAAAATTACAATCATTAATTGATCAAAAACATGGAAAAAAATAGTTTATTTACCTTCTATATGGATATGATAGAACTTGAATGAAATTAATCGGAAAATCATTTAATTAATTGAGAAAAAAAATTCCATAAGAAAAAAAATACGAAATAGCTAGTTATAATAAATTTAATAATAATGAGATGAATGGTCCCTTCTTGGATCTTTCCGGAATTTAAAACCTTATGATAAGACCTTTTTTTATTTGATCAATTGATATGTTCAATAAATATTGGGCTGGCTCACACACGGTTGCATCTGGTACAGTTGATTAGGGTTGGCAAAAACGAGCCAGTAACCCGTCAAAAATGAGCCGGGTTGGGTTAGCAAAAATGAGCTGCCAACCCGACCCGAGCCAGCTCATGAAAAAATGAGCAAACTTACGGGTCAAACGAGCCAGCTCGCGGGTTGAGTTTTTTTTTTATAAAAAAATACAAAATATAATATACAAAGATAGACAAAACTCACACATGTTGTCATCATTTTTCTTCCTTCTCTAAACCTAAGTCCTTAATCTTCTCACATCTCTACCATTTTTATATTGTTAGGTTGTGCTGGCTTTGTTTGGTTCAAATATCTTACCTACTTGGTAGCAAGTGGTTCTGATTGTTTCTTGATGTTGATGCAAATTTGTTGTGAAAAAAATTCGAAACTAAAATATTTTGTTTTTATTTCTCATTTGTAACCATTTGTTTAAGCTTATGGAAGCCACATAGCTGGTGCATTAATACTACATGGTTATTTAAATAGGCTGAAAACGAGCCAACCCGCGAGCAATTTTCGAGCCAACCCGCGAGCTAGTTTTCGAGCTAACTCGCCAACTATTTTTTCAAACCAACCCACGAACCATATTTTGAGCTAACCCGCGAGCCAACCCTAACCCGACTCGGGTTGGGTTTTCTGGCTCATTTTTTTTTCGAGCCAACCCTAACTCGGCTCGTTTTTTTGAGTTGAATGCGGGTTGGGTCAGGTCGGGTCGGGTCGGGTTGACCCGTTTTGCCAACCCTACTGTTGATGAAGGTCTAGATTGAGGGATTTTTCGCAAGATAACTAGGGCGCTGGCGAGATGATCAGCAAGATAGTTGGTCTGGTGCTGAGGTGTTTGAGTGATTTAAGGAGACCGGAGGGTAGGTACCTGCAAAGCACTCCGACACTCAAGTCAGTTCAATATTCAAGGAGTTCAAGTTATGATGGATAGATCATCCTACTTGGGCTGAATGACTCTGTATTTATAGTGGAGGGGTCTCTTTCTTATGCCGCCTTTGTATGGCGATGTTCACTCTTATTGGCCGAGAAAGATAGCCTTCGCAGGCTACATTGTGAGCGAGATGCCTATAGTCAATTTAGGCCCTTGTAGATGTCATAGCAAACAGGTGTTATTGTTTAGTCATTGGTTCATGCAGTGATCAAGTTGTTCTAAACAGTGATCTCGCCATGTTTACTTGCCTGAGCTGCTGGTAGCATGTGTCAAGAGGACACGAGATACTTCAAATTACGTAGGATAAATGTGTTCTTTCCATGGATAACAATGATTTTTGGGCTTGTTGGGTCTTTCTTAGGTTGGGCCTTTATCTCACATAAGTTAGGTCTAGATGACAAACTTTTTGTTTTATATACAACATTTCAAAGTAGTTAGATTTTTATTCATTGTCTCAGAATGTGTTTATTCTTAAGATTAACATACACCTTTCCTGTTTCAGAAATTGAGTCATTTAAACAATTGGATGAAGAGCATAGCAGCAGTGACTCTAATTCTGGTTGGAGTAGGTGTCAGAGGATATTGGATGCTGAAAAAAAAAAATTAAAGGTAAAGGACACAGGAAAGAGGAAGAAAACTCGGGTTGATGGGGATGAAAGTGATGATTCATTGGCTTCAGATGCTTCCACGAGTAAGATTCCTTATAACAAGGGCCATAGTCATGGCAAAGTCTCAAAGGAAGAGAAAACAAAAAGTAAGTCTTCTTCTAAAAATACTAAATAGCTAGTTATAATAAATTTAAATACTAGGATGAATGGTCCCTTTTTTGGATCTTTCCGGAATTTAAAACCTTATGATAAGACCTCTTTTATTTGATGAATTGATATGTTCAATAAATATTGTGCTGGCTCACACTCGGTTGAGCCTGGTACTGTTGATGAAGGTCTAGGTTGAGGGATGTTCCGCGAGATATCTAGTGCGATGGCAAGATGATCAACAAGATAGTTGGTCTATTGCGGAGGTCTTTGAGTGATTTGAGGAGACCAGAGGTAGATGTCTGCAAGACACTCCAACGCTTAAGTCAGTTCAATATTCAAGAAGTTCAAGTTATGATGGATAGATCATCCTACTTGGGCTGAATGACTCCGTATTTATAATGGAGGGATGTCTTGCTTATGTCGTCTTTGTATGGTGGTGTTCACTCTTATTGGCCGAGAAAGATAGCTTTTGCAGGCTACATTGCGGGCAAAATGCCTATAATCAAGTTAAGCCCTTCTAGATGTCATAGCAAACAGGATTGTCGTTTAGTCATTGATTCATGCATGATCAAGTTGTTCTAAGCAATGATCTCGCCATGTTCACTTGCGTGAGTTGCTGGGAGCATGTGTCAGGAGCACACGAGATACTTCAAGTTACGTAGGATAAATGTGTTCTTTTCATGATTAAACAATGATTTTTGGGCTTGTCGGGTCTTTCTTAGGCCTTTATCTCACATAAGTTAGATCTAGATGACAAACTTTTTGTTTTATATACAACATTTCAAAGTAGCTAGATTTTTATTCATTGTCTCAGAATGTGTTTTTTCTTAAGATTAACATACACCTTTCCTGTTTCAGAAATTGAGTCGTTTGAACAATTGGATGAAGAGCATAGCAGTAGTGACTCTGATTCTGGTTGGAGTAGGTGTCAGAGGATACTGGATGCTGAAAAAACAATAAAATCAAAGGTAAAGGACACAAGAAAGAAGAAGAAAACTTGGGTTGATGGGGATGAAAGTGATGATTCATTGGCTTCAGATGCTTCCACGGGTAAGATTCCTTATAACAAGGGCCATAGTCATGGCAAAGTCTCAAAGAAAGAGAAAACACAAAGCAAATCTTCTTCTAAGAATTCTCACAATGAGGAGCAGGAAATTGGGAATAGCATAAGAAAAAAATCATGAAAATGTTCATTGCATATTATGCTAAAAGAAGATAATTAGGTTAGATAGAAAAATAGAAAGTTTTTGTAAGTTTAGAATCTTTTTTTTTTTTACTTTTTTAAGGATCTTTATTAAGGATATTGTTTTTAGCAAGTTTTTTGACTTTAGAATATTTCATTAGGATTTTGAATATTTGGGCTATCAAAGCTCTCATGAGGTGACATGTGTTATTTTCATTGTTATAATGATTAAACTATAGAAATTATTATTTAACCAGATCTGTGTTGAACAAAATAGTTAAAAATATTATAGATAGAGCTAATTCTAATTTTTTAAAATGGATAATATTATAATTAAATTTAATCACTTATATCCTTCTTTTTACTCTATTAACCAAATTACCAGAAAATTATATTTGAACTGCATCCTTAGATCTTTCATAGTTTGATTTTTATTTTATTTTTAAAAAAAATCTAAGAAAATACATTATGCATGATAAAAATCGACAAGATATAAGTGGGAACAGTAACCAATGTGCCACGTTTTTGGTATTTATATACCAAATTGTCACGCAAACAGTAAAATTTAACTCGTTGAAGTTTGCTACGACTGATAGCGAACTTGGTAGCAAATGATTTCTTGACACGTGGCACACTTTCGTAGGAAAAGTCGACTGCCACGTATCCAAATTTGCTACGACTGGTAACGAACTTGGTAGCCAATAATTTCGTGACACGTGGCACACTTACGCAGGTAAAGCTGACTGTACTGGTAGCGAACTTGGTGTACTATGTGGTACAAATGTACAATCTCGTTGTCCGATAAGAATTAATGTACCAATCACAATAAAAAAAAGAAAACGAAAGAAAATTGCTATTTAATTAATGTACCAATCACAATTAGTATACCAATGGGATTAACTTTTGATTGTACCAATCACGATTAATGTACCAGTCATAACTTTTAATTTGAATACCCAATCAATGTACCAATCACATGTATAGAATCTGAATTGTTTAAAAACATGAGCCTAATTATTGTTTCGCAAAGCTTGCTTAAATTTTAAGAAGGATGGTAAATTAAGAAGTGTAAAATAATACTACTCTTTTCTTTATACGGGGGCCTTATTTAAATGAAGAACATGCATACTAAATCCTAATGGAAAAATGAAGCCAAATATCTTAAATGGATTTTTTATGGTTTATTTTTTTATCATTTATTCTTCTGTGTTTTTTTTTTTTTTTTTATCACTTATCTCTCTATGATTTTTTTCATTCAAACCCACTCTTAATACCATAAAAAATTGAACGAACCTCCTAATTTTACCCGTTTTTCCTATGTCATAAGCTAACCTGTCAAAAATCTTGACCACCAACAATAAATGACCTTTTTGTCTAATAGCTCCAACAGCAAATACTATAATCTCTTAGCTTTGACTTATTTCTAGCATCTGCAAAAATGGGAAAATAGACATTTCCTTAACATCTTGCTGCTTCTATTTTTATTATTTTATAAATAAATCAAAGCATTTGGAACATATACAAATTACAAGAATACAAACACAGGATTGCGGCTAAAAATACTTTTCATGCATTGCACACCATATAATTTCGTTATTTATAAATATTCGGTAAAAGTGGAAAATACGTTACATAAAGAAAATTTAGAGAATAAAAGAACTATTTATTATGCCCCTCAAATTCAAATGGCAAATGTAAGAGGAAATAGATACCTCTATTTGACATGAGGTAATATGAAACGATCTTAATCGTCTATTAATTAAATCAATGGTCATGAAGAGCACATTACTATAAAGACTGAGATAATTGATAATATGAGAGGATTCATTTACATTTATCCAATGGATTATGAATATCTTGGAAACAAAAAAGTATGACATATGCATGGTATTCAACCTCGACTATATATGGTCTTCAGCTTGATCACTCAAACCTTAAAATAGGAAACACAGATTCGAACTAAAACAGCAAACCAAGCACCAGAAAAACTTGTGAAAAAAAAAAGTTGGAGAAATCAACTTAAATGAACCCTTCACCTCTAAAGATTCATCTATCAAAGATTCGTTAAAAAAACAAACCATCATTCCCTCCACACATCCATCTAACAAAATATTCCAAAAAAATAAAAAATAAACCTCCAATCCCTCTCAAGAACCATAGATGACATATTCTTAAAACAAAAAACACTTCACAAAAATAAGAAGCCAGAAAAACTACCTACCTCAAAGCTGTAAGGATGAAAATCCCTGGTTGAAAATGCATTGCGCTTAAAAGCAAGTGCAGCAAAAACCTGAAATCAATGTAGGCTACCTCATGGCCTCTCCTTATCGTTAATGCAGATAAAAAGAAGCATAACTAGAAAAACAAACAAGTAATGTGTTGGTACATTAAAAAGGTATAAACTAGTGCCGTTCTCATCAATTAGAGTCATGACAGTGACAGTGTAACACTTACCATCAATAAATGAATAAAATCAAGAGATGCTAAATATAATCTAAATGAGAACAGAGGAAAAAAAGGGGAGGGGGGGGGGGGGGGCATTACTTTGCGTACATTTTCCAATCCAGTTTGTCAAAATTATCACCTAGTTATCAACAATGAAATTATCAGATGGCATTCCCATCATAGAAGAGACATAAAGACAAATACAAAAGAGAGCTTCCCTCTGAAGGGCTACGGCTAACTTGACATCCTCAATTCTAAAAAACCACAAGGGACACTTCGGCAAAAGCATCTGATTAGTAATACGATACTGTTGATCTCAACTAGAGGCAAAAAATTCAAATCTGCACCAACTCCATATCATAGTCTATATATTTGGTCCAGAGAGTTTTGTATTGAATCAAAGCAATATCAAGCCAAGGTTTCATATTTCCATTGTAATGAATGACTGCAGTTTTGTTGATCTCAAGAAAAGGAAAAAGGCAACTGATATAGAATATGAGTACAACATCAGCGTATAGAGGAGTAAGGAGTTAAGCAACAAGCAAAACAAATTTACCATGTTCTGCCAATAATGGTAAGGATCTAAGCATCTTTCTCACTTCCAAGCATAAAGGTTAAATTCACACCGTAAGCCCAAGCACAAGCTTTAGGATTCTCTCCTTGATTAAAGGATGAGATTAATTCAAGTGCCAGGCATATCAGTGGAAAAACCCAAAGTAGATCAATGTATTTTGTTAAGAAAAGAAAGTTAATACAAGGAAAAGTCATCAAAATGTTTTACCAATATTTTTTAATTTGAATCTAGAGTCAACACACATTGTCTTAACCACATCCAAATAATTGAAATTAAGTTCTGTCATTTATCATGATACTCCAATGCAAGCAAGTTCAATCAGTTATAAGTATCAATTAAAAAGAATGCCAGTAAAACTAGGGCCCTTAATATATTGTAATATTTGTTTTCGGGCTTATGCCCTCCCTAATTACCAAAAAAAAAGGGAAAGAAAAGAACCCCAGCAAAAGTAGAACAACACCAGCAGCATAATAATGCTAGAAAGAGAGAGAGACAAAGAAAAGTAAGTAATGACCAATCTGATGTTGTTGGACCTGGATAGTTTTCTTTCATATTCCTCTCTCTTCATCTTTGCCTTAAATTAAATTAAATTGCATGATAATAATTATATAGTTAAGAGGACGAGCCTCAAGCAGTGCTAAAGTTGCTTCTTTGTGATTGAAAGGTCACAGGTTTGAATTGGGGAAATAGTCTCTTTGCAAATATACAAAAATAAGATTGTGAACAAGGATTGTCCTCACTCCATCCTCGCTATTCAGGGTTTAATGGAGAGTGAAGAATAATGATGATATAGTTAAAATCAGTTATTAATCTTTACAGTTCAAGGGAAATCATTTTTCAGAAAAACAAAGAGCAAGCAAATTACTCATTACATCATTACTAATTTCCATTTGCCACTGCAAGCTTTAACAAACCAAAGTGATTTTCACATTAAATTGAGAACAGGAATTCAAAGCAGCTCTGAAATTTGACATTTCAGAGATCTGAAAAATTAAGAAAACAAAGATCACACAACAGGTTAAATTTGAAATACACAAGAGAAAGGCAATTCGCATGCTGGTTAACATTAAAGAAATTCTCAGAGACACAAATGCCAAATTGGGAGCAAGTAGTGGATAGATGGAATGTCTCTAACATCCGTAAAACTTATAGATACAACATACATTATATTATTATAAGCTTCTTGATCAAAACATAATAACAGTTAAGAGACATTAATCTTGAAACGTATTAAATAATTTGATAGGTAAATCACATGAGATTAGTGTACAGCAAATGAAAAGTGCAACCAAGGAGCATACCCCCTGGGCAGAAACAAAATAAAAAAGGCATTTAAGGCTATGCTTTATTCAACTGTCAATTCGTACAGCAACACCAAGCAAAGAGGCAATCCACCAACAGTAGAGGAAGTAACAATCAAAATAAATTCATGGTTTTGACGGAAAAATCCTTAAAGTTAGATGAAAAAAAAATCGTTAGTACATTGAGAACAAAAAGGATAGCTATGTCAAGACTAATGGAAAACTAACTACTGTTATTATTACAATATCAAGATGATCCTAACAATATATGACTTTTAAACAAAACTAAAGTGAGAGTTACCATTGCATAGTCCATCTTCTATTTTAAGAGTAACTATCAAAAGAAATAAAGATTGATTGGTTTTCATCGAAATTCGAAATGACTAAAATGTGTAACTAGGAAGCATATCACCTAGTTTTACTCTTACAACAGGCCTCTAGCAATCATTTCACGAAGAAGTTTCACCGCCTTATCTTTCTCATCTTTATCAAAGAGAGCACGAATAATTACTTCAAAAGTTACAGCGTTAGGCATACAACCATTGTCTTCCATTTTTGATAGCAAGGCCAATGCTTCATCAAACAAACCCTCTTTACAAAGTCCATTGATCATAACAGTATACGTCTGGACATCTAGAAGATAGCCTTTAATCAAAAGATCCTGGAAAACCTCTTGTGCATTTTTAAGTCTTCCACCTTTGCATAATCCATCAACAAGTATAGTGTATGTGTAAATACTTGGCAGAATTCCCTGGTCTTTGATTCTCGTGAATAATGCAATTGCCTTGTCAAGATGATGGTTTTTACATAAAGAGTCCAAAATGGAATTGTAAGTGATTATATTGGCTGGTTGACCTTTGTCATGCATCTCATCAATAAGGTTCCAAACATAAGAGATTCTCCCTGATTTGCACAAACCATCAATAAGAGAACTATAAGTTACCGTATCAGGAATCATATTTTTGCGATGCATTTCGCTAAAGATATTTATGGCTTCATCCACCATTCTATTCTTACAGAATGCATTAATCATGATAGTATAGCTCGAACATCAGGAGTCACTCCCCTTTGAACCATAGTGTTGAATACATATTTTGCATTGTTCACTTCCTTAACTAAGCAATACCCATCCATTAATGTACTATAAGTTACAACATCAGGTTTTACACCTTTTTTTATCATTACAGCTAACACATTTTTAGCTTCATTGACCTTTCCTTCCTTGCATAATGCATCAACCAATATATTAAAGGTATGAGCATTTGGTTTGATGATTTTCAACAGCATTTCGTTAAACAAACCAATCGCTTCTTTCAATCGACCCAGAATGCAAAATCCATAGATAAGAGTATTGTAAGTGACAACATTAGGATGAGTTCTCTTGACAACCATTTCAGAATATAAATCAAATGCATCATTTACAAGTTTATCTTTGCATAAGCTATCAATGATCGTGCTGTACATTACCACGTTAGGCCGAAGAAGTTGCCCTTCAATCTTTCTCAGCAACTGCATGGCCGCTCTTGTTTCTCCTATTTTACATAACCCATTGATCAAGGTCCCATAACTAACTTGGTTCAACTGAAATCCTTGAGCCACCACCTTGTCATGAAAGTGAAGTGCTTTCTTAACCTGACCATTAAGACAGAGACCTTTCATAAGTGTGTTCAAGGTTATGGTATCTGGGTGATAACCCCTCTTGAGAATGTTACACAATACAGAAAAAGCAAAAGTCATTTGACCCATGTGGCAATAACAATTGATCATGATGCTCAGAGTAACAATGTTTGGGGTAATTCCCCTGAATTCCATTTGTCTAGAAAGTGAAATAGCAGTGGGGAAATGCTTAATCTTAACAAGGGATCCCAAAATCTGTCCAAATTCGAAGATGGGTGGAGTAGGACGCATAAGGAGCATGCGATTGAACAAGGAAACAGCATCATCAGGTTTGTCTGTGAATCGAGAATGAGAATGAGAACGAGAGTATAGTCTCATCCTTGTGTTGGAAGGGAACCAAAGAAGGAAAGTGGGGTTTGAAGGAAACCTTAGAATGGAAAACGAAAACATTGACAATGACATTAACATTGTTGTTGGCAGCTACGACTTGTGATGCTGTTAGGGTTTGTTGATGTTGAATGGAAACAGTTTGATATATTGATAGTTCAATGCTTGCACGGTAAAAATGAAATTATATATTGAACCCTTCTATTTTTGTTTGGAAAAAGTTCAAAAAACTATAATTTTTTTCAAGGTTTATCATCTATCATTTAACATGACCACAAAAAGTTTCCTACACACACAACATTTTGTGAGGCCCACAGCAAAAAAAAAAAAAAAACTTCGGCACGCAAAACGAATCTCTATAACATAACACAATCACTTTTCCTACAACATAATTCTTATAAAACCCTTTTTTTCATCTAGTCCACTTATGTGTTTTTAGTTTTTACACACCTTTTTTAACTTTTTGATATAAAAATTGAGAGAAGTGTTTGTTCCTTTGAATGACATAATTTATGTTCTTTTGAATGACATAATTTATGTCTTTTCACTCTCACAAAGTGGTGGGATCCATAACTTTATTTTTTTATGTTCACTCTCTCCCTCCATGTTTTATCTCTTTCTCTCACTTAAAATGACACAATTTTACATCATTTAAACTGAGATACACTTTACCCATAAAAATTTCATAATATAATTTTTTTTATATAACTTTACAGTAAATTATATATTGTTTTATTATAAAACGACAAATAATTACTATTAGAATTCAACTTAAATTAAACTTATTTTATTTTAGAATAAATGTCCTTTTTACTCCTCAACAAATTTTATGATGCCCGCTTTAGTCCCTAGCAAATAAAAAGGTTATTCGTGGTTCCTAAAAAATTCAAAATTGACCCATTTAGTTGAATTTGTGATCCCTCATAAATTCAAAAAAGACCTATATTAATCCCTCAAAAGGACTAAAATGGGTCCACTTTGAATTTCTTAGGGACCACGAATAACCTTTTTTTGCTAGGGATTAAAGTGGGTATCGTAAAATTTGCTGAATACGGAAAATAGTATTTACTCTTTATTTTAACTCAATCCATTCCTTATTTATTTGCATTTTTCCAGATTTTTATATTTTATTTCTGATTTATTTGCTTCTCATATGTGCATATTTACTCATAGCTTTAGCGTAAAGTTAGAGGATACAATATTTCAATAAATCAATCTACTCCTTATTATACTAACATTTTTTTTCCAATATTTTTATTTTTTGTTACTTAATTCTGGCTCACGTTTTTTTCATTTTATTTTTTGAACCCAAAATAAAAATATATTACATATAAATTAATTACTCAAATAATCTTTAATTTTATTTCATAAATTTAATATATTAATACATTTATCAAACTCAAGTCAAGTTAGTTTTATTACAGAAATATAAATTTGTAAGAAAGAAAAATAATAGTTCTAAGTGTTTATTCTTGCTAACAATGTTTTCAATACTGTCTTATTGGGAAATAAAAAATTAGTTGCTAACTTGTTTTGTTGGAAGATCGAAATTATTTGCTAACTTGTGGCTTTCATTGTAATTTTTCTCTTAATATCCTTGGAATGAAAAGTTTTTTGACGGTTTGTTATACATTTTAGAAAACAATCAAGGTTGGATTGGGAAAAAAAAGTATAAAAGATTATACCAAGGCTAACCAACCAACAATTTCTCTATCAACCGAACCAAGGAATCCAAAATGCAATTCTCCACATCGACAATGTTAAAAGATGATACAAATTGGACTAAACGTGTAAAGATCATAGCCAAGAGTACAAATCAAAGACGAGCATATTTATCGATTATAGATAGTAATGAAAGCTCACTACAATCAGAGGTGGGTGGAAATCGTCTGGTTTTTCTTTCTTTGTATCCACGTACTGTACACTTTATCTACTAAGACGGTCAGCTTAAGTTTCTACATACCTTGGCACCCTAATTTCGCAAGCTACCAAAATGGGGGGACTTTAGTTCTGGTTGACCTCCGCAGGCCCAATAGGTTGGATCCATTACAAAGGCTCAGAATTGAAACCTTCTATATAACATTCTATGGTGAGCCATAGAGCCTCACCATAGAGAATCCCCTTATCCCTTCATAGTTCACCATCGTACACACACGTTGGGAGCAGACACCTCACTGTAGTAGCGGAGGCAAGGCTAACGATTGGGCTCAGCTTTTTCCCCTCTCTTATCATTAGGAAATATTCATTCACATATATAAAACTCTTTTCTCCCATTGAAGAGACACCTGATTTCTTATACTTTCATAAGTTGTTACTCTGCTGAGATTTAGAACCACCTTAGCTGAATCACACCATCCCCCATTGCAGTTACTTTTGCATTGCACTCTAGTGACTCCTATGGTGCTTTAGTGTATACCATTACCACTTTGAGCACCTTCATATCGACATACTACACCATTTGGGGGATACATATTTGGTTCTAAATCCACAATAGTTCATTGGCACTGTCTGTGGGATACGGTAAACTCTGATTCCCTTTTTTCTACTGAAAAGCTCGAAAAATCCAGCAAAACTTCCCTTTTTCATTGTTTCATTTGAGAAAATAGTTCAAAGGAGGAGGATTAACCAGCCAAGAGCAACTACTCTTGAAAGACATGTGCAGACTCAACGAAGACTCAGTTCTTTATGTTTGGGTTCCACCCCAAGCTATTGGCGCTAACCCACCAATTTTGCAGTCCGCCTAAGCGACGACTGCATCAGTCATTGCTTTTCCAATAGCCAAAGACCCCGCAACTCGCGCAATGATGGAAGACATGAGGAGGGAGATCCAGCACCTCCGTCAAGAGATTCATCAGAACCCTTAACCTGCTCCTGAGGTGGAAGCACATGTTGAAGATGCTGGACCAATACGCCTAGGACAGTCGCAAACGTGCATTGGAATGCCTCAACAAGAAATGGTGGCGTGCGTCGCACCAGTTCTAGCCCCAATCGGAATTCCTTGCTAGCAGGAAGCCAAACTATCTTGCCATAGCCAAGCCAACATATGATCAATCTCACTCCTTATCTAGCATCAATCCCAACGGCTGTGCACGTTCACCCTAGACCAACCATTCCATTGTCCCCTTGGCGGTTCCTGTAGTAGTTGCAATGTCGCAGACTCATCCTCCAATCGCCTGGACACCAACACAGCCAGCTGGAGGCAACTTGCATATGGGGTAACCTTTCGAGCAACCACCGATGCACCCCCAATACCCAGGCACAACCAGCTGGGCAAGCAGCTCACCAAGCTCCTTTATTTTCTGTCCACAATCAACAGTAACCTATTTACCAGAAACAAGTGCCTCAACCACATGGGCAACTTTAATAGGTCCCACAAGGAACCCTTATAGTCCCCTCCATGAGGAACAAACTTTTGGTTGACAATTTATGCCTCACCCTATTCTGCTCGGATTCAAGGCCCCCCTCCAACATCTCCACCTACATTGGAGACTCTGACACATTTGAATGGATATAGAAGTTTAAAGTAGCAATGACATTACATGGGAAGACTGATCCCCTTATGTGCAAAACATTCCCCACCTTGTTTGGAGAAAGAGCATTGGATTGGTACAATAATCTGCCGACTGGATCAATAGTAATTTGGGATGACCTAGCGTCAAAGTTCCAAAACCAATTTGCGGCAAGCCGACCGACTCTGAAGTCAATGCACGCTATATGAAAGATACGCCAGCAATTGGGTGAGTCCCTACGATCATACCGCGATCGCTTCGACAAGGAGGCCGTGATGGTGAAAGGCCTAGATCTGAAGGTCTAAGTCCACATGCTCCTTTTTGGGCTAAGGGAGGTCACAAATGCTTTGAAACTATATAAAAAATCATTTCAATCCAAAATTTTAAACTATTAAATGAAGACCACATTAATAATTCTATATTATATTTTTCTAACATACACGAAGTGTTGCATTTCTTCCCGGCCGACTTCTGTTTTCTATTGAGTAATACAACGATTTTAATATTTGGTAGAGCCGTAAATATTTTAGTAAAAAAAAAACAAATATTTTTCCTAGTGTTCATTACTGTTAAATTCCTAGCTATGTCACTAGTTAAATAAACCTAAACATGATTTCCTTGTTTTAAGCAGCTCGTGTCTCAAAGCTAAGAACAACCTCACCAAAATGGGAAACACAGAAATTAACAACTTAGCAAGCAGCCCCCAATTGGTTCATCAAGTATGCCAAGATGAGCTTTGGGAATCAAGTGAGTTCATTTCATAGACCTACAATGCACAACTCCTCATATGCAGCCAGAAGATCCATTGATAGTTACTGCTTAAAATTATGTATGACACTTTTTCTTCTGTTAGTGGCCCTGAAAAGGCAAAATAATAATTAAAGGCGATATAGAAGAATGAACATTGACATTAAAATAACATGAAGTAAATAACTAGTTAAAGCACTTATACATATTTAGAGTCCATTTAATTTGCGAAATTTTGAGCGGATTCTATTTTATGATATAAGGTAAAGTGAGAGGAACTCAATCATCTAAATTCAAATCAATGGTGACAGAAGAATACAAAATGATAATCGTGTTCTCATTTGCACAACATTTCAATTATACTATTCTTACTCTCTCTTTTTAAAGGTAGTAAAACAAGAAAAAACACATTTCCTTATCAAACAAATATAAGGAAATGTGCTGAAAAATGACGTGAAAAATATTTCCCCTTTACTAATATATTCTTCACAACCATTATATCTAATGATTTTATCTTTCAAAGATAAGTATTTCTCCCAACAATTACCCTCGACATTAATTCTTTACTTGCAATGGCAGAGTCAGGAAATTTTGTGAGAGGAGTCTAAAGAAATAAAATTTATGCTAATTTTGGCATGGTAAAACTGTAGTGGATCTATACCTAACCAAATTTGAAGAATTCTAATTTTTCATTATACATGAGGAATAATAAGGATGGAAGATTGAATGCAAAGTTTGAATGGTGGAGGCTGAACTACCTTTTTTTTAAGTTTAAATCATATAAAACAAAGGTTTGCACGAATTTTGGGGGTATCGCTCGTGCTAGTGATACAGTAACAACAAGTAAGGAAAAGTTAGCGGTGGATGAGACAAGACCGCAGAGACAAAGAAGGATCCCTTCGTGACTACACGTAGCATTAGGCAACAATGATTACACGTAGCATTAGATAAAAGAGCCATGTGGCCAGTTAGTGTTAGTAGGTAATCTTAGGTGGGCTATTACAAGTGGGCCTGTGTATAAATACTTTTGGGATTCATTGTAAAGAGACTATTGAATAATAAAGTGAATTGTTTTTTTTTGTTTCCTTTCCTTTCAGACATATCACCCAACATCTGGTACTTCCATCTTGAGTTAAACTTCAACATGCGCATTCAAGAAGTTGCAGAGGAGTTGCGCTCTGAATTTTAGCAAGAAGTGAGATCAACACGTTCAATTTTGCAGCAACGCATGGATCAACTCACTAAGTCAGTTCTACAATTAGATTCTCGTCTTCGAGAGTTCATGTCTCAGACCCAAAATCTACCCACATTCAATTCCCACCAAACCCGAACCCATTCGGGTAATCAATCACATAACCATCACAGCAATGCTGATCCAATGGACCAGAGAAGCTTGAAGATGGTGAAGATGGAGATACCTTCTTTCAGCGGTGTTGACCCACACAGCTGGATCTTCAAGACAGATTATACTTTCATTTACAGAACATTCCTCCTCATCTCAAGGTTCAACTTGCTGGGTTGAAAATGGATGGTCCAGCAGCCCCTTGGTTTCAATGGCTTTACAACACTGGGACGATTAGTACGTGGGAGAACTTCGTGCGTGCAATTCGTCAAAGATATTGAGCATAAGCGTTTCTTGATCTTAAAGGAGCCATTTCGAAGCTTTCTCAAACTAGGTCTCTGTCAGATTATGTTCGGGAGTTTGAAGGCTTAATCAATCAGGTTCCAGATTTTTCTGATGATGTTCTTATGAGTTTCTTCATATCAGGTCTTTAAACAAAATTGTGTGGGGTGATCTAACTTCATTGGCCGACATCGTTACATCATGCAATGCAATTGGCCTTTGCTTATGATGCCCACCATGAGCAATTACGCTCTTCTTTTTCTGTTAAGAAACCATCCTCTTCTTTCCAATATTCAAATACTGTCAAGAATTCTGTTAATTCGACATCAGCTACGACTTCCTTGCCCTCGACCACGACTCCCAAAACCAATACCACAGCATCTTCATTACCTATTAAAAAGTTGTCTCAAGAGGAACTCCAACATTGTCGTGATTTAAACCTCAGCTATACGTGTGTTGAGAAATGGTCGAATTGTCACAAGTGCAAGGCCAAATTTTTGCTGTTAATTGGGGACTCTTCAGAGGAAGCTGAGGATGATAGTGAGGAAATAGTATGGCAATCTGAGACCAATCCGTCATAACATACTGATGCAGCACTTCACTCTTTATCAGGTGATACCAATCCTCGCTCAATTTCTTTTCCTGCTTTTCTTGCTAATCATTGGGTTCAAGTCTTAGTTGATTCGGGAAGCACACACAATTTTGTGCTTAAGGATACTGCTTTTTCCCTTGGGTTAAGTCTGACAAGGGTGAGAAAGATGAGAGTTTTCCTTGGCAATGATGATTTTTTAACTTGTGATAGGAAGTGCATTGGCATTTCTTTGCAATTGCAGGGACATGTGTTTACAGTAGATTTGTGGGTATTGGACATTCCGAACCTTGAAGTGATATTGGGCATTGAGTGGCTGAGTCAACTTGGCAGAGTCACACATGACTACCAAACTATGTCCATAGAATTCATGCATGACAACGAACTGGTGGTTTTGCAGGGTGATAGTTGTCAGAAACGTCAATTATTATCTTTACTCCATGTCACTTGTTTAGCTCTCTCTGGTTTAGAGTCAATTAGTTCTGAATTGGCTGCATTACAACCGATTTTAGCTCCAGACTTATGGGATGTCCTAGTTATGTTTCAATCAGTTTTTGACATCCCTCAGACTTTGCCTCCTTTCCGTGGTCATGATCATTCCATCCACCTTGAGCAGAATTCTAAACCAGTAAATGTTCGACCCTATCGTTACCCATATCATCAGAAGGAAGAAATTGAAAAACAGGTTCAGGTTCTCCTTTCCAGTGGGTTCATTCAGGCCAGTCACAGCCCATATTCATCACCAGTTCTCTTGGTTAGGAAACAGGACAACACCTGGCGCATGTGCATAGATTACAGGGCACTCAATGCCATCACGGTTAAGGATCGCTTCCTAATCCCTACCATAGATGAACTCCTTGATGAGTTGTTGGGAGCTTCATTTTTTTCCAAACTTGATCTCAGAGTTGGCTATCATCAGATACGAGTCACACCTGCTGATGTTCATAAGACGACTTTTCGCACTCATGAAGATCACTACGAATTCTTGGTTATGCCCTTCGGATTGACCAACGCCCCATCAACATTTTAAGCTATGATGAACCAGTTGTTTAAGCCTTTTCCTCGCAAATTTGTCATTGTATTTTTTGATGACATATTGGTATATAGTGCTTTTTTTTCAGATCACTTATCTCATTCACATTATGTTCTTCTTTGTTTACAACAAAGTCAGTTCTTTGTCAAATTGAGCAAATGCAGCTTTGGAGTTAATGAGATTGACTATTTGGGCCACATAGTGTCTGCTACTGGTGTGCGTGCAGATCCCAAAAAGATCTCTGCAATGTTGGAGTGGCCTATGCCTACAACAGTGAAACAATTGTAGAGTTTTTGAGCCTCACCGGCTATTACAGGCGTTTTGTACGTCACTATGCATCCATAGCAACACCCCTGACTAATCTCTTGAAGACTGACCAATTTTCTTGGTCATCGAATGCTACAGATGCTTTTCATGCACTCCAAAAAGCCATGGCTGAGATTCCTTCCTTGGCTTTACCTGATTTTTCTGCCCCTTTTGTTGTAAAGACGGATGCTTCCATGACTGGTGTGGGAGCAGTCTTGTTACAAGACAATAAGCCACTTGCATTTTTCAGCAAAAACTTGGGTCCTAGGATTAGTGTAGCCTCAGCTTATGTTAGGGAATTATTTGCTATTATAGAGGAAGTCAATCGATGGCGCCAGTATTTGCTAGGGAGTCATTTTGTTATCAAAACTGATCACCGTAGCATCAAAGAGTTGCTTTTCCAAGTGATCCAAACCCCTGAGCAACAACGCTACGTGTGTAAGCTGCTTGGTTATATCTTTTCAATTGAATTCAAATCTGGTGCTAGTAATATTGTTGCAGATGCATTGTCTAGGCAGTTTGAAGAGGCGGATTCTGCTAAATTGCTTGCATTACTATCTTTGCCTACATTCGACATAACTCAACGCATTCGTGAGGAGAATACTTCTGATTCAGAGCTTATTACTCTTCATCAACAGCTTTCTTTGGGTACATGCTCTGATCCAGCTCTTGCTGTCAAGGATGGAATTCTCTTTCATCAATGTCATTTTTTTTTGGGATCCCACTCCCCCATTAGATGAGAGCTCATCAAAGAAGCTCATGCCACTCCAATAGGTGGCCATGCTGGAGCATTGCGGACTTTTTTGAGACTTTCAGCGTCCTTTTATTGGAAGTCAATGTGCAGAGATATTAAGCAGTTTGTTCGAGATTGTGTTATTTGTCAGCAGGTAAAATCTACTATGTAACAGCCCGTTGTACACCAGCATTGTTAACATTAATTATGATATTAAGCGCAGTTACAATCACAGCAATTCATTTATAAAAATGCGAATAAACTTTTTCCGTTATTACGCGAGAATTTAAAATAGTAAAAAGCGTAATAATTAATAGTTGTGACCATAACTGTAAACTCTTGCGGAATAATTGTTTAAACTATTTTTATATCTTATTTTACTCAATACAAGACACTAAGGGGTTACCATAAACCCACTTAGCTAATTTCTCGATTTTACGTTTTCCACCCATCCGAACATGGTTCGGTTATTATTTTTCTGCGGACACACCGCACAAAACCAGTCCTTCCTCTTTAGCTATCTTTTTTCTTACTTAAATAAATTTCCAATGAACCATCACACGAGTCATTTCGATCTCGTTTGCTCCGGATATCGCCGTTTGTAGTTGGACAAGCAAAACTACCAACCAACCCCAAAACAGCTCCAAACATCCTTCACTCCACGAATTACTGCAAACAAACCACTCACTCAATTGCTCTCAAATTTTTATACCATGAACTAGACACCTCAAGCTTCAATTTGATATATCATACACTTAATTTGACCGAGAAACAAAGCGGGAATAAAATTCCCAAAAACTGCCAGAAACAGCCCCTGCACAGGTGCGTTCTGGACAGTCTGTGTTAGCAGGTTTCTACAAGGCTGCGTGCAACCCAGAAATTTCTCATATTTTAACACAATTTAGGGGACATCTCAAGATTTAAAATGGCATATGGCACGTACCTATCGGACCTCTATGGAGGGAGATATGTTCTCCCGAAGTTTTCCTAAATTCAGCCAATTCTATAGAAAACTCGCTAGAGTTTCCTTTGTTTTTACAAAAATCCCCAATTTGCAAATGTGATCTAAGACATCAAATGTACCTAATATCCAATGGGTGGCACACACAAGGACCAACAATGGCTTGGGGAACTTACAACCCAACTCAGTTTATAGTTATTACACAATTTATATCATACTGCTCACTTGATTAATACTTAATACGTTTCAATCATCCAAGTCCATTTACATGCATTTTCTAGGCATTCACATATCCATAATCCTAAAATAGGCCTAAAGCCCTTCCATCATATTACATTAAGTATCCAAGTGCAATTACAACATATTACAACTTCAATTCCCTGACTTTAAATTACAAATTGAAACATGAACTTTAATTTACAACTTGAAACATGAACTTTAATTTACAACTTGAAACATGAACTTCAAATGACATATACAACTAACTAGACTTAGGCAAAATGACATGAACAAATATGACTATGAAACTCATCCTACATACATATGGAATGTTCACGCCCTAAGTCTAGCCTAGGCCAAATGGCCATCAAAATGCAAAAAGTGCAAGTCCTCCAATGACTCATCCTACGGGCTTCTTGTCCGCCGCTCCCGTGCCACTGTTACCTCTTGAAATAAAGCCCCCAAGACGGGGTGAGATATACGAATATATCTCAGTAACCCAGAGGTTTTGGAGAAACTCCGCCCAATGACTCACTTCGATGCATATAAATAATATAAAATAACCACTTTTCAAAACGGGATAAAGCAAGGGATTTAGAGAAACTGGGGAATATAGGAATACAAAATACGACGAAGCAGGAATGGTAGCTACCAATACCACGCAACGTCCTCGGCATATAATCCTACGGGTCTCATCCAAGGCGTGTTCCAAGAACAACTAACCAAGGTACCCCTCCCATCCGCATACACCCGAGACTTCCTAGCGTGCTCCTATCCGGATCACACACCACGACCCTAGGTCAACTGGAACTCCTTCTCGGAGACCTATCCAGTGGAAGTACGAAACGCCCGAAGGCAAAAACTGTCTACTGGCCAGAGACTCGGTACATAAGTACCCTCATAAATACTACATGCATGCTCATGTTATTCTACACTTCTCATATACATTTCTTATCATCACTTTCAACGGGTATGGTGGAACAAACAAGGGGAACAAGCCCCAGTACCAAGAGGTTACCTCAATGTGTTTCTCCACTTAGCTCCAAGCAATTTATGTTCCAAGCTTGTTACTCAACAGAATGCCCAGAGGACATTCCCAATTACTCAAAACTAATACGAACACATGCAAGTTAACAATTATACAAGCATGATTCAACCACTTACCTCAATCCCACTTGGTCCAGGACCAAGGGCAATCCACCGACTCACGGTTCGGGGTTCAAATCGACGTACGGCAACCTACAATAACCATGTACGAACCGTCAGTACACGACAATTCTATCAAAATGCGAAAAACGTCAAAACCCCCTACACCCTTGTAGGTTCGGCCTTCTTAGGCTTATTTCACAATTTATTTTTCTAAATTTTCTTTCTCATTGTATTATACTTCCTTAGGTTGCCAAAAGGCTACACCAAGTGCCGTTTTTTCATTTTATGTCTTTTAAACAACGTTTTGCATAATATCTTACTCTAGGATCCTTTATGGCATTTAATACTCTCAATTATTTTTCATTGATTCCTCCACTTTCCAACCACCACACAACCCATTTAAATACCATTTAATACATGATACATCATTCAAACAATGTCAACGACACCAATTCCCCCTCTTTTGCCCAATGGCCGAAAATTCAACATGGTGACCTCCAAGGGATTTCCATCAATTCCAATTACTCCACACCTCACACAATCCTATTATATCATCATATAATCATACCACAACTCACCACCAAATCCTAACACATTTTCAAAATTCAAAGTCATGACAACCTCTAAATTTTCTAAGTTACCAAATCATATTTTTTACCAATAAATTTCATTGCATTACTAGCTCTAACACATCATTCTAAGACATTATCATCTAATAAACATTTTCCATTTGAGCTCTCTAACATCACAAATCAACAAGACAAGGTCTAGGATTCATAAATATGATCTACCAAATTAACCATGAAATTGGTGTAGAAACATACTCACAATCAAGGCTTGATACTCCTCCAAGACTTATCCAAGCAATGGAAGGCCAAATGACTCCATGAACATCAAATTTTCCCAAATTTTCGCAGCTGACTTTTGCCTATACCTCCCCAATGAGACGGTTTCAAAGCTTAAGAGTACTACCAATGGCTTTAGAAGGTGTTTTCCATCAAGTTTCAAGACAAAAATTGATGGATTTGGTGGAGAAATGAGTGATTTAGAGAAGGAAGAAAAAGCTTGGGTTTATTTCCATGGGGAAGGGGGGTTCCGCGGCCAAGGAGAGAGAGGGAGGGAAAATGATGAGTGAATAGTGTCATTGTGACACATGTGTTAAATGACCTAAGTGAGGTGGGCCCCACCGCCACCTCACGCGATTTAAAACTAATCCGAATTTTCACTAAACGTCCGTAAATTCACAATCTATTTAGAAACTCTAATTTTTAATATTAGCCATTTTCCTTTAATTATCCTTGATCAGATGAATCCTGAGTTCTCCGGTCGTTCGGAGAAAACGTTGTTTTAAGCTGTTGCGCGCGCCGTTGACACGCTTCCCCAAACTAACTTAATTCCATCAAATTTTATCAGAAATCATATTTCCTAGTTCTATAGACCATTTATAACTCATATTTAAAACCTAGAGCTCAAAACTCAATCGGCACGTTTTACGGTGCAATCGTACCGCGGTATTTTTACCCGGTAAAAACACTATTCACTGAATTTTTTGAAACTTTCCAATCCACTCAATTTTTTGTTCTGAATCCATTTCCAGTGTTATTTTTATCATCTGAGACCTTCTACTCAATTTCCTTCCTAGGGTTGTGTGCATGGCTAATTTACCGTTTTGCCCTTTCTTTGTATTTTGGCCTAATTTTCACTAATCCTTCCTTTTAATTCTCATTTAATATTTTAATATCTAAACTTAGAAATGCGAGGTGTTATATACTACAACGCCATCTCAAGGCCTTTTGCAGCCTCTACCGGTTCCTGAGGGAGCTTATGAAGACCTCACCATGGATTTCATAACTGGCCTTCCATTTTCTAAGGGGTTGTCCACGATTTTTGTTGTCGTTGATCGCTTCACTAAGCATGCTCATTTTGGAGGTCTTCCCTCTTCGTATAATGCATCTTCGGTTGCCAAATTATTTTGTTCCATGGTTGTTAAGCATTATGGTTTTCCCAAAACGATCATTTCTGACAGGGATAGTATATTCCTTAGCAAATTCTGGGTTCATTTATTTCGTCTAAGTGGAACAACCTTGCGCACTAGCTCAGCGTACCACCCTCAAACTGATGGCCAATCTGAGGTGACTAATAGGTATTTGGAGCAGTACCTCAGGGCTTTTTGCAGTGAACAAAATAGCCTTTGGTCTACTTACTTGTGTTGGGCAGAGCTGCACTATAATATGGCTATACACTCATCCATCAAAATGTCCCTATATCAAGCTTTATTTGGTAAGCCCCCAACTATGATTCCTTCTTATCTACTTAATGAAGTTATGGTTGAAGCTGTTGATTCAACTTTGAAGCATCGTGATGAATTACTTGCTAGTCTGAAGAGGAATTTACATCAAGCTAGGAATTAGATGAAGGTATGTGCTGATAAGCATCGTCACGAACGAACATTTAAGGAAGGTGATTTGGTTTTGGTGAAGCTGCAACCTTACCGTCAAATCTCGGTTGCTCGAAGAGGCTGTCATAAACTTTCCAAACGCTATTTTGGACCCTTTCCCATCAAACATGTCATCAGTCCTGTTGCTTATCAGGTGACTTTGCCGGAGAGTTCTCGTATTCATCCCTCATTCCACGTTTCAGTTCTCAAGGCTTTTTCTGGAACTCCTCCTCCACATCTCCCTTCTCTACTAGACACCAGTATTAACAATCGTCTAGTGCAGCAACCCATTGCGTTGCTCATGTCTCGAACCCATTCAGTGGCAGGCCAATCTAGAAAGGAATTTCTGGTGCAGTGGTCATATTCCTTACCAGAGGATGCTTCTTGGGAACCTGCTTCAGAGCTTGCTAGAGTGTACCCTCATTTGGACCTTGAGGACAAGGTCCCATTTGAAGGGGGAGCAGATGATGCAGTAACAACAAGTAAGGAAAAGTTAGCGGTGGATGAGACAAGACCACAGAGACAAAGAAGGATCCCTTCGTGGCTTCGTGACTACACGTAGCATTAGGCAAGAGTGATTACACATAGCATTAGATATAAGAGCCATGTGGCCAGTTAGTGTTAGTAGGTAATCTTAGGTGGGCTATTACAAGTAGGCCTGTGTATAAATACTTTTGGGATTCATTGTAAAGAGACTATTGAATAATAAAGTGAATTGTTTTTTTCTGGTTTCCCTTCCTTTCAGACATATCACCCAACAACTAGCCCCTCCCTAACTTGACCACTACTTTCTTTAATCCAAATATTACACCATGTATTTGGTTACAGTAATATTAGTGTTTGATATTTGTGCCAATTCTTAGTGAATACGAATGTAACCAAATATTCCATATGCAAAATGAGGAGAGTTAGATTTACAAATTTATTGTTTACAAACTCAACTATGTATTTTGAGGAGTATACACTTTGGTGTTTGTATTCCCCAAAATACATAGTTGAGTTTGTAAATAAAAAGTTTATAAATATAACATTTTCCCTGCAAAATTGCTAAAGAGTTTTAATAATAATCAGCATTAGAAAGACCTTTTTTATAAATCTACAATTCCATCAACAAGTTAGAATTATAGGCAAAACCCAAAATCGTCTCAGTTTCTTCTCAATCAAATGTACCAAATCACTAGCAAAACACTATTGCTAGAGCACAACCAAAGCCGTTGAACGATCAAAGCTACCCCTTAGCACTCTGGTTCTACCCATGTTCTTCTTTTTCTTCTTCATAACACCCTCAGCTTCCATTTTACTCCCAAATGGAATAGCAGTAGGTGCAGGTATTTGATCCACATTATCCTTACTAGCTCCACCATTAACAAGTATCCTTGTAATCCCAACATAGTGCAATGACTCTGCTATTTGCAATGCAGTCACACCCTTGCTTGTTCTGGCTTCAACATCTGCACCTTTCTTCACCAAAAACTCTGTCACATCTGCATGGCCTGACTCAGCTGCACAGTGCAATGCTGTATAACCATCTTCATCCTTTGCATCCACATCGATCCCTTTCTCAACTAGAATCCGAACTGCATCTATTATACCTTTGAATGAGGCTCTATGCAGTGCTGTCCAACCATGTTGGTCCCTTCCATTGATGGTTGCTCCTCTCTCAAGTAGCCTCTGGATTGTCCTCACTTCCCCTTTTCTCGCAGCCACGCACAAGTTGTCTCCCAAACGAAGCGCGTCGAAGAGGCGTCCATGGCCGTTTTCTGCTGCAAGATCGTATGCTGTCTTACCTAGTGCATTCCTCACATCTTTGTTTGCACCCTTTTGCAGCAAGAGTTTGACCATGTTCTCATCTCCTATGGCTGCTGCTATGTGCAGAGGAGTGTCACCTGTTGGATATGATATGAATATGTTAGAGATATAATAAAATCATTTGTTAACCTTCACGAAACTGAGTTTGGATGAGCTTTCACGTTATTTAACATAATCTGGTCATGTGATACAATCTCAGCCTTTTATGGATAGAACAACAGTTATCTTTATGTCACACCTAATCCAACACTTTTTATCTCTCATATCTCATTACTGTTGATTTGTCTATATACGGTTCATTTAACCTGACCTAGTCATGTTAAATAACACACGAGTGGATTTATTCCCAATAAAGTAGTTTTATTCATTAAATTGGTGTCACCTGTTAGATATATCAAAAATATGCTAGAAATTATAAAATTATTCTTATGTGTGCATAAAACTTAAGTTTTAGAGAGTGTTATTCGTGCTAGAAATATAAGCATAAAAATCATTTTCGTGTCTTTATCTAATAATTTCAGTTTTTGGAAGAATTGATTCATGACATAATATCAGTAATGTGTTAGAGATATAAATATAAAAACTATCATGATAGGACAATTAGTGACAATCACCTTCTCTGGTGTTTCCAACATCTGTTCTTGCACCATTTGCAAGTAGAAGCCTAGCACAGTCTCTTCTACGCTCTTCAACAGCAAGGTGCAAGGCTGTGTTACCATCTTTTGTGAGTGCATCCACTTTGGCACCTTTGAGTAAGAGAAGCCTCAGAACCTCCATGTGTCCTCCTCTAGCTGCATTGTGGATTGGCCCAAACATAGATGATTCTGATCGTTGTGTGCTGGCCCTGTGAGCCAAAAGAAGCTCAACAATTAAGGCTTCACCAGAGGAAGATGCAGCCTCAAGTGGGGTTGAGCCAGAACGGCTTGGAGTTTCTATATCAGGCTCAAATTCTAGGAGTAATTGAACAAGATCAGCTCTACATTTTGAAATGGCCAAGTGAAGTAAAGTTTGGCCTTGTGGGTCTGTGGAATCCACAGCTTTCCATGAAGGGTCACTTCTTTCAAGTACCTCTCTTATGTCATCCATTGAACCATCTGCAACCAAATGAGCCAGAATCTGCGACCCCACAAACATGACTTTGATGCCACTGTCAATGAAGACTTGTTTTTTTTTTGTGGTGAACCAGTCACTTGGAACAGCATCATACATGGAGGAAGGTTCTTTGATGGTAGCACCAGGAACAAGAACACTATGCAAGAGGAAAGAATCATCTGAGTGAGGAAAAGAGTAAGGGAGATTAGAGCCTGGTGGGAGATTATAGATGATCTCTATGGTGAGTGTTGCCAAAGGGGATATGATCCCTGAATAGGGCTTCACTGTATAACGGGTTTTGATCAATGGATGAAGCCTAAATGCCACTGGCATAGTGTACATGACATTGCTTAAGGTGATTCTGCCATAGCATTTTTGCCCTGGTTCAACTCTTATTAGGACTATGTTTGATGGGTCTAACTTTATGAGCCTGTCCATGTTTCTGATGTAGGGTTAGTCTTTGTTGTTTCACAACCACTTTTTGTGTATGGCTTATGCTTATGGTAGATTGTTGGTGGTTTTGGATGGAAAAAAATAAGCAAAAGCAAAAGCCGTGAGGAGATGAGAAACTGAAAAGTAAGTGATGGTGAAGGTTTTGTAGCTATATTTTTTAATTTTTAGGTAGAGTGCAAGAAAGGGTGAACGAGGGGCCGGCTCTATCTAGAATATGCCAAATGGTGGTGAAAAGAACAATGATGACTTGATCAATAATTTTCCTGTTCCTTCTGCTGCGCATCACTTTCAATGTTTTAGTTTATATTTTTCAAGAAAGGGCCAATTTTGTCGTTCAATAATCTAAAGTTTGGTGATAATATTATATAGCTCAATTGGGCCATAAGAAAGTATAAAACTTTTAAGTCTTCTAAGATGCTTGCTCTTTCTCTTTTTCTTTCCTATGTATTCCCGGATGGTCTTATTTGAAAATAAAATCATTCGTGTCTTGGTTTGATTAAGTACAAGAAGGAATATTATTTGGTTTGGCAATTTGGGAAAAAAAATCCTGAGTGACCAACAAGAAACATGAACATTTTATATTCAAGTCTGAGTATGCAAGGTAGAGGAGGCTTGGGTACATTCGTTTACTTGGCCAACTATAGTGACACATAAATTCTGTGATCTTGCTTAGTTTATGGGCCCGGAAGCCCAAATTCGATCCCTTGTAATTATTATTGGGTATAACTCATGCTTTGCAATCTGACGAGACATAGAGAAAGTCAACAAGGGTGTGAGGGCAGCACCGTGAAACTGCGTTGGCCTAGTACTGTTGTGGGCTTCGAGTTTATTTTATTTTTCTCTTTTTTAATAGTTTAGGTTTGGACTCATGAATAACTACTGTTAGTCTATTTATATTTTTTTTTGTAAATATAGTGCTTTGTAAGGAGTAATATAGTAAAATATTCCCACGTTGGATTAACCTGGTGTATGATTGTCTTCATTCTTTCTTTTTGTTCGGCGACTGTGTGTGTGATTTTTTTGTTCCAATAATTATTTGCACGGTTCAATTGTAAAGAGCACAGAGCTAGAGCCTAATACCCTTCTTCTCTCTACTCTGTTTTTAACAATTCAAACTTGCTGCAAGCATTTGGAACTGCACAGCTACTTCCTACAGTTCAAGATGAAGACCAGTTCTTATTTTGGTTTAAGACAATGTTTATCTGTTCTACTGCCATTGTTTGCTGTTATTCTTTGTCAAATTATGTTGCCTACACCTGTGGCAAAACTAGTAGTAAGAAGGATAGATATACATAACTATAACGGAGAGGGTTATATTTACAAATTTTTTGTTTACAAACTACATTATATATTTTTGGAAGTACACTAGGTTATAATATGTACTTCCGGGAATACACAGTGTAATTTGTAAAAGTTTGTAAATGAATCGTTCCCCAACTATAATAGTCACAATAATTTTGCATTTAGTACAAGAAAGTTGATCTGAATATAATAAAAAAGTTTTACAATCTATATGGAGTCACCTAAATTCAGATGAAGCCACTTGCTTTTTTGTGCATAGTTGTAACCAAAAATTTACTATATATCATTTCTCTAACAAGAACATCATAAAAAAATAAAAATAAAATCAATAACTACAAAGTGCTTCACAAAACTCTAAAACAAGGAAGAAGCTATCCCCGTTAATGTTCCCCCCAAACAACTTGTATTTACTATTTCTTTTCATCTAACTATCACATTGGATTCTTTATCGATGATGTGATTTCTTTTGTTGTACAATATATTCTTTTTTCTTTTTTCTTTTTTGTAAATAAAAGTTTAAGTGAGATTAGACACCGGTATCCCACTAGGGTCAGGGAAGACCTCTCAATCACTTTGAGGATTTCTGGGAGGGATTACATATCACCCACCAACAAAGTCCTCACATCGGCCAGCGGAATTTGAACCCACGCCCTTGAGGAATGTGGACCAAACCCTTAGCCAGCTGTGCCCTCTTTGTTAGCTACAATATATTCTTTAAACAAAGGGTTGACCGGTTGAGTATATGACTTAATAAAATGATGAAGGGTTCAAATTGTAGGGAACATATTGCATTTTATGTTTACAAATAAACATCATATTTGATATAATTCGCTTTTCCTTTTTTCTCCTTAAACAAATGTTAGTTCCATAAAGTCTCACAACTATAATTTAGTCACCGAAGCAAAGTAATAATTAAAAATGTTTAGTTGCTAAGCCATTAAAATTGATATAGTAGTGAGAGATTTTGCTAGTTTGAGTTCAAATCTCATAATCACTTTTGTCTTAAAAAAGAAGAAGAGAAACTTACCCACTCATTTAATGTTTTGGAAGAGTTTTGTAAAAAAAATAATTGTGTATACATCATTTACTTATTTATTTATAGGGAATAAATAAGTACAAGAGAAAAAGTTATCAGAAACATTAATACCTTATTTATATGTTAATTGTTCCTTGATGTTCGGTAAGTAGTACTTTCTTATACTATAAGTTCATAACGCTTGAATAAAAATATATTGAGATTCAAATTAACCGCGTACATATAGGGTTTAAAAGAAATAATAGATAATTATTGCAATTATAATGGCAATAAAGTTTCTATTTGAGTTTGAGTTTACATAAAAAATTAAATAGAATTACTCTTGCCCAGTGATTGTCGTCGGTTGATGTGGTTAACAGCAACTGTTTGAATTCCAAAGTCGAAATTCCCGGATTCAAAATGTGACTTCTGAATTACTAAAAATAAAAATGTGACTAGTATGAATTCAATATAATTGTATATATACACGTATGCTAACATTAGTCCTTGAAACATTTCTGACTCCAAAGCAAGAGACATGCATGAAAGCATGTATTCAATTGCCGGCATGGATGGAGCCATCTCTTAACAAATTTGTTAAGAGATCTCAAATCGATATTTTGTGAATTAGCAAATAGAAAGGTTCAGTTTTATGGCAATTGTTTCTTTGCTAGATTTCTTTATAACATTTTCTCTGGCTATCAATACCCACTTCGTATAATCTATTAACCCGCAAAAATATTGCTATCCCTTCATGTTTCTGAAGGGGTTAAGGTCCTTAAATTAAAGACTTTTCATGTATTCAATAAGTTAGATGCATCAGTGAAGTGGAACAGAAAATTATATAATCTCTCCTGTTGTTGGTTAGAGAAATATAATATAAAATAATTGAAAACTCATCACTTGTTAATTTGAGTTGGTGGGTGATGTTAT
The DNA here is from genome assembly GCF_033153095.1 of Gastrolobium bilobum. Taxonomy (NCBI): domain Eukaryota; kingdom Viridiplantae; phylum Streptophyta; class Magnoliopsida; order Fabales; family Fabaceae; genus Gastrolobium; species Gastrolobium bilobum. The sequence goes on from NW_026898255.1 coordinate 297,829, forward strand.
TGGCTCATATAAGGCTGATACCTAAAAGCACAATAAAGGGCTGCACAAAAGAAAAATTACACAAATCATGAAAGAATTAATGACAATCCTATCACAACAGCTAGACAGTTGAATGTTGGGTCCCTGAACATGTCATTAAAGATCCAATATAAATGTTGGGTCCCTGAACATGTCATTAAAGGTCCAATACTTTAATACTCATAGATAAATTTTATAAATAAAAAGTAAAGCCTATAGATATGACTAATATGTCTCTATTACTCTAATATTGTCACTGTGAACACACTATACCCTTTGACAAATGTCGTCATTTATACTTGTGTGTAGTGATCCAACATCTTAGAGTTATCTTATTCATAAATATCTTAGAGAGAGTACCATATCCAAGATAAATTCACTAATTTTAAACTAGACATTGGTGTCATTTAGACAAAACATGTGAGATAGTTGTTTATTATTACTTTAGAGCCAAGGTAACCACTAGATAGAACAAAAATAAAATGAATATGTTCAATATCCATGCTTCAAATTCAAAAGACTTTTGGCTGAAAAGTTAGCTGTAAAGACACTTTAATTAAAGTCCTCCCTAGTGATGCAAGCCATTGTTACCCATTTTTTAAACTTGGAAGGACCACATAAACTTGACCATAACTGACAACGGGCTTTGGAAGCAATAGTACCACATGTGAAAGGGTTTAACCTTGACTTTTATCGATAGTCATTGCAAAAGAAAAAACCGAAGGAATTTAGTCATCTTAGGAATCTTATTGGCAAGCTGGTATTGGATTGAACCAAAGTCATTTGAGGTATAAAAACCATGTGCTCCGTTACTAAAAAGAATCTTGCAGCGAAGGACTTGACTTCCAAATCTTGTAATTTGAAGTCTTGTACCATGCAAAACCCTCTTGGTTGGTCAATATTCTTAATTAGAATAACTGGAACACCAATCTTGAATTTTAATCAATGGTTTTGAAGGGTAGAGCATGCGGTGTTATTTAGGAATTCTGTTGAATATATTTTTGCAGTCACTTCAGAATTTGAAGGGCAGAACATGCGGTGTTTTTTAGGAATTCTGTTGAATATATTTTTGCAGTGACTTTAAAATTTGAATTTCTTTGCACATGCTATCTGAGCTCAAATATACTTTCTCTTTTTTAGGAATCAATGATAACAAGGAATGAAAACTCTTATAGAGAGATATAGGATAAAATCATTGATGGGTCTTCGAACAACTTGAGCTTTTATATGAAATGGTTGTTTACATGATATTAGAACCTCCGTGATCATAAGGTCGCAAGTTTGATCCTTAACGCTCCACTTTCTAGTGAAATTAAGCCAGGACAGATACATGCGCGATGTATTGTACATGCTTGCCTTCTTATCTCATTAGGGCAAATAAATTTCATTAACTCTTAAGAATGGATCTTTTATATCTTTAAGGGACTGTTTGGTAGATGTGTTTTTTTTTTAGAATCCTAGAAAAGCTTATTTGGAATTGTAATATATCTATGTTTGGTAGAGGAAATCTAAAATTTTCCCATTATTCCCAAACGCCCAGCATTTTCATTGTAGTACAAATTTGTGGTCAAAATACTATCAACAAATACTACAAAATAGATGATATTTCCACAATCCGGTTTCTTGGAAAAATTTATTTGATTTTTTACTATCAAAAGTAGCGCTCAACAAAATTTGAAGTGTTGAAAAAATAGAGACAGAAAGACAAGGAGCTCATAAAGTTACTAAAATGACCCTCAAAAGTAGTGCCCCTGAAGGTTAATTTCGTAAATTGTCGTAAATTGGATATACATTCCTGACAATATTTTATTATCAACCAAACATAAAATTTACAAAATCAACCCAATATTCTTAGATATATTTTTACCAACCAAATAATTTTTTGTAATATTACCGGTAAATTGACTTTCTTACCATAATCTAGGAAATCAGGTTTCCCGAATTAAAAAAAAAAAATCTTCTAGCAAATGCCCGCGACATATCATGTGGAATTTGTATTGTGCCTTCACCATCCTTTGCTTCTCCAACATTACCATCACCAACATTCAAAATCCACTCTCAGAATTCACTGATTTCTTCGGCAGTAGCAAAAGAAGAATATGGCTGCATTCTTATGTTTTTGGTTGAAAATAAAACTTCACAATATTTTCACATTCGAGAAGAGTTCATTGTAGCATGAACAATGTCCTGTCTAAAAGCTTTTTCATAACAAAGCAAGATTTGCCTCAAATCTCCCCCAAGTATAACAAACCTTATTTCCAAAAGGTTTGTTCAATATGAGTATGTCTTGCAAATTTATATCCAACGCTTCAAACTTCAAAGCAATAACTATACATCATTGGACCCTCGTCCTATAATACTCTTAGCTTGGCCTTCAATAGTTCTAATTGGGATCTTTGTTGCCTTATGTTACAAGTGAAATATTCATTCATATGTATATAGGAATTGAAAATAGATGGTAAATTGTTGTACTCCATAATCCACTTTAAAATTTGACCTCATATTTTAATTCAAAATTAACTTAAATTATTGAGTTTGTAAAGAACCTTGGAATACACCACCCCAAAAGCTAGCTCAAAGGATGGGAGTGCCCAAGTCCTTATAAACTCCACATTAGTTGCTCATACAACTAATGTTGAACTATATATCTCAACACGCCCCCTCACGCAAGAGCCCTTTAGGCTAGAAGCGTGGAAATTGCACAGACCCAATTTTTAGTTTTACCTTTTTGTGCTTTTTTATTTTAATTCCACTTTAAAGTGGGGGACGGTGAGACTCTGATACCTTGTAAAGAACCTTAGGATACACCACCCAAAAAGCTAGCTCAAAGGATGGGAGTGTCCAAGGCCTTATAAAGGTCATATTAGTTGCTCATCCAATCAATGTGGGACTATATATCTCAACACGCCCTCTCACGCAAGAGCCTTTTTTAGGCTAGAAGTGTGGAAATTGCACAGGCCCATTTTTATTTTTATTTTTTAATTTCACTTTTTAAAGCGAGAGACGGTGAGGCTCTGATACCATACACCACCCCAAAAGTTAGCTCAAAGGATAGGAGTGTCCAAGTCCTTATAAACTCCACATTAGTTGCTCATACAACTAACGTGGGAGTATATATCTCAACAAACTCAAAAGAGTTTATGAATCTTTCCATTCACATCCTCTTCGTTTGGTTCATTCTGAACTAATATCAAACTTTATCCGTTACCCTTAAATTGTGAATTAAAAATAAGAGTAAAGTTATCATCATTTTTCACAATACCTATAGTTAAAAAAAAAATCCAAGAAACGGGGTAAAGACTAATTATATACATTACCACAACTTGGTTTAGAAATGAAAAGAGTAGTCATAGGGTACATGGAAACAAGGCATTAATCAAGGCCGAACAAAATCCACACACACCCTTGACTCCAAAGGATTATCCATCACCACCTCTTCAGTAATCTGGTTGTTCTGCATGTCACTGTGATCTCTCACTGTCACTGGTTTTCCTGCAGCAGCAGCGCATGATGAAGGCACCCCACAATAAGAATAGGAAGGATATGCTACTAATAGAGCTGCAGCATCCCAATGATCATGATTCCGAACAAGTTCTGAAAAGAGAAGTATAAGAGAGGCCATGGAAATTCAAGAGCAAGATTTCTAGTCCTGTATAAAAATTGGCTTCTTTATGTTTGATTGAAAGCATAGAAATGAATAGGTGTGAGAAAACATGTCGAACTTTATATATTGGGGTGGGAGAAGCAAGAAAACAGTTGGATCAAGAGGCCATAGATTTGGGTTCAGTTGTTTCTGGTAGCTGTGGCCTGTTGTTCTGTGACATGGATTCATAGAGAGAGAAAAAAACAGTGGTTTTTGGTAGCCGCTGATTTTATCTTCAGCTAATTTTTTTTGTTGTGGGCTCTGTCGGTAGAAGTATCCTGTTTCTGTTTTTGGCTTTTACTTTTACTTATGGCTTTTAAATGGGGGAACTTGGCATGACTTATTCAAGGTGTTAAAAGTTCAAAACCACCCACATCAATTAATTTCTAACGAAAAAAATCAAGGATTCAGTTTTTCTGCAGGCAAGTTATATGCACGTACAGCAGTTAAGGCTTTAATCCATGGTTAGATTCTCTCAGATCATTGTATTTCGGTTGCCCACACAACCATCTCATCCTTGTAACAAGGAGGTTCGTGGTCACACAATACGCCCTTCCAGGTAATCAAAACGATGAAGGATTAGGTACAATTGGTATCAGAGCCGGATCCTGAGGAAAAGAACCAGTTTTGAAATAAATTCATGTGATTGTTTTTGAAAATTATTTTTTTTGCATCTTTTTCTATATTTGTTATTTATTTCATGGTGATCATTGTATTTTATTCGATATTGCTTTTAATTTTAATCGGTTAATCGCTTTAATAAAAATTAACAAGGAGGGAGGTTTCCTCCTTGCTGTTTTTGTTTTTTTTTTGGAATTTCTATGTAGAATTTCTGTAAAAATTGCAAGAAATTGCAAAGAACATGAGGATTCAACACTGTCTGAGACTTTTCGTGGACCTCTGGACCTCGGAATTGGACGATCCATATATGGTTGGAAAGAGGACGGAAAGACGATCAAAATGACGGGTGGATCGCCGCCGTTAGATCCTCCACGCGCCTCCACGCGCCACCTCAAGTGGATGAGAGTGGGCTTCACTCTCCGGGAGAGATACGGAGCGTGGGGGCGCGTGCCACACCCTTTTTGGGTGGTTCCGGCGACCGTGTTCTCGTCTCCCCGTGGTGGTCCTTCCCCTGGATTTTCGTGTTGAGATGACTTCGGCTGACGGCGCGGCAAAACAGTTGGCTAGGGTTCCTTTTTTGGCTTGAGACAGATACTAGGGGCTGGATGGAAAAGGAATTTCAAAGTTGTAATTTTATTTATTTATTAATTATTATAGAAAAGCCATGGATTAAAGTTATTTATTTATTATTTAATGCTTTAATTGAATGGTATGAATTATATGTGCGATTAAACATGATGTATGAAATAACATGTCATATAGAATAGGAAGATGCCATATTGTTGCATGATCACATGTCATTACTGCATAGTAGCTATTATGTCTTGAATCGACTAGTATGATAGTTAGTATGCGTGATTATTTAGGTTGTCCATTGGATTAATTAATTATGGATTTAAAATCTAGATAAATAATCCAGTTAATTTCCTAAGAGAAAATTGTTTTTTGAGAAAATAAATTTTTGTGGGTTTTCTGAAATGGTCATGGAGTAACACGTGTTGACGCAAAGTGACCGGATTTCTGAAATCAAACAAAAATTTTTTTTTTGAATTAAACATTTCTTGGAAATTAAAAATTCTAATTTTTAAAATATTGAATGGGTGAAGGTTTTAAATTAAATATTTAATTATAAAACCTACGGGCTCCAATTGTGGGTTTATTAGTGAAATGATTATCGCTGAAGCCCCATCGGATAAGGATAATCGGATTTCGCTAGATTAAACCTTAATATCTTCAAAATTTTGGTAAAGTTTTGTACGGCCCATCGTCGGCAACACTTAGATACTAAAGATAATTTTGACAATAAACAATGGTTAAATACATTCAACTTTAATAAAATTGTTATCCCTCCCATCGAGGCTCTGGCAATGGAACTGAAGGCCCAAAATAACAATATTAGTTTTACAAGTATCTTGCCCATCGTAAGCCTTGTAAAGATAGCTAATGGATTGTTAAACAATAAACGAATAGTAGTTATTAGAATCTACTAGCGCTATATCTGTTTGTTGTTTTTTTTCGAGTTTGTAAATAATGTGTGTAATTTTATTTTCAGAAAAATGTCTTCATTCAATCCTTTAGCTACTATTTTGAGTCAAAAACCAATGGATGGTACAAACTACAAACAATGGAAAACAAATCTGGATATTGTTCTTCAATATGAAAAGCTCAATTTTGTTCTGACCACCCCTATACCGGCGCAGCCTGCTGAAGATGCGCCTGAGGCAACAAAGGCCCAATTTCAGCAGGAGAAGGAGAAATGGGAGAAGGCAAATGTGGCAGTTCGCTGTTACATTTTAGCCAGTCTTGCCAATCACCTTCAGGAGCAGGTAAACATGGTTGAGAGTGGAGCAGCTATGCTCCAGACTCTTGATGGCATGTTTGCTACGTCCAGCAGCTCTGCTAGGCAGATTGCGCTGAATGCTGTCACTAAGACAGTAATGTCTGGAGGAAGTGTGCGGGATCATTGTTTGTCAATGATTGCAAACTTCAAGAAGGCTGAGGATCATGGGGTCAAGTTTGAACAAGAAGTAAAAGTTGACCTTCTCTTGCAATCATTGCCTGAATACTTCACTCAATTCAAGATGAATTATAATATGAATAAGATGAATCTTAATCTTACTCAACTGATGCACGAGCTTGAGAGTGCTGAACAGTCTCTAGTCAAGCAGGGCAGTGCATTTTATGCTGGTGAAAGTTCTGTGAAACCTAAGGGGAAACCCAAGGGGAAGAACAAGAACAAGAAAAAGAAGAAATCAGGTATTCCAGTTGCCAAACCAGTTGCAATGAAGCAACCGAAAGGTAAGTGCTTCAAGTGCGGACAAAAGGGGCATTGGAAGAAAAATTGCCCACGCATGAATCAGCCAGGTATGGGTAATTTACATGTGATTGAGGCTTGTTTAGTGGAGAATTACAATGATAAATGGATCATTGATTCAGGAGCCACTAACCATGTTTGTTACTCTTTGCAGTGGTTCAAACATAGCTTGCCTTTAAGCGAAGGACAAAGAGTTTTGAAGCTTGGAAATGGGGAGCTTGTGTCTGCACTGGCAGTGGGACAAGTTATTTTATCTTTTAATAATTGCAGAACTTTGGTTTTAGAAGACTGTTTATTTATTCCGGATTTTAAGAGGAATTTAATTTCTGTTAGTTGTTTGATTAAACATGGTTTAACAGTTCAGTTTAATTCCTCAGTTTCAATAAGGAGTTCGTCTTCTTTTATTTGTTCTGGCGTAATGTTTAATGGTCTTTATTTCCTTAGTCCTGTACCCTGTGAAGTTTATCATGTTGAATTAAGAGATGTTGAGGATATCAACTCATCAAAGAAAAGAAAAGTTTCCAATGAAACTTATCTTTGGCATTTGAGGTTGGGTCACATTAACTCAAACAGGATACACGGTTTGGTTAAAAGTGGGATATTAAAATCCCTGAACTTTGAACCAATACCAGTATGTGAATCTTGTTTAGAGGGTAAAATGACTAAGAGATCTTTCAAGGCCAAGGGAAATCGTGCCACACATCAGCTGGAATTGGTGCATACTGATGTATGTGGACCAATAAATGTCCAGGCCAGAGGCGGGTATCAGTATTTCATCACATTCACTGATGATTACTCTAGATTTGGACATGTGTACCTGATGCGTCATAAGTCTGAAGCTTTTGGAAAATTCCAAGAGTTCAAGGCTGAGGCAGAAAAACATCTTGGTGTTCAAATTAAGACTCTTCGGTCTGATCGAGGGGGTGAATACCTATCTGGAGAGTTCAGGTCTTACCTGACCCAAGAGGGGATAGTTTCACAATTATCTTCTCCAGGGACACCCCAGCAGAATGGAGTCGCTGAAAGGAGAAATAGAACCCTTTTAGAGATGGCAAGATCGATGCTCAGTTATTCACCTTTGCCTGATTCATTCTGGGGATATGCCTTAGAAACTGCTATGTACCTTTTGAACTTGGCTCCATCAAAATCTGTTCTAAAGACTCCAATAGAATTATGGAAAGGGTGTAAGCCCAGCTTGAACCATATTCGGATTTGGGGTGCTCCGACACATGTCTTACAACAGAAGCCAAATAAGATGGACTCTCGTACAGAAGTGTGCATGTTTATAGGCTATCCTAAAGGAACCAGAGGCTGGTTATTTTATAGTCCGAAAGAAAAGAAGGTTTTAGTGAGTACACATGCGACTTTCTTAGAGGAGGACTATATGGAAAATCACAAGCCGAGGAGTACGGTTATACTTGATGAGCTAGACTCGGATCAAGTTTCGCCTCAACCTCAAGGGGTTCCAGCTTTTATTCCTGTATTTGTTCAAAGAGGGGAAAATATGCCTGTAGTTGAACATACGCAGGAACCAGAGACAGAACCAGAAGTTCAGCATGATAATCAACAAGTGGAGTTACCACTTGTAGAAGAACAAAATCATGAAATGGTTTATCCAGAAATAAATGAGGGTCCTCCTCAAATTGTTAACCCACCAGACTTGAATCATCCTGTAGATGCTCAGCAACAAGTGCAGCACAGTCGTAGTGGGAGATTGATTCGTAAACCAACAAGATATCTCTTGTTGGGTGAATCGAGTCAGGATGTCATCATTGAGAATGATGATGATCCCACTAGTTATGACAAGGCACTAGAAGATGTTGATGCTCAGGAATGGCTTGAGGCTATGAGTCGTGAAATGGATTCTATGTATTCTAACTCAGTTTGGTCTCTTGTAGATGCACCAAAAGGGGTAAGACCCATTGGGTGTAAGTGGATTTACAAGAGAAAGAGAGGATTAGACGGAAAGGTTGAAACCTTCAAAGCTAGATTGGTGGCGAAAGGGTACACCCAAATAGAAGGTGTGGATTATGAAGAAACCTTTTCGCCGGTTGCCATGCTCAAGTCTATCCGGATTCTCTTATCTGTTGCAGCAAATCTTGATTATGAGATTTGGCAAATGGATGTCAAAACTGCTTTTCTAAATGGAAATTTAGAAGAGGAAATCTATATGCAGCAACCAAAAGGGTTTATAGCCAAAGGGCAAGAAGAAATGGTATGCAAGTTGCAAAGGTCCATTTATGGACTTAAGCAAGCATCCAGATCATGGAACATCAGGTTTGATCAAGCCATTAAGTCTTATGGTTTTGAGAAAAGTCCTGATGAACCATGTGTGTATAAAAGGATTCAAGGTAATGCAGTATCTTTTCTGGTACTTTATGTGGATGATATACTCCTTATCGGAAATGATACAGAGGTATTGTTAGGCATAAAGACCTGGCTGAGCAAGCATTTTGATATGAAAGATCTGGGGGAAGCCAATTATATTCTTGGTATTAAACTCTTGCGAGACCGGAAGAATAGGGTTTTGGCATTATCCCAGGTTAATTACATCGACAAAATACTTGCCAGGTTCAGCATGGAGAATTCCAAGAAGGGAATTTTACCTTTCAGGCATGGTATTCATCTCTCTAAGGAGCAATCTCCTAAAACTCCTGAGCAGAGAGAACGCATGGGTAGAATACCTTATGCTTCGGCAGTAGGTAGTCTCATGTATGCTATGCTTTGCACCAGACCAGATATCTGCTATGCAGTGGGAGTAGTAAGCCGGTACCAATCCAATCCTGGAGAGGAACACTGGGTAGCGGTTAAACATATACTCAAGTACCTACGGAGAACGAGAGATTATATGTTGGTCTATTCTAGTGGGAGTCTTGAAACCGTTGGTTATACGGACTCAGATTTCCAAGGAGATATTGACTCAAGAAAGTCCACCTCGGGATATGTGTTCACTCTTAATGGCGGTGCCATTTGTTGGAGGAGTGTCAAACAATCATGTGTGGCTGACTCTACCACAGAGGCTGAGTATGTAGCTGCTTCTGAGGCTGCAAAGGAAGCCGCATGGTTAAAGAAGTTCCTAACGGACCTTCAGGTGATACCAGGTGTTAGTCGTCCCATCACACTTTACTGTGACAACAGTGGGGCAGTAGCACAGTGCAAGGAACCAAGGTGTCACAAAAGGCAAAAGCACATAGAGAGGAAGTACCACTTGATCCGAGATATCATTGAGAGAGGAGACACAGTGGTTGCCAAGATAGCATCGGATGATAACCTTGCTGACCCTTTTACTAAGAGTTTGCCTGAACGTGTGTTCGAGAGGCATGTTACATCTATGGGTCTTGGGAGGATTCCAGATTTGCTATAGCTTTAGGAGTTAATTTTTCACTTCGTTATTTTGTGCTTTTTTGAGCAAGACATTATGGCTTTGTTATTTTTCTGAATGTTATAAATGAGGTATTTTTCATTTGTATGGCACACTATTTACAAACTCTAAGGTCCGGATCAATTGTGGAGTATATGACCATATGGATACGTTCATGGAGGACATGGTCATAAGTTCTCACAATTGATGAATAGGTTCACAGCTATTAAATTAAGTTGGGCACTTTATTTAGGCTGCAATGTTTTATGAGATGATTTTGTCCGAATCATTATAAAATATTGGTGTGAGTTAATACTTACATTGAAGGGATCAAGGAGAGATTTGATTAAGGTTGTTCTTTCTGTCATAAGGAATCAAATTTCCAGATAACTATAGTTATGTAATTGCCCTTAATCCTGTGTTTATTTTAAATAAATAATTAAATAGTCTTCATTCTTTGATTTACCAACGGGTGAGGTCCGATCTTTTGACGGCCAATAACTCGGTGTTTTGGGAGTGAGATTGTTTGATTATCAGTATTTATGAGATAAACAACAAGGAATTTATAGGAAATGTCCCCTTGATATATTTCGGTACTTGGATATTAAAGACACTGGCCAGTGCATGTAATCCATTAGAGAAATTATCAAAGTCAAGGGAATAGGGATGAGGTATATTATCAGATGATGATAGCTTATGGGTTACATGGTCTTGGGTTTACGAACTCAAGTTTGTATATTAAAGAGCAAGTGGGAGATTGTTGGATATATGCTCTTTTGGTCACTAAAGTCCTATTGGGCTTCAGTGACACTTGAGCCCATGAGGCTTAGGGTTGAGTTATGTCTAAGACCTAAGGTATATATTCATAGTTTTCTCCTCTTGTGCCTCCAAGGTGAACAGATCATTAGAAACAAACCCAAGAGGCAGACGTTCATCATCTGAACGGTTGCCCACACAACCATCTCATCCTCCTCAAGAGATAGTCTGGAAGATCGATCATAGAGGGAACAACTATTGTTCGTGGTCACACAACTACGCCCTTCCAGGTAATCAAAACGATGAAGGTTAATCTTTTCCCTCGTCGTGTCGGTTCGATGCGCTTCCGCGTTTCTGATGATATACCTACATTATCAGCATTAACTGTATAAATATTATTTTGAAAAAAAAAATCACTAAGCTTACCTTAGACTTTATTTGATAGTTTGAAGGGAAGGAGAAGAAAAATAGAGAATATTTCCTTCTCTTGTTTGGGAGTTAAAATCTCCAAAATGAGGAAACTTTAATATTAAGTATAAAAAAGATTTTGGAAGGTTTTATAAAATTTCACAATTCATTTCCCTCACTTTTTTAAACTTAAACAAGAGAAGGGATTTTCCTTTCCTTTACGTCCTTAAACTAACTCCCAAATAAGCCTTCAATGGTGAGGGGTACGGGTAGATGTAATAGATTGTGTTTAATTCTCAATGTATCTAAAAAAACAAAAAAATAAAATAAAGGGAGAAAAGAAATATGTTAAGAAAAACGGAGTGAATCCCACCGTTAATACAATTTGTAGAAAGATCAAAATATTGGAAGGAAATTGAGTAGGAAAAGTTAAAAAAAATAAAATAAAATTATTTCATGACTCTAATGATTCTTTTGGGCTTAGTCAATTTTATTTTTTTAATGTTTCCATTACATATGTGGGCAAGAAAAAATACTTCAATAGATGTGAGAATTTCAAATCGAACCCGCGTAATAATTAACTATCAAAGGTCTTCTTTAGGATTCAAACTCCTATTCTTTTGAAAATTCATTTGTTTTTGTGGCTTATATTATCACTTCAGGCTTCAGTCAATAGTCGAGTCAAGGTCAAACGTTTAGATAGGTTAAAATGAGTAAAAAATGGATTAATAAATTACAAAATGGAAAAGTCTAATAGGATTATGTGGTGTATGTGGTGCAGTGCTTTGTCTAACAGAATAACAGAGATAGTTAATTGATGGCCTTAAATAAGATGTCAAAAAGAAAAGGAAGATTAATAAGAAGGACAACGAAAAGTAATTTAAGTTTAAAGGATAAAATATTAAAATTATACGAAATGATCATAAACTTTATTTAGAAAGAAAGACTATTTAATTTTACTTAATGGCTAATAATATCTTTAATAATTTTTGTTTGTTAATCACTCAGTAAAGCAAATGATTGTTAAATAAAATATAATAGTCACTTACAATTTGTTTTCTTAATTTTATGTAATTTTAAAGATAGAACTTCATTTACTATCGTTAGCCACTCAATGATATTTGTTAGTGGTCATTTCTTTTAATAAAGTGGTTATGATTGCAAATGAAGTTTTACATATAAAGTTATATGAAAGTAAAAATGAAATTTGGGAAAAATTATTACTGTCTACTGTGTGGTCATTTGTTACTATTAAGTGGCTAACAAATATAAATAAAATTCAATGTGTAACATAACATGAAATTAAGAAGAAACTTATTGTCCATTTTGGTGGAATTAAATGGTCATTTTCTCTAAATAAACTTATGATCCTTCTTAATAATATTAACATTTTTTCCATTTAAAATTATTATCGTTAATTTTTCTAAAATTTAAGTATCCTAAATATTTTGAAAAAAAAATTAAGATTTCATGAGAAAATGTCATTAAATTAGTACATGTTGAGATTGTATTGGTTTTATTCTGTATAGGTTCTAATATTTTAGGTTTGTGCCCCTATAAAAACTCTTTTATAAATCCCTATATTCTTATTTCTTTCTTTATTTTTGTCTCTATCGTTGAGTATCGACTCCTATTGGTCCTTATAGTTGAACTTGAACTTATTCAGATATTGCCTCATAAGAAGCAGCGGTAGACCCAGGATTTTTTATGACGGGGGAACAAAAATAAAATACTAAAATTTTAAGTGTTATTAAAAATAATAAGATGAACTAATTATTACAAAAAAATTTAAGGAAGGACTAACTATTAGTGTTAATAATCTATTATTATTAGACAAATATCATTTTATACATATAATAATAATAAATTAAAATACAGGAGGGACAACCGTCAATGCTCGACCTTCCCTTCCATCCGCCCTGATAAGAAGACCAAAAACTTAATAATATGAAACTTTAAAAACCTATATCCAAGTAAAAAATAAAATAAGCGCCTTGGGTCCAATCAAGGAAACAGTGGCCAAAGTATCAATGATGGAAAAAAAAAAAAATACCAAAATGTCACGTCAACAGTAAATTTTGTCAAAATGTCACGTAAACAGTAAATTTTGCCAAAATATCACGTGGCATATTTCACTACATTGTGTAGCGAAATATGTGTACAAATAATTCGCTACACGGTGTAGCAAAATATGCCGCGTCAGAATGCACATAACCAAAAATGGCACGTGTCAAACAGGGAGAATTTCGCTACAGTGTGTAGCGAAATTCTCCCTGTTTGACACGTGGTATTTTTGGTTCTGACGTGGCATATTTCGCTACACCGTGTAGCGAAATATGCCACGTGATATTTTGACAAAATTTACTGTTAACGTGACATTTTAATTTTTTTTTTTTTTTTTTTTTTTGCCAACAATGACACTTTGGCCATTGTCCCCCAATCAAGAGTTGATTTCCTTTGTCTTCACTCTTCACCATAAGACCATAGTTTTTTGGGATCTATTAATCTCATGTTGCATGAGATAATTATCTCATGCAACAGAGACAAGATAGTGGGGTCCACTACTTTTTTGAAAAAAGAAAAAAAAAAAAAAATAGTGGACCCTATTATCTTGTCTCTGTTGCATGAGATAATTATCTCATGCAACATGAGATAATTATTTCCCTAGTTTTTTATCCACCGTAATGATATTACAAAGACATTTCCTGCAGGGTAGCTTTATGAATGGACAAGAAATTAAACCAGTAGCTGATGTACATGTTTTCCTGTACCCTTCAATTTTATAAAGATAATACACATACCTATATTAGACTCCGTGAAGTGTTTAGAATTGGTTAGTGAAATGATTTTCACGCTGTTCCTTCGGTGTACTGTGAGTTTGTATTACCTTTGTTTTGCATTTCTTAATCATCTGAGTAACCAATGCAGCTAATAATCTTTATAATTAAGAAACTTAATCTTCCAAATAACCGAATTCGGTGAATGTAACTTAATAACCGCGCTTTATTACCTGCATAACCAATTCGGTTTGTTAATTGAGCTTGATAACTGAGTTTCCTAGATTCGATGCACGGGCAATTGAAATACTAAAAGTATGACTTGAGTAATAAAAAATATACCCTGTTTTGGGGTTAATCAAACTTTGTTTGTGCTAAATGAAAATGCTCGATTTTTGTTTTTTTTATGTTTTTCTACGAATGATAGTTGATATATTAATAGTTGGGCTTGTAGTGACTTGACCATTCCTTTGTATTTCTAGCGGGTTCAATGAGATTTAACATATCTACATCTAACATGGCATATGCTGAAAATTTTTTACTTATGTCTTCTTACAAGGCATTGTTGAACGAAGCTTGTGTCACTTCAACTTATGGATGCTTTCACGAATAATTAAAATATTTAATTCTTTTATGCTAGTATGGAACCAAGCAAAGCCAAACAGAAGCAGTGAGATTTTTATTTAACAAGTAAATAAAAAGCGGAAACACACATAATTTCTCTATTAATCATTACTTTTATTAATACATCACAAGAGGGAAAATTAAAGACTTTGCCTTCTTGCTCGTTACTACTATGGCCCACGCATCTGCTGCAAGCAGAAAACATAAAAAAGCAAACGTCAGTCCTTATTTTTAAATTAAAAAGTTATGAAGCAAAATGTGAGAACTGATTAGAATAAAATAAAAATTAGTAAAAGCATTGCTCTATGCTAGAAATGAGATCCCAAAAGGTGGAGCCATAGTCTGTTTTTCACCTAATGTTAGCTCAAAAGTCAAAATAAAATAAAATAAAATCATTAATTTACAAATAACATTGCAAGGATGATAATCATGATAATAATATAAAATCTAGATAAAATGAAGTTTTAAGAGAACACAAAATAAAACGTTACCGTATGAGAGGAGAAGTAGAAGATCTAATCACTGTCACTGCTGCTGCTACTGTCATGGCCATGCTCATGACCATGTTCATGCTTCTTCTTATCCTTCTTCTTCTTCTTATCTTTCTTCTCACTCTTGTCATGGTCGTCACCATGTATCTTGTCCTTGATCTTGTCCACAAAGCCTTCCTTGTGCTCTCCACCATGCCCGTGTTTCTCTTCTTTGTGTTCACCATGATGTTCTCCTTTGTACTCTCCATGGCTCTCACCTTTGTGTTCCTCTTTCTTGTGCCCTCCCATATGGAGGGTCTCCTCTATCTTGTGAATGATCCCTGACATTGTTTCTCACTCTTTTTCTTTTCTTTGTTTTCTTTCTTAACAGTGCTTGAGCCTTTGCTTTTGTTTTGGATCTGATGTGAAGTATTAGGAGTGTGAATCAATTTTATTTATAGGCATAGAAAGTGAGGATAATGTGAAAACATTATCAACCTTTTGGGCTGAAATTACGGAAATGGCCATGTGCGTGTAATCTACGTGTGCTTGTAGTTGTACGTGTGCGTGTAGATGGAATCATTAATTACCATATCAAATCAGGTAATTAATAGCTTTAATGTGTTCAACTCACTTGACATATTGGTTGGTGTCTATTTGACTATAAAATAACTTTAAAGAAAAATGCTAGTTTTATGATTTTTCAAAAAATTATTAAAATATCACTTTTGATAATATCGACATCATAAACATGTTGTATAACATGAATCATAAGTTAGAAAGTCTTTTTTTTTCTAAGAGTTGCTTCTTTTTATTTGCAAACAGTCATGCCTCTTCGTTTATGAACAGTCATCTCTCTTCATTTTTAAATAATTATATTACTTCGATTTGTGACCATTTATCTCTTATAAATATTGGTGGTATGTAAACTAAAACAACAAATTTTCTTGGCTCCTTATCAAAATTATGTCAGGACTTATCCTCACATATTGTCTTTCTTTGTGATTTATCAAGCATTCTTTGTGTTCGCCAATATTGTTTCCTCTAATTGATCAAGCATTCTTTGTGTTCGTCAGTATTATTTCTTCTAGTTGTGCCACTGTCGAAACAAAGGTAACATGTTTTATCTTGCGAAGCATTTGTCTACGAATTCCAAGCATCGTTGAGGGGGCAAAATTGCCTTAGGTGGTGTTTGGTTGCGTTCTTTTTCAAACTTTCATATGCATCCGAAGGAAGCATTCCGGAAAGCACTCGTTTGGTTCCATAGATTTAGTCTAAATCCCCACCAATCCTAATTGCATTGCATTTTGAATATGCAAGTGGAATGATGGTATTTGGCACTGTTCAGAAAGAATTCTTGGAGGTGATTTTTTGTGAAAACGGGAAAAGACACTGTGTAGACAATATCTCAAACGACAATTTAGTCGACTACTGTAGTCGACTAAACCAGTGCAGGTTAATCGACTAAATTGTTGGTTTAGGACCCCAAATCTGTTTTACACATGTTTCTTGCACTTGGTTTCCACTCTACACTGATCCACTAAGGGAGTGTGACTTAGGGAGCATAATTTTCGAGTCAAAAAACCGATGTGGACATTAAATTCCTAAAACGAAGTCGTATGTTGTCATAACGTTTGTTTACGGTTAACAATACAAGATGTAGCCTTTTTAAACACATATACTGATTTGTTGTGATGTGTTATGGACGAATGTGACCTATTCAATATTGTTTTGTGCCGTGATGATCAAATTGCTAAAAAGGTTCCATTCATAAGTTATACAATATTGAAATGGAATTCAAAATTCATTACACAACATAACATAGATCCAAAAAACATAACAATTCTGCATTCATTAAAAAAGTTACGGGACATCAACAACTTAAAGGAAATACATGAAAAAAACATAATAACATGATGTAAACCCTAAATCTACTCCTCATCCCCGTCTGTGTCTGTCTCCGAGTCGTCCTCATCTGACACATGACCCCCATTGTAAGAACCTGCACCGTTAATTAAGGTATTTAATTAATTAATTATGCAAAAATAAGAAATGATTCCATAATTGACCCTAATAATTATTTATGAGGCTTAATAATCATAATAAGTGATTAAGAATGCTGAAAGTCGCTTTTCGGAAGAAAAGTGCAGATACCGGTTCTGCTAGTCGGTATAAATGTGTACAAAAAAGTATCCCGGAAAATTAATGTAAGTGCATGATAATTACTAGAATAACATGTAGGACTGGTAAAACGAGTTTCAAGTCCAAATAATGAGAACTGGTGCTAGAAACCGGTACTGGCTTTGAAAAGCGCGTATCGGAAAGGTGCTCAGAAAAATATAAGAAAAATATGATAAATCTTAGAAAATTATGTAGTTTGAGAATCCAAAGTTTGGGATTAAAATACTAAGCGTAGAAATTAAATTTAATACTGTGTGTTTAAGTGTGTTTGGGCTTTAAATACTCCCATTATGGGCGCAAAACCCTAGGATCAGATTTCTCTACGTGAGTAACTTGGAGGCTAACCAGAAAACACTCTTTCCTTGCCTTCTTCACCATTTCTTGAGCAAGCATTCACCTTTGATGCTTGTTCTTCCATTAAACACTTGGTGAGGGTGAGGGTTGGCCTTGGGACTACATTGGGGGTGGTGTTTCTAAGTTAGAGAACCTGTGTGAGGGAGTTTGAAGAGCTGTGTTTGCTGTTCTTGAGGGGTGTGACCTTTTGTTGGCATTTTGATGCTTCAAGGTGTCTTCTTGTTGAGTAAAAGAGTCATCTTGTGTTCATTTTCGTGCATCCTCTTGTGACAGTAGCTTGAGTCTGATTGTGAGCTCCAAGAGCATCTCCCTTTGCTGTTTTTGAGCTTTGGTATGTATATCAACCTTTAACTTGAGTTTTAAGGCTTAAAAATGGTAGCTTGATACATGTTAAGGTTAAAAGATGATAACTTGTTGTTGGTGAGGCTTAACACATCTAGAAATGCATGATTAGGTGTTTAAAATCGGTAAATAGGGAACCTTTAAGGGATATCTTCACGAAAATGCAGAAACTGCATTCTGTCGTGAGATATCCGGATATTTGTCGAACTGATATCCAGATATTGGATATCCGGATACGTGGTTTTGGGATATCCGGATATTGGATATCCGGATATGTGAATCTGTATATCCGGATATGGACAGTGAGATATCCGAATATTCTGGGATTTCGCAGAACAGCAGCTGTGCTGTGTGTACAGTAGGCTATTGGGGGTTTGTGAATCCTAGTTTGATGAAGTTGAACTTCTGTATTTAATGGATTAAGCCAGAATCATGGGATTTAGGGCTTGTGGCTTTGTTAGAAGCTTTAAGACTTGAAAACGTAATGAAAAGGCGTTGTCTTTAATTTGTATGCAAGTGGTACCTGTTATTGATTTATGTTTGGTCCATATCAGATTGTGATTTGCTGTGATTGGACTTTGAGCTTGTGGCATTGGATAACTAGCTTGGAGGTAAGCTTTCGTGTCCTCGGTTTAGCCATGTTGTGGTTCCACCATGTCCCATGGGGATATGGTATATGCATGCTGTGTTACATGCTTTTGATGTTTTGGAAATGCTGTTGAGCTATTATATGTTAGTGCCTTGTTGATATGCATGGAGGTGTTCCACCTATACGGTAAGCCTGAGTATGTAGAACATACAAGAGGGTGAGGCTGTGGGTGAGGTGCAAGCGGTGTTCCTTGTACTACATGTAGGGAATAAACGTATTCCTACATTTCTCTGGCCAGTAGATAGTAATTACACACATGCCATAGATATCTGTTGCACTACATAGTTTTTGGAACTGAAAATGATATAAATGCTTTTGAACTTATATTGCACATGTAAGTGAGCTTGGGGTGGAAGATCATTGAGGACCCCTTGTCTTACTGAGATTTCTAGTTTAGAGATCTCACCCCACGTTTGGGGAATGCTTATTTCAGGATCAGGTAATGTTGAGACCTCAGGCGGCAGGAGGCCGGAGCTGAGTTAGAGTGCTGTTATTTTATGCTGCCATGATTGGATGTTGGATTTGCATGCTGTTTATATGCTTATAGCTTCAGTTATGATTCTGGAGTTTTATGTTGAGATTGTTGTTTACTATGTCGATTTGGTGAGCATGGGGATTGTCCATGACACATAATATTTTTTATGTCTTGAGTCTTTTGGAGTTGTAATAATGTATCAGGATATTGTCTGGATTACTTGATGTAATGTCGTGATTTAGATACACACTTTATCTATATATTGAGGTATTTCAGTAGATGTCTTAGTGCAATTTACATACAGGCGTTATTTTATGAAATTGATTAAGTTATCAAGTTGGTAATTGATAATGACGTCATAATTGAAAAGAAAAAGAATATTCCGCATTTTTAATTAAGCACCGCTTAATACGATGTAATATTAATATTCCGGGTATACACGGGGTGTTACACCCATCCCCTGCTGCCTCAGCTACCTCCCCACCTTTTGCAAGCTCCAGACGAGCAAGCCTGTCTTCCACACCCTTAAACCTTCCATGTATGTGTCTAAACCTTTCATTCTCTTTTTTGATGTGACTCTTTCTCCATTTTTTATGTGTCAGCGCCATCTTTCCTATCTTCTTAAGTGTTGCATTTATGCCCTTCATGACATCACGCAGTGAAAATCCACCTTCAGGTTCAGCTATCTCCTCAACCTCAACCTCAGCCACATCCTCCTCCTCCTCCTCATCCTCCGTCTCTGGCTCAACAATGTGGTCATCTGGGGCAACATAAGGAACCTCAACCTGGGGCATACCACTGAACTCCCACACACCCGATCTTGTGTTCTTAGTAATCTTGCACTGCTCCAATAGACGTTTTTCGAACTTGCAATTATAGCCTGTGGTCTTCTTCAACATCTCAGTCTCCATGGGAACACCAAAGTGAACCAATATCCTCTGTACCAGACAGGCGTATGGAAGATGACCCATTATGTTTGGCCTTAAACATAAACCAACAGATATAGTGCCTCCAGTTCACCATCTGGGCATGTCGGATAGCCCACATAATGGGAATGTCATGTTCCAACACCCTGGAATGATTAAAAGATCGCGGAAACAGAACGTGGGTGAGGACATAGTGTAGTATACGGGACTCCACAGAAAGCAACCCCATTGTATAGTGCAAGTGTTCCCCACGGACTCTTCTCTGCTCCTGCACGGCATCCTCTCATACATATCCTGGAAGTACTACACCACTATCAGCGTCATACGCCACAGTATGAGAAGAGTCAAAATCATAGCCGAGTATCTCCAACCATGCAGGTGCCGTCATGATGATCTCTATTCCACAGACCCTCGACCTCAGCTCGCCCTGTACGTAGCTGAGGTTATGGTAGAAGGCCCGCACGATAAGCTCTGAATACGAACATAGGGTCTCGGCCAACACCCTCAGATGTGCCGCCTCCAACACCCCCACAATTCCACAATTTCAAATCCCTCCTTAGCAAAAAAAGTTGTATCCAAAGATTTTGGAGCACATAACGGCCGGTTCAAATGGTCACGTACGAATGAAGCGTGGACGGTAGGGTCGTCCTCAAACAGGTACCCATACGGGAGGTCAACAGTATCAGGCTCTTTGTCTTGTGGCCTTGACGAAGAAGGCCAGTCTTGCCTATGCTTGGTGCGTCTCTCAAGTGACTCATTGCCCTCATCGGTTGGTCTTCTGCGGCCCGTCATTTGTTTAGGGTACCTACAATGAAACATGTCAGCATTTAACTATATGAAACATGTCATGATGGTAATGAAAACTTGCAACATAAGGGCTGTAAACCAAAAGCAAACTTTTCCCACATACAAACTTTTCAAACAAAAAAATTCACACAATGCAAAAAAATTCACACAATGCAAAAAAATTCACACAATGCAAAAAAATTCACACAACGCAAAAAAATAAACCTTCGTAGATTAGGGTTACAAAACCTAAAACAAAAAATTTGATTAGGGTTCAAAAATTCGGACAGCAAACAAATAAAAAAAATTTCAAAACCTAAAACACAATGCAAGTTAAGAAACCTTACCTATCCTTGAGATTTCATGATTTGGACCGTGCTTTTGGTGCAATCCACACGCCTGGGGGAGGGGTTTGGGGTGTTCTTCAGCTGCTCCTGCGAATTTGGGGTTTGGGGCTCTCCTTAGTCGATTAGGTTTCACTACACCCCCTCTGCCGAATTGCCGAATAGGGGGGTTTAAAAAACAAATCTGTCGATATTTAGTCGGCTAAATATCGTGCCTTAGTCGACTAAATATTCCAAAAATGTAGTCGATCAAGATGCTTTTTTAGTCGACTATATTTCGTGTAGTCCACATTCTGAATTTTGACGATTTGCTCGACTAAAAAAGCAAGGTAGTCAACTAAAAGGGGGCAGGTTGGTGGATAATTCTGGATCAGGGGAAAATTGGTTATTAATTAATTAATGAAGGGTAAAAGGGTCAAAAAGTCGGACAAGTTAACTATAAGAATATTTGAATTAGTTTCAAATATTCATATTCAAATCAGTTTCAAATATTTTGAATCAATTTCAAATATTTGTTATTTATTATGTAACATTTATATTTTGATTTGATTCTATCCATTTGTATAACTTATGTTTGATTTGTTTCTATCCATTTTGTACAGCTTTTTTTTTATTTATTTTTTTTTTTTTTGGAAATAACCATTTTGTACAGCTTATGCTTTGTATACATGTCTATATATAATAATGACGCAAAGTTTTGAGTTTTGATTCAAAACTTTACGTCATTATTATAAACACATGTACAAAGTATGAGCTATATAAATGGATAGAAGAAAATAAGCATGAGTTGTACAAATGGATGGATAGAATCAAATCAAAATATAGCTGTTACATAATAAATAACATATTTAAAATTGATTCAAAATATTTGAAACTGATTTGGATACAAATATTTGAAACTAATTAAAATATTCTTATCCTTGTCTTGTCCTCTGATAACATGATCTTAATGGAATGGTGCCATGTGTGATGATATTGTACCCGTGTAACACAAAATAGTCCATTTGAGGAGCGTATTTTTGGTATAACAGGAATATGTATTTTCTTACCAAAAAAAGAATAAAATAATAATATGAAAGGAACTAATCATAAAGATAAGAATACTATAAATATATTATTTTTTCATATTTAATAAAAGATATATCGAGTGAAATATGCATTGGTAATCCTAAAAATATTTTGCCATTTGAGAGGCATCCACAGGTTTGTGAATTATTTTATACTATAAATTGTTGCTAATTTGTACAAAGTATGTTATTCTCTTCAAATTTTCCCTTCTCATGAGTCAATGCCGGTGCCTGTTGGCTGTTGAAATGGATTGTCACCAATTGACTTACATATTTGAAAAACGAAGAAAAGTCTGTTATAATTTTCTATTAATCTAATTGTCATGCTAATGTAACAAGAGAGAAAAGAATAAATATTTTCAAAATAAATAAATAAAATATGCTAATAAATTTGTAGTTAGTTCAAAAACTTCAAAACCTAAGTGTTATGTTAATGTTTAGCAGTTTGATCTTCCAAAAGATCACTTTGGTCCATCTTCTGTCCATGCGTTTGCATCAGTGAAAATTAAATAAAATGTGGAAATCATATTTTAATAAAAAAATTGGGTTTTCTTTTGTTCGAAGAATAAAAAAATTAATTACTCTGAACCGGTGAAATGATTCTGTCTGAGCATTAGTCTCAATACACGTGAGGATAATCTTTACCCTCAATCTTCGTTGAAAGAGTCATCTTCTTAAACCCTTTTTGGCACCTTAGAAGTTAGTTTTTCAACAATGACCACCCTTAAACCGTAATTCATGCTGCTTGATAATCATTGATAGATTGATTTACTTTATCCTAAAAGAGAAACATCATCTCTCTCAACATGATAAATTATGTTGCACCGAAATTGACACGACACGAGTTATTGTGTAGGACACGACACGATACTTCGATATGTTAATTCTAAAAAATATTAAATTTTTACACGTTAGGATACGTTTTGATATTATATAATATTTTTAATTTTTGTAGTAGATGTTATATTTATTATTTAATAATTTAACAAAAAATAAAGTTAAACTTATAATATCCATTAATTTTGCAAAGAAATATAATATATCCCAAATGTTTATATTAATCTCAATAAAATCATAATCATAATCTAATGAATCTAATAGTTAGAACTTAGAATGTAACGCAACGTAACCTTTGAACTTTTTTGAATCTTTGTAACGAATATTGGATTGTTAGAAAGTGTTAAAGTGTCAGTGAATATAAAAAAGTGTCAAATATAACACGTCAGAATTTTTGAAGTGTTGATGCTTCAAAACTTATAAGAAACAAAAACTTCTCGTCAGATTTCATTATTGAGAGGTGGTTGGTGTTTGTATTACCTTCTAAGGTCTAAAATCTATTTATGAGAAACCAATAACATGTACTTTCACTAAGTACACATTTAATATGTTATGATATAATCACTCATCCCTATCTCTTTTCTCATAAACCAAGTAAAATTTGTGCAATTATTTTCTTCTGAACACTCTGAACTATGAAGCACAAAACAAGGTATACGATCAGGCACCCACGCGGCCACGCCGACCAAGATGCTATATTATCCACAACTGTGACTAGTATTTTATAGAAAATTGAAAAGCATAAAGAGGGGTTGGATTGTCTTTATTTTATTCGTTTCTCTATGCTTGACACGTGGACGGATATAAACTCACCGACATCATTTTCTTGTGTCACTGTTTGGATACGGTCTTTAGAGGGGGATGTGGACTGGAATATGGATACTTCAATACTCACCAACCAAATTCTTTTGGGAATTTCATTAATTATGAATATTTTGAACCATTTCAAATATTAGAAATAAATAACTAAATTGATAATATTTATATCCTCGTTCTTTTTATACATGATTCCACTTGTAAAGCTAGAACATGGCTCGAACGAAGCCAATCTCCTTAACAATTATCGTCACTTTCAATGTGTGTTTTTTTTTGTTATTTTTCTTTTTAATGAAAACCTTGATTTATAGGTTTAGCATATGTTCTGAAATTTTCATTCATACTGTGCTTTATATACCTATCACCAAAAATATCTGTTACCACATGAATGTATCAGCTTGTATCGAATTTTTTCCCCCCCATTTCACTTGATGTCCTTCGCTAAGGACAGTTTCCCTTTCGAAATTGGCCTCATGATTCAAATCATTATTACCACAACAACTTGCTCAAAATCAATCCTACCCCAAAGACAATGACAATCTATCAGTCCCCCATCAGCTATGCATATATTCCAGTTCATTATGTTAGAAAAATGATGTGAAAAAATCATGAAAGGATAAAATCTGTATTGGGAAAATTGTTTCACCAAGACATGCAATTTTATAAAATGCATGTAAGAAATTAAAATATGCATAACATAAAATTAAAATGTATCGTAGAAAATTATATGAATGTAATAAAAAAAAAACCAAGCCCAGTGTTTCACATTTGATTCTTGAGACAATTTGTCCTTTATAGTATCTAATTTTTTTTGAATAATTATCTTTCAAAATAGAACGAAGATACTTCCAATCAAGATTCAAGAGTCCCATCGTACGCAACCATATATCAAGATAAAAATGCTAATAATCATACAAGAAAAACTGATAGGGAAATCAGGTTCAGGGAATTTTATTTCCTTCTGTATATATAAAAAATGAATTTTTTTTACTCTTTTAAAAAATATAATTTTGTGTCATTTTAGGTAAAATGATATTACTTTTGTACATAATTGATAATTTTTTATGTTCTCCCTCCTCCACTTTCTCTCTCTTCTTAATTTTATGAAAGATGGAAAATGTAAAAAATTACGAATTATACATCATAGCGATATTGTTTCATTTAAAATATTATAAAATTATATCCTCTTTAAAAGAATAAAAGTATTTTCCATAAAAAAAAATATAAGATTATGGATGACATACACATGTTCATAAACGAAGAGACACATCTTTCTAACTTTTTATTTATAAACATAATTAATTCAAAATTAATTTCAACACATCACGTGGCAATTATTCAAATAAGGTTCCACTCAGTTATTTTCCAGTTATGCTGGTTGTACAAAGGAAAAGATGTCTCGTATGAAGAATCTATTCTTTGTAACAGGATTCAAGAACATGGAACTTTAGTCAGCCAAGTTTTACACACTTCCATAATTGATTGCCTTTACAAAGTTCCATGCTCTAGATGCTTCCCATGCGAGCTATCTTTCAGGGTGCACATCCATTCAAGAATAAGGCACTTTACCAAAGTATTACTTTAACGTGATTCCCATGAAAACGTTTCATGCATTTCACATTGACAGAATATTAGGAGATTCATATTTCCAGCATGTTCATCCGTTCATGAAATGTCTATTCACACTCACAATTATGTCATTATTAACCTTTCACACGTTTAATTCACCCTTCTAGTTTTTCTTTGCTGTCTATAAACACATCTGTTAGGAGAAGATCACCTTTGATCTTATCCTTTAGCAACTAAGTCCTAGTTTTTAGCAAGAATAGTTTGTTATTATTCCATGTATAGTTTGTTGAACAGTATACTTTATTCTAGTTGATCCTCCTTGATTCTGTATAACCGACTTGTGTATATATTGGCTATCAGCCATTTCATTAAATATAACAACATATTCAAATCCTCTTAGTTTTCTATATGGTATCAGTTTGAAGGTATCGATCCACTTTTCCAATGGCTGATTCTGATTCAGATTCTTCCGCTGTCAATATCAATGCTAATGACAAGCGTCCCAACCCATTCAATTTTTCTGCATCACAAACAGCAGCTGCAACACCTATAGTGTCCAACCAAAACTCGATTCCCAACCTGAGTCCTGAGCTTCTACAGCAAATTGCCAACATGGTTGTTTCCTCCACTACACCGTCTGCTAACACTACATCCCTTTCTGGTAAGCACACTCTGTCTTCTACCTGGTTGGTGGATAGTGGCGCTTCTCAACACATGACAGGGAACCTCCATTTAATCTCCAATGTTACATCTATTCCACCCATTACAATAGGTTTACCTGATGGTGATCAACTTGTTTCCAATCACAGTGGCAGTCTCAAGTTGACATCTCATATTTCTCTTCAGAATGTGTTATATGTTCCCAAATTACAATGCAACCTCATATCAGTTGCTCAATTACTTGCTGATACAAATTGCATCATTTCTTTTACTCACAATGGCTGTGAATTGCAGGACCCCATAACGAGGATCAAGACTGGACTGGGTAGATTGCAAGCTGGTGTTTATGTGCATGACTCATCCAACAACAAATCCATCTCTACTGCATGTGCGGCTCACACTCAACAGAATGCAGATGTTTGGCACCGTCGATTGGGTCACCCTTCATTTCAGTTTTTAAGCTTTCTTCCTTTTGTTACAGTGAATAAAAATAGGGGTCATTCTCCTTCAGTTTGTGACATTTGCCTACGCGCACAACAAACTCGTACTGTATTCCCTATTAGCATTAATAAAACTACTGCATGCTTTGATCTTATTCACTGCGATATCTGGGGTCCATATCAAACTACCTCTCTAACCGGTGCAAGATATTTTTTAACAATTGTGGATGATTATAGCAGAAACGTCTGGGTTTATTTAATGACCACCAAGTCTGAAACGTTCCAATACTTAACTCGATTTCTTCTCATGGTACGTAATCAGTTTAATACCATGTTCAAAATAAAACGCTCAGACAATGGATCAGAATTTTGTGCTCATAATCTCCGCAAGGTTTATTCCGATATGGGAATTATACATCAAACATCATGTGTAGACACACCACAGCAGAATGGTCGTGTTGAACGGAAACATAGACATATTTTGAATGTTGCAAGAGCATTACGCTTTCAAGCTAGTCTTCCTATCGAGTTTTGGGGTGAATGTGTTCTAACTGCGGTACATTTAATCAATAGAACCCCCACTCCTCTTCTCCAAGGAAAAACACCATATGAATGTCTTTTCAACCGCACACCCAGCTATGATCATATTCGCATATTCGGATGTCTTTGCCATGCTCATCCACGTCCCAAACCGTTGGACAAGTTTGCAGCTCGATCAACTCGGTGTCTGTTCCTGGGATATCCTTTTGGCAAAAAGGGTTGGAGGCTTTATAACCTTGAAACCCATACTGTTTTTGTATCCAAAGACGTGGTATTTGAAGAGAACACCTTTCCTTTTGCACCAACCACAGTCATTCCTACCACTGATATTCCTCACGACCCAAACCCCCATAACCCCATATCACCCGAACCAACCCTTGCTCCACAAAGCCCATCCTTTGATTCCCAAGTTGTTACCAACCCTGTCCCTTTAATTGAAGACACTCTCCCTGTTGAACAGGCTCAGCCCGAATCTGCCCCTACTGTCTCCAATGAGCTTTCTATCCGACAAGAACAGCCCCCAGAAGTCACACATCCATCTGCACCTTTGGGACGTGGTCACCGTTCTCGCCGTCCTCCATCTTATCTCCAAGATTTCGAATGCTCCAAAGTCATCGCACATAATCCACTAGCTTCTTCTACTTCTTCCAGTCCTTCCTCAGGTATGGCTTATCCTATTGCTAACTTTGTTTCTTGTTCTAGATTCTCTCCCAAACATCAACAATTCCTTGCTGCCATTTCTTCTGGTGTTGAACCAAAAACATTCAAGGATGCTGTAACTGATGAAAGGTGGCGTGTAGCAATGCAAAAAGAAATAGATGCCCTTGAACAAAATCACACGTGGGAACTCACTTCTTTGCCACCAGGAAAACGTGCCATTCCATGCAAGTGGGTATACCGCATTAAGTACAACTCAAATGGTACAGTGGAGAGATTCAAAGCACGGTTGGTCATTGCCGGTAACAATCAAATAGCTGGAGAAGAATACTTCGATACATATGCTCCTGTAGCCAAAATGGTGAGTGTCTGAACACTTCTTGCGGTAGCTGCTGCCAAATCATGGCACCTATACCAGTTGGATGTTACGAATGCCTTTCTACACGGAGACCTTACCGAAGAAGTTTACATGCGCGTTCCACAAGGTTTCAATCATCACAAACCACATCAAGTATGTCGCTTACGTAAATCTCTCTACGGTTTGCGGCAGTCCCCTCACAATTGGTTTGCTAAGTTGCGGTCTTCCATTGAATCATATGGCTTCATCCAATCCAAGGCAGATTACACCCTATTCACCTTACACAAAGATGGCCACTTTGTTGCTCTTCTCATCTACGTTGATGACATTATTCTAACGGGCGACAATGATGCCTTATGCACCGATGTCAAGGTCTTTCTCCAATCATGCTTTCACATCAAGGATTTGGGGATTCTTAAATATTTTCTTGGCAACGAAATAGCTCACGGTCCATCAAGTCTTTTTCTGAGCCAACGAAAGTACGCTCTCGACATATTGGAAGACGCTGGTCTCCTTGCGTGCAAACCATGTGCCTTCCCTCTCGAAACAAATCATAAGCTTGCAGTTACAGAAAGTCCTCCATTCTCAGATCCCGCACGTTACAGAAGACTCATAGGACGTTTGGTTTACTTGACAATTACTAGACCTGAGTTAAGTTACTCCGTCCATGTTCTTTCCCAGTTCATGCAAAATCCTACTATTGCTCAATATGATGCTGTCATCCGCGTTTTAAGGTACATCAAAACTGATCCTGGCCAAGGTTTACTCCTTCGATCCGACAATGATCTCCTTCTTCGTGGATATTCTGATTCGGATTGGGCTAGCTGTCCACTCACCCGTCGATCAGTTACTGGTTATTTTATCATGTTGGGTACTTCTCCTATCTCTTGGAAAACAAAGAAGCAACCCACAGTGTCTCGCTCCTCCGCTGAAGCTGAGTATCGTTCAATGGCAGCAGCTACAGCTGAGTTGAAATGGATCAAATCGTTTCTGGACTCGCTTGATGTTCCACATTCACACCCTATGCAGTTGCACTGTGATAACCAATCTGCCATGCAAATAGCTGCTAATCCAGTTTTCCACGAACGTACCAAACATATAGAGATTGATTGTCATTTTGTACGCGATCATGTTCTCAGCAATACAATCACTACTACCTACGTTCGTACAGATCAGCAACTCGCAGACATATTTACCAAACCGCTTGGCATGAAGCAATTCAGTTTTCTTCGCAGCAAGTTGGGCATTTCGTCACTTCATGCTCCAACTTGAGGGGGCGTGTTAGGAGAAGATCACCTTTGATCTTATCCTTTAGCAACTAAGTCCTAGTTTTTAGCAAGAATAGTTTGTTATTATTCCATGTATAGTTTGTTGAACAGTATACTTTATTCTAGTTGATCCTCCTTGATTCTGTATAACCGACTTGTGTATATATTGGCTATCAGCCATTTCATTAAATATAACAACATATTCAAATCCTCTTAGTTTTCTATAACTCTGATTTGGTGTAAATTATTTGAGATTTGTGATTAATATAGGATTTGTAAATAGCATATCGAGTCTATAGAAGAAAAAGCCACGAAAAATCATTTCATTATATACAAAGAGAAGGCCCAAAGCCAAATGAGTGAAGTGTGTACTAAAAGAGAATAGAATTCAAAAGACATGTAACATATAGGCTTAGAACGATTGTTATTCTGTCTGTCTTAATTGATTACAACTATTGCCTCTTTATACAATAGACTTAATCATAATACAAGGAATATGGAGCGGTCTCAAGAATCTGAAATGTTTTCTTTTCTATCATCAGTTAATTTGTTTTAGACCGTTAGTTAGGTGTCAAAAATATGGAAGGGCGGCTGTAATATGCAGGCCAGCTGTTTAACACAAAGGAAGTAACCAGTGACATTCAAGAATTTCTAACCTAAGATCTTAATAATTTTATGTACTTATAGCAAATTGGCATGTTTCCGATGAAAGAAAACTATCATCTCCTTTTTTTAAGAGAATATTCAAGGATAAATTTAATTTCTTGCATTCAGATTTCAAATGACAAGAATTGAGGAGGGCTGGAATTCAGTGGCGGACCCAGAAAATTTTATTTCTGTCCGCACACTAAGTGACGTAGTTCGTCCTTGAAAGAAATACATTAAAAAACAAAAGAATATATAAAAAAAACTTCAATTTAACATAAAAAAATAGTAATCAAGAGTAACTAAATTATTATAATAGAACAATTATCTTTTATACATATGAAAATATATGAGGCCCGTATAAGATTATGTGAAAAGATGAAAGAAAAATAAAATTTAAGTTTAATATACTTTTATGGGGAACACTCCGTTTACAAAAAAAATATATAAATTTTTACAAATTACATTATGTACTCCCGAGAGAACATAATGTAACCTCTCCCGAGAGAACACAGTATAGTTTGTAAACAAAAAATTTGTAAATATAACTCTCCTCTACTTTTATATGTGTGTTTTTTTAGGAAAGATAGGGGAGGGGAACTATTCCATTTTACTTGGGCAGTGGCAGAGTAAAGATACAGAGACAGAGGTCTTTTTTATGTATTGGGTTTGAGACTAATAAAAGCCTTGTTCGGAGAAGGCATGTCCATGGAAGACTCTTCCCACTGTCACGTCTCGCGCTAACTCTCTGTCTTTCTATGAAAATAATTTTTTATTCTTTTTTCAAAAGTTCATGCACGCACTTGCAGACATGTGCGTGTGAATACGTCCGCCAGTGCTGGAATTAGTTCTGCCTAGGTTCTTTTCCTACTAATCTAGCACATAGAACATGCTACTATAAGAGTTATGATCAAGTATAATTTATGATCTGCTGTGAGCATTGATACATGGCACATGCTTATACAAAATTGAGCAATTAAGTGTTTTAAGAGCTTTTTTTTATATATTTTTTTGGGTTCTTTTCAGAATCAGATTCCTATTGTGGAAAGAAAGCATGACATGTGTTTGTTATTGAAAGGCTTAATCTTTGTTTGCTCAGATTATATTGCATAGGAACTACTGAAGCCACTTAAAAATGTGGTACCTTGGTTTCAAGAAATCTTCAAATGGGAAAGCCAATAACTACTCTTGCACTTTTGGATTGATACTTTAAAAATTCTAACGTATCGTGTTTGGTATTTTTTGACACTCTGACACTCCTCTACTCTCCAACACATGTTGCAGAGACTTAAAAAAGATTCAAAAATTACATTGCATTGCGTTTTTAGTTCCAACTATTAGATTCGTTGGATTTAGATTATCATTTTATTGAGTTTAATATGAATATTTGAGATATCTTATGTTTCTTATAGCCGTTAATTTGATTTTAATCTAATAATAATAAAAAAATAATTGTTATAGATTGTAAGGAAAAATAAATTGAAAGTATAATGAAAAACGTTGGTAAGCGTAGTATGCAATTATTAATACAGTATAGGTTCATGCCAGTTGAACCCAATTCATTACTGTTTAATGGTTTCATACCGTTCGAATGAATGGCCCACATTAAGGGGACTGGATCGATTGGGGATCCAATTGCCAGTTGAACCGGTTGGCCCAAAAACCCCCGGATAGGAGAGTTAATGTTATGGCCCAGATACATCTAGTGTTTGTTCTTTTTGGCTTTGTTCCTAAAAATATCATATTAATAATAATAAATAAATAAATAAAATAAAATTAAAAGCTTTCAATCGAATATCTCAATCAATTAAACATAACTTGATTCAATTTTCTATCCTCTCCATCGAAAGAGAAGAGACGTACAGTGGCAGCTTCTGCTTGAGCTTCAGCGGGTACAATGAAGGGCTTCGAATCCGATTTGTGTTCCGTTGTTCGCCTCAACATCGGTAATCCCAATCTCCATTTCCCCAATTCTCTATGTTTGGTTACTCCGTTATTCCTATTCTCTTTCTTCCGCATCATCTTCGCTACAAAACTAACCCATTTTCTGTTCTTTTCACTTTACTTGCTTCCACTGAATCTCAATCACTGCTTTTATTTATTTTAATTATTTGTTTTTTTTTAGTGAAAAGTTTCATTTGAATAACACGACACCGTTTTCTACTCCTTGAAGGGAAAAGAACTAAAAAAAAAAACTGAGGTGAATTTTGTTGTGAAAAATATTTGCAGGAGGGAAGAAATTTTGCACTACCACTGATACTTTGACTCAGCGAGAGCCTGATTCAATGCTAGCTGCTATGTTCAGTGGTCGCCATACTCTCTGCCAAGATCCTGATAAGGCAATGTCATTTTCTTTGTTTCTTGTTCACACATGTTCTTTTTCATGTTGTATTTGTTAAACACAATGATTCATTGATTAACCTTATTATTATTATTATTATTATTATTATTAAGGGAAGACCTGGCACTATGATTGGTGTTGTTACTTTGAAGCGCAAATCTCGGTGCACAAGTCTCCCCAACTTGCAAGGGTAGGGATAAGGATCGATTGTAGGATCGGTTGTATGCGCCCTTGCATTCTTTTGCAAAGAGTCTATTTTCCAGACTCAAACATGTGACCTTCCGGTCCCAAGGAGCAATTGTATCTCTGCTTCAAGGCTCGCTCTCTCGATATTGTCACTATATGACATATAATAAGATTCATGTAATAAATGCAAGCAAAGACCACCTATTATAAACACACACATTGAGTCTAACCCTTCTTTGGATCCTGCGCATAGCAGGAGCTATATAGCACTAGGTTATGGTTTATTACCCTATTCTAAGGTCAGACATGCCGTAAATCTCAATGAGGGCTCACTGTAATATTATTAATATTATTGTTTGTAAAATTCTCTCTGTTTGTGCAATTATGCATTTATGTTATATTCATTGATTTGGTGACAATGCCAGTGGGTGATTGATTGCAGGGGTATGTGTTTGTTGATAGAGATGGTAAACACTTCCGGCACATTCTCAATTGGTTAAGGGATGGCGTGGTGCCAACTTTGGAGGAATCTGAATTTGGAGAGCTGTTGAGGGAGGCTGAGTTCTATCAGCTACTTGTAAGCAGTGCTCTTTTCTAATGTATGATTATAGCTATCAGATGCTATTGAAGCCAAAATCCAGTTTCTTAGGCTGTCTTCAATGGTCGAGTCTAGTTTTCCGGAGCTAGGGTTGTGCTGCGAAAGCACATGTACATGAGTATTTTAATGCCGAAGCAGTAACCCATTGGCTAAATAAAAAGAAAGATTGAAAATAAGAATTGCGAGAAAACACTATTTCTCTTTTCTGAATTTAATTAACCAAAAACAACCTAATAACAATAGGGTTCTCTAAGCCTTAAATAGACAAAATAAAATAACAAAAAAAGGTAAATAACTATAATCACGTGCAATCAAAGGAGATATTGCACAATTAACACACCAATTATGGAATAAACTATAAAAGGGCCCAAAATTGTTGATGTCCATGGCAATGTGACGAGTCTTGCTCAGAAGCCCATTTCGAGTTGGCTATCCAAATTTGAGCCCAATCCAAATCAATTAGCTCGGGTGCATCATATTTGCTGTGTCAATTTTGTTTGTGATAAGAATATCAGCACTATGATGATGCCATGCATACCATTAGATCCTTGACATAAGTTTTTTTTTTTTTTTTTTTTTTCTCTTTTTTGTAATTCCTTTTAATTAGGGCGAGTGTACAAATGCATTTGATAGATTTTGAACATGCGTTCTCATCTTTCATGCTTAACTCTAAAGACAAGGCAGTGCCGATTTCACCCTTTATTTCTTTGGAATAATTACTTTTAATTCTTGTAAGTATTTTCCTGTTAGTTTGATGACCTTGTACAAGAATTGCCCTCACCCCACCCTTACTAGTCGAGATTTAATGGCACTATATGCCATGATGTTAAACGTGAAGTTCCTTATGTACCTGCTCCCTATATTTCTTCTAACTACTTTACCAAATGGAAAAGAAACTGAAATATCAGACCTTATTGAAAAATCCTAAAACCTATTATCACTTGGAAAATGGCAGGGGCTAATAGATGGAATCCATGCTGTCCTTAATAAGAGGAAGGAAGATGATGAGTTACGTACAGAGTTGACACGTACTGATATCATCAAGTGTATACAATCTGAGAGAGTCAGGTTTCGAGGGGTTAATCTTTCTGGCATTGACCTCTCTAAACTGGTAATTTCCTGGACCATAAATGTTTTTAAACAGTTTCTTAGTTTACATGTAAAAGCATGCCCTGACATATGCAGGGTAATATGTCTGCTAACATCATCCCCTGACATAGTCTTGATCTAATGATTATGGATTTTCAGGATTTATATAATGTGGATTTCAGCTATGCTTGTCTTAAAAATGTGTTCTTTTCGCGAGCAAACCTTCAATGTGCAAAGTTTCGGGTAAGTATGATTCTGACCATACTTAATACTTGGGATATCAATTTGGCAAGTTGATTCAGGCCTATTTGGTATATAGCAACTTTGATTTCAAATTACCGAAGCTTGTTTTAAATTTAGTTCGGGCCATTTTTGGGTTTAGGCCTTCAATAGTTTGAGAACAACTTATAATCCAACTTTCTTGTCGAGCCCAAATATATCTGTAAAGAACCTTGGGATACATCACCCCAAAAGCTAGTTCAAAGGGTGGGAGTGCTCAAGACCTTATAAACTTTACATTAGTTGCACATACAACCAATGATAGCCGTTTGTTTTAGTTGCACATACAGCAAGCTAGCAGTCAGCAACATCGTCTTCAGCGCTCCGCCGCTGGTTCACCATCAGTGCGTCGTTTGTTTTAGATCTGTCGCCGTTCATTCACCGCCTAGCGATGTGTCTCTGATCTGGCTCGCATCTCAGTGGGGAGGTCTCCCTTCATTTTTTTTTTGTTTTTTTTGGTTTCAGATCTGGGAATTTTCCGGCTGCGTTTTCCTCTTTTCCGGTCATCATCTCCGACCACGTCTTATTCTCCGGTCGCATCTTCCATCTCTCCGACCGTTGTTCCAGATCGTTCACATTTCAGATCTGTGTCTTTTTATCTCCTCCGGCTGTGTTTCTCTTCTTCCGGTCATCATTTCCGGCCTTTTTTTTCCGGTCACAGTCTCCTTCTCCGACGGTGTCTCGTCTCTGCCATTCCAGATCGTTTAAGTTTTTTTGATCTGTGTTTTCTCCTTCTCCAGCCGCTCCTCGGTGGTGTTTATTTTCTAATATTTTTTTTCTGATCTGTTCCAGTCTATTTGTTTTCTTTCTCTTCTCATTTTGCAGGTTTGTGAAGATTCATGGAGCTCGTGGATGTCTTTGCAACACTGCTATTATTTTTGGCTTTTGATTTTTTTGTTGTATTGTTGTTGGCTTGTATTCTGGCCAGTTTGACCCTGTCATTTGCTGATGTCCATTCCGGCTCCATATCATTTGCCGATGTCCATTCCGGCTCCATGTCATTTGCTGATGTCCATTCCGGCACCATGTCATTTGCCGATGTCCATACCGGCAGGATTGATTTTTGCTTAAGCTCATTCCAGCTCACTAAGTTTTTGGTTCCTCGTTCAGGATTTTTATTTTTTTTTATTTTGCTTTTATATTTTCTTGATTTTTCTTGTTCAAGATGGAAGTTCTCTTTGTTCACTTTCCATCTTGAGGGGGAGTATTAGATATTAGGTATAAGGGTAGTTTAGTATTTCAATGATATTCTAGATCTCTCTTTTATGTTATGCTCTTCTATATAAGAGCTCACTCATTGTACAAATCAATCACCACAATCAATGAAATTAATATTTTTTATTTTCTCTCTTTTACCTTCTAGTATGGTATTAGAGCATTTTTATCCTCCATGATTGGAGGTTCCGCTGCCATCGATTTTTTTTTCTTTCATCGTTTTTCCTTACCCTTTGGTCACTTTCCCTTTCATCTTCTTTCTCGTTTTATGGTTTTCCAGATCTACAGATCATCTAGATTGTTCTAGATCTATGATTTCTTCATTGTCTTAGATCTACGGCGTTCCTGTGCTAGCGAGCTAGCTTTTGGGGTGGTGTATCCCAAGGTTCTTTACATGGTATCAGAGCCTCGTGTCCCGGGTTCGATCCTCGCCGCTCCCCACTTTCTTTCCGGTGGAATTTCTTTGTTCGCACAGGTAGGTGGGCCTGTGCATTATCCTCCCTTCAAGCCCAGTGGGCTCTTGTGTGAGGGGGCGTGTTGAGATATATAGTCCCACATTGGTTGTATTTGCAACTAATGTGGCCTTTATAAGGCATTGGGCACTCTCACCCTTTGAGCTAGCTTTTGGGGTGCTGTATCCCAAGGTTCTTTACAATATCCATCCTTAAAATATATATGATCTAAATGACTGATGATACAGTATTTAGCAAAGAATTTATTGGCTAATATGATCACCACATTTTTTCTTTTTTACTTTTTAAAACTTGTGACGCTACACGCTTGTCTTGTTTTAGTTAGTTATGAAATTGAATATTTGGCTGTTATTGACCATTTCACCATCTAGATTTAATTTTAATTACAAGTTATCCTAAATCCTTAATGTAATAGGATGTTGACGCTGAGGCCTCCATCTTTCACAATGCAACTTTGCGTGAGTAAGTCACTCAGAAAATTCTAGTATTTAATTGCATACATACTTGCAGGCCTCTTAATTATTTCATCTTGCCTAGGGAAGATGTGAATTTACTGGGGCAAATCTTCGTGGTGCTTTATTGGCTGGTGCATGCCTTCAGAGTGCAAATCTACAAGGTCTGTTAGCATATTATATTTATATGAATTTTATCAATTTTGATGTCAGGAATCAATACATGTATTATTGCCAAATATTTCCTTGTCATTTCTACTATTTTGCATTTAACTGAGAAATAATTGATACAAACAACAACCAAGCCTTATCCCGCTATTTGGATTTGGCTACAATGATTAATCTATTAGGCTATATCGAAACGCATTTAGTGTGCAAACCAAGTCCAACTTTGGAGGTTAACTTCTATTATCCTGGCTTCCAGCAAAAATACTATAATTTCGCCTGCAATATCCATGTCAATTTTGTTGGTTATACTGAAACATAATGTGAAGTGCAATATGCCTCTATTTGTATTAGTATATCAATTATCAAACAGTATACTTGGAAAATGAAATTCTGCTATTCTGCAGATGCTTGTTTAGTAGATTGTAGCTTCTGCGGAGCAGACCTGCGTTCTGCACATCTACAGGTTCACCAAGCCTGGATCTTTAACTTATATAATTGATTATTTAAATTTGTTTATGTTTTCCATTTTATTCTTTTTTTTTTCTTTCTAAAAGCTTTATTTTTTGTGCCAGTATTTATTTCATATTTTTGGAGTTCTTCAGAGTATATATATATTTTTAGTTATAAAGTATATTATATTCCTGCATATGCTCCCTTTTGTCATTTTCTCTAGAAGAGGAGCATGTGCAATAGCCTCCGCATGTTGTGTCTTTCTCTAAGTCTTAAGACCTGTTAAGATCAAGAATATTAATAAAGAATTAGTCATTTAAGTTTTTTTTTTTTTTTCTTTGCTTGCTCCACTCAACCTTATCAATCTTCCCCTAGTCAAACAGTTTCTACAAGGCAAGGCAGGACCATTATTATTATTATTTTAGAAGTTTCCAGTATTGTAAAATCATGTATGATTATTTTGAATTTGGACGTTACTTCTTTAGTCCCCCCTCCCCCCCCCCCCCCCCTCCCCCTCTTCTTAAGATGCTAGTTACCTCCTCTTTGTATACTTATATGGCCTTTTTGTCATCACTAACATCTGAAGAACTAAGTTTTAAGTGCGCAATGTAAGTGGATCTGACCCTTAGTATAATTTAATTAGTTTGAAATGAATGATTTTCCTAATGAAGGTGGTTGATTTGAGATTTGATTTGATATGACTGGATCATTATGAGAGATGTATATCACTACATTTTATGAAAGATGCAGCATATTTGTACAATTATGGACTGGAACCAGTCTGGAACATTTATTATCCGATCTTTTCAATATTGCCTCCCTACCAATGGTGTGCTTTGTAATGGTGTATATGCTGCTGTATGATAGTTGATTACATTAGATAAAGCAGCTTTATGACTGTTCTTTTGACCTTTTTAATCAATAAAATTAATTTTTGAATCAATCAAGTGGTGGATTAACCTTCTTAATTTTGGTGAAATATAATTTTGATTTTCACGAGATAGGTTTTAGCTTGATTCAAGGAGTTTTAGTGTTGTGTCTTGATTAAAAGTTTGTGATGGTTAATTAATTAGTACATTTTAACTTCACAGAATGCAGATCTTACTAATGCCAATCTAGAGGGGGCTGTTCTAGAAGGAGCTAATTTAAAGGTAAAATATTCTGGACCTACATGGCTGCATATAATAGGGTTGCAGATGTTTTGTGCAAAAATAATGATAGTCCAGATGATTTCTGCATTATTCTGTCACCTAAGAGAATATCACCTTACATTATTAGGAATGTTTATGGCATCTCTTCTAACTTTTAGGGCACACTTTACACGTACTCCTCCCCAATATTCCGTACTGATGTCTTTGTTGTCTAACTCTTAACTGCAAAATATTGGTTCACAAATGAATTTGTGCAAGTTTTGGGGAAGTAGCAATCTTTGCTGATTTATAATATTCATGCATCACACGTGTATTATTGCTCAACATGTAAGGAAGCCCCTGTATATTATTTTGAGTAAATTATCGACCTTCCTTGGTGCAACAATGAGGTTGATGGCTTGTGACATGGTGTCATGAGTTCTTGTCATAGAAACAGTCTCTTCGCTCAAGAAGTAAGGCTGTGTACATTTGACATTTCCCAGACCTCACAATCATGGGAGTATTGTGCATTGGGCAGCCCTTTATATACATGGACCTCCCTAGAGGTTTAATGAAATTACAGAAAAAAAATGCGCCTCCTTTCTTATGTTTGAAATTATATCTACCTTTCTTCTAACAAAAATTAAGAGAGGTTTATGCTATGTTAAAAAAGGGAGGTCTTTGTAATTTTGAAAAACAAAGAGGCTTTATGTTATGTTAAAATTTGAAATATGGGATGCTTGTGTAATTTTAAAACAAAATCGGTCCCATAATTTCATTAAACATAAGGGTACGTCAATGTAATTTACTATTAATTTTTAGTTCAGGTTCCTTTGAAAGAATCATTTTCATGGCTGTGAGAAATGTTGTTTGCATATTCCGGCTTATTTGTTTGAAATCAATTCTGTGTTTCTCAGGGTGCAAAGCTGACCAATGCCAATTTGAGGGGCGCAAACCTTCAGCGAGCTTATCTGCGTCATGTCAACCTTCGAGATACAGTACGTAAATTAGTTGAATTTTGTAGTTCTTCCAATGCCTTTGCTATTTATGATATTGTTGACTAGCTAGTCAATATTTTCAATATAACTTAGATCACCTCTTATGGTCCTGACATTGCTATTTTGAGAATTCCAATGCCCATTAGTGAATAGGTGAGGGGGAAGATTGTGGTGTATTTATTTGTGCTGCCACCGCTGCCAATAAATGGCGGATGCATGTGTAGTTTGAAACAATTGATTTTGAAAATGTAGTTGGAACTTGTTGGAGATATAAAACCATTAATGTAACCTAAGCTTTTGAGTTGAATAAATTATTTACATGGTATCAGAGCCTCGTGTCCCGGATTCAATCCTCGCTGCCTCCCAGTTTCTTTGTGAAATTTCTTAGCACAGGTAGGCTGGGCCTGATGTATCATTCACCTTTTAAGTCCAATGGGCTCTCTTGTGAAGGGGCGTGTTACAGATATAAAATCATTAATGTAACCTCAGCCAGTAGCTTAAGCTTTTGGGTTGAATTAGTTCTTTATTGAACTAAACTGAACGCAGAAGAGTTTCAGTTCAAGGCAATGTTATTAGAACCGGACCGGTCATTGACCCGGTCGAGGTACTGGGTCACTGGGTCAATGGTTCAACCGGTGGGTCACTGGTTGAACCGCATGAACCGGGTATATATATAAATTTATATTTTATACTTAATTATATAATAAATATTTTAAATGGTGCAATTCAAACAATAACCTGATGTAGTCTAGTGGTAATTATTATATTGCCTATCCTCAATGTAAGGGGTTCGATTCCTCTTAGATGCAATTTTTGAAATAATTCTATTAACTTAATAGTTATATAATAAGTATATTAAATGGTGTATTATATTCAACAGGTAATGATAGTGTAGTGGTTTGAAGGTGCGCTCCTCACATCAAAGGGTCGGGTTCGATTCCCACCTGGCGCAAAAATTGGAATATTTTGTAACTTATTTTAAAAAACCGGTTTAAAGGTAAAACCGGTACCGGTTTACACCGGTTCAACCGCGGTTTATGACCGGGTCACCGGGTTGATACCGGGTCAAATGCTTAAACGGTCCAATATTGAAACCGGACCGGTTGATGGGCCGGTTTCCGGGCCAACCGGTCGGACCGGCCAGGCCGGGCCGGTTTTAATAACACTGGTTCAAGGTGACTGCTGCTTTGTCCTTGAAGCATATTTCACTTACTAACCTTCTTGTTGATCAATAGATACATATGGCTGAACCAGTTTGTAACCCTGCAATATTAGGAAGTGATTCTGGATTTTGTAAAATACAAATTAACTAAACCGTGTAGCATGGGATATCCCTTATAATATTTTTTTTCCGACATAAAATTGTTAATTGGAGCCAAAACAAGTGAGTTTTAGGCAATTGAATGAAAAGTTAAGTAAATACCTTGTAGGATCAGATATGATTTTGTCAAATTCCCTTTGATTTGATGCTCTTTTTGTTTAACTATTTAACCTAAGTTTTTGGAAAGAGAACATACACACTATCTTTGGTTTTTGTTTGTCATCCTGTGGCTAGCATTTATATGACTGGCACGAATTAGCCATCCCAAGGAAATAGTGAGTGGTAGAAAGATTAAGTGTATTTTTTTTTGCTTTTCAAAGTATGATAAG
The DNA here is from genome assembly GCF_033153095.1 of Gastrolobium bilobum. Classification (NCBI taxonomy): domain Eukaryota; kingdom Viridiplantae; phylum Streptophyta; class Magnoliopsida; order Fabales; family Fabaceae; genus Gastrolobium; species Gastrolobium bilobum. Next base: position 338,764 of record NW_026898255.1, read on the forward strand.
CTAACATTTCATCATTACTTTTTATATTTTCAGCACTTGGAAGGTGCGAAGCTTGATGGTGCGAATTTGCTTGGAGCAATAAGATGATATTTGAGCTGAAGATTATTAAATTGGGAAGTTGGGACATGATTACAGAATGTCAATACTAGATGAGTGAACTTGGGAAGTTGAAAGTTATCTTGTTTCAAGAGTACTTTATAGTGCTGCTCATGAAGTTGCACATTGGGCATTGATTTTGTGGTTGTGCCTGCTGATTATCTTCTCCAACATGCTGTCATTGTATGGAGGAAGCACTTTAGGCCGTTCTTGTTCATATTTTGTATTGTTCGTGTGGTTTGTTGTTTTTCTAATGTTTCCAGCGAAGGAAAATTGCAACATTACTATTTATATAATGTGAACCATCTTGCGTGTAGCGTTGTACTTGGATGCCAATCAGGTTTGGTGGGCATGTTAGAAACCTAGTAATTATATATTGTTTATAGCATGGTCACGTATGATTGTGTATTTTTTCGGGTAATTGTGGGATTTCCTGCCTGTTTGGAAGTCTTATTTTTTTATGAGTGAAAATTTAACTAAACATATTTTTATAAAAGCTTTTATTATGAAAAGATTTTTTGTTATAATGAATAAAAAAAGTAAAAGCCAAAAATTGCTAAGAGGAGTTTTTTTAAAGATATTTGGATGGGCTTTCAAAAAAAGTGTTTTTTATTCTCTATTTATTTTAGAAGTGTTTTTTTTATTAAAGTTAAAGTTATTTAGTTTTTTTTTTTAAATATTTGATTTCTGGCTTTTGTTTTTTTTTAAAGTTAGAATTTTTAGCTTTATAAAGAAGTAGGTTTTTAGCTCTTTTTTGTGATTTTTTTTAAAGTAGATATCAAACAAACTTTGTAGTGATGACTTTTTTTTCTACAAATAATCTCATCCAAATGGAGATATACTAATTTTTTAGAATTCTCATTTATTTTTTAGTTTCACTATTTTAAATTTGCATTTACCAATTGTACTCTTTACTCTAATAGTTCATCATAATAATAAACATTATTTTATTTTCTCTTCTTCAAAATTCTTATAACAATTTTATATAATTATACAATAACTTTAGCTTTATTTTTAAGCTCTTTAATTTTTAACTTTAAAAAAAATTGTGTTTTAATGCGTATCATTAGAGTTTATTTATTTTAAACATAATTGGGAATACTTTTGTAGAGGATGGGAGAGGATTGGTTTTGCGTGTCTTGGAGAACGGACAAAATCAAAGGGAAGCTATAAAATTGTGGAAAATGAGACTAGTTTGATATTGGTTTGTCAATTTCAAGAATTGAAGTGAACAAAAATTATATGCATAAAACAAAGATGGACTAGCATTAAAATCTTTTAAATTGAGGAACAAAAACCATATCTAAGCCTATACTGATCTGATCTTACTTTTATAACCCAGATTTGAAGATGTTAATATTTTTTATTTTTTATTTTGTCAGTGTTTGCAGCGATGTGAATTCTACTTACAGAATGAACATTATTTTCTATCTTTTACTTTTTAACAAATTACTTGTGATTTAAATTGATAACTGCCACGTCCAAATTTTTAATAGGAAAATAGAACATTCCATAAAAAAATTGCAGAGTTATTCATCAAAATTGATAATTAATTTGCCCATAACAAGGAAATTGAGACAAAATTTAAACTAGCACACTTGATTGCATCATTACCTACCAAAATCCCAACTAAATTAAGTCAAATAAAAAAAGAAGAGAAAATCCACACTAAATTAGCTGAACTTCATTAGTTTCATTCACTCCTAAATGATCGAAAAGAACTAAATTTTATGTCAATAGTTTAAATGAGTCATATATCAATTGATATCAAAGAGGTTTATCCGTCAAAAGATCAAAGTTGGCGGAGTTATCTCAACCTTAGCACTTTAAAAAAAAAAAGTCAAAAGTTTGTGTCAAGTTCAATAGGAAAAAATAAAAGAAGAAAAATTGCATTTCTGGTCGAAGTTACAACCTTGAAAAGACAATATATGTGAGGATTGTGTAATCTCAAAACAAGCTTTTTAAGAAAAAATGTTAGATTATATGATGCAACCAACATTCACAACAAAGAAACCTCTCACCAGAATTGATGCCAAGCAGTCTCAGAAGATGAAGACTATGTTTTCAGGGCACTACTTAGATTCTATATACAGGATAGTCACAATCATATCACAGTGCATCTTATCAACTAGTCAATCCCTTCACCTATCTAAATAGTTCCATATGTTTCCTTCTCCAAGATGCTTTTTAAATCTATGTTGGTACTGTAAGAGTTACTTAGCCTTTTGCAAGTCAGGGAGATCTGCAAACAATAATCATTTATATCAGGTATAAGGAAGGAAGAAGAGAACAATAAATAAATAAACTGAGTATACCAAAAAAAGGAAAAAAAAAACCATAAACTGAAACAGTTGCTAAAGTTGATTATAAAATGTTTCCCAGAACACTGCTAACTATTGACAAAATTGTCAATTATGGGGAAAGAAAGACCTCAAGTCCTAAAATGGATAAAATACTGAAAGAGATGCAGCAGAAGGCAAGCATTTTGCACAACTTATTAACCATATACTAAGAACGATGGGAGTGAATCCTCTCGTGTGATTGCACATGACTAGGTCATCCGAAAGGTTCTTAATCACTGATTGACAAATCAAGAGTGATAAGAGATAAAAGAAAAAAAAATATTGGAATACAGGGTGGAAAAAAGAGCTAAGAACCTTTCACATGATTATGTAAAATCACACATGAAAGGATCCATTCCCAAGAAAGATTAGAGGATTGTCTCATAGTGCATATATTCTACACAGACATCAATCTTACCACAAACACCATTTCAGTACGCAATTCAAAGAATCACTGTAATTAAAGTAGAGAAACAAGGGGGGTCGGTCACTCACACAACATTCCTTCATCATCACTGCTTCCATCATCTTGACCAACAAACTGCAAAAGAACAAGATGCATTGGAAGAGATTAGGTACCAGGAGATTGTTAAACTCTATAACTCAATATTACACGTGGCAAGTGAAGAATATAATTTACCCGCGCATCATCATCATCAGATTCCAAATCAGCTGCAAAAAGTCCAACAAAAGATGAATCAGAAAAGTGAAATATTCACACCAAGAAGTAATCAACTTAATTGTAATCCTCAAGCAAGTTATGCAAATAACAAAGCAAGATTGTCCAACCCATCTGACAACCGAGGAAAATTAAAGGGGTCGGGATGCTAAAAATTTCACTTCAGAACTGTTAGAGAAAATAAAGAATGGTAATGATTGTTGTTAGTTTTCCTGTCTCTATATTTGTACTGAGAAGAAAAAGCACACAACAAGAGATACAGGCCCAGCACAATATTCTTTGTTCTTTCATGAAAGACAGGACTAGAGACAATAGGAATGGCAGCTTGATTATCACACCACAGCTTCATAGGCATTGCACTCTTAAAGCCAATCTCATCAAGAAGATGCATGTACACACATCAATTTGCATGTAGGTTATGCTATTGCCTGATATTCTAATTTGGCACGGGATCAAGCAACGACATTTTATTTCTTACTTCATGAAGCAAAAGTTATCTCTAACAAGAAGTCAAGAACACAGTAGCCAAAAGTGAATTTCCTATCAACAGGGAATCCAGCCCATTCAGCATCAAAAGAAGCTGTCAACTACAGTATGTCCATGATCCATATACCAAACACCATGACCTAGAGACCCCTTCATATATCTCAATATAAGAAGAATAGCTTAGCAATGGGTTGTTTGGGGCGATAACATGAACTAACTGACCACATGGACAAAGAAGACAACATCACGATGAGTGACTCTGACTCTGAGGTAGTTAAGCTTCTACTAAATGCTCTCGTGACATAAAAGCGAAAACAAATATCAATTTACAAAATTTAGGATCCTAGGTATCAATAAAGGATTCTTAACACTAACATGTTGAAATCACATTGATGGCCATACAAATATAAATATTCTCATGCTTAATTTCAGAATGAAAATTCTGAAATGCCAATCAGAAAATTCTAGCTTCTAAGGGAAGTTACAATTTACGAAAGCTTACAAGTTGACTCTTCATCATCCTCATCACACCATCTGTTCCAGTCAACCTTCAGGTATGGTGCAGGTTTCTCTTCAGACTTCAGTAGCCGCTTCCACCAACCTTTTTGTCCTTTCTGAATTGAGCATAGTATGTTTCTTAAGCCAGTTTTTGTTTTACAGCCCTACACAACAAAATGACAAATTTAGGGATAGGACCATCCAACTTTTTCAAAAGTTTGATATGAAAAACAATTGATAACCTGAAAGTGGCAAAGACCAGAACAGCTGGCAGTCAAATTCTATACAGAATTTTATTTTAATGCATGATCTCTAATTTGAGGGACAACATTTAAGTAGTTTTCAGATTTTATTCAACTCCATTAGAACCATCAAATAAGAACACTATTTGGATATTAAAATATTGCAAATTTTACATGTTCATTGCATAGAAATAAATCCCACATGCTATATTTTCATGAACCATGCTTCAGCAGATGCTAAATAAATAATGTGTAGCATAATCATTTACTTGAGAGCAAGAAAGACTCAATGGTGATTAGAGCTATAGATATTAAATCATTAAATAATAAGTGGTAACAGAAACAACAGCAACAATGTGATAAAGCAGATGGTTAGAGGATAATAAAAGGGAGCAATGATTGGTTTTTGCTGCAAGTACTGACCAAATTCCGGGTGATATTGATTGTATGAGTGGTGTTTAGTGAAAATCTTGACAATAAACCAATGACAAAGTTCTAGGTCATTTATCATAAAAGTAAAAAGTTAATCATGCTTGAGTTGTAAATAATTCTTATTCCTGAGTGTCAAGAACTGTAAAGAACCAATTCAACCCAAAAGCTTAAGCTATTGGGTGAGGCTATATTAATGGTTTTATATATCTTAACACGCCCCCTCACACGAGAGCCCATTGGGCTTGAAGGGTGAACAATGCACAAGCCCACCTACCTGTGCTAAGAAAGAAATTCCACTAGAAAGAAAGTGGGAGGCAGTGAGGATCGAACCCGGTACACCGAGGCTCTGATACCATGTAAAGAACCAATTCAACCCAAAAGCTTAAGCTATTGGGTGAGGCTATATTAATGATTTTATATATCTCAACAAGAACCATCTTTTTTAAAAGCTTAAGTTGATAGATGGAGAATAACGGTTTAATGTATTTAACATGCCCCCTAACGCAAAATCCATTTGGGCTCAAATCATGGCCCACTCTTACTTCAAAAGAATGGGAGCGACAATGATCAAACTCCTAACAACTTGATCATAGAAGCTATGCTAGCATGTTAAGGACCAACTTTCCTAAAAGCTTAAGTTATTAGGTGGAGGTGCAACAATGGTTTAATATCTCTAACACTATGTAGCTTAAGTACTTAACAGTGTTAACTGAAAAGTACAATACATAACTATCGATACAAGTTTATGCATGCATTAATGCTGCAGAAGTATTCAAATCCCGTCAAAGGCAAGGGTTGACAGACCATAGTTTCATGTTAAGTGAGATGCTAGATAAAAATAAACAAATATATATATATATATATATATATATATATATATATATATATATATATATCAAAGGATAGAAATACTAAGTTATACAGGCTTTCCATAATGCCCAATACTTTAACAGAAAACACTCATTGAAGACAAAATTAGCATAGAGAAATTGTAGAATTTGTGGTGGGGTTAGATAAAGATAAATCCCTAAGGATGGAGCAGTTTCAAAAGAACAAGATTACGAAGGATTGTCTTACCATAGATTGTTTAGTGAATATAACATCAATTTCAATTTGTCCAGATAAACACAAAAAATGTAAACAATCCAAAAGGGTAAGCAGGGCACAATTATTTGGGTTTCAAAGGGTTAAAGGAGTATGTAAGACTGAATAGTAATGAACAGACAAAAAAAAGAGAGAGAGAGAGACCAAATCCATATGAAGGTCTCAAAAAAGTGTAATTAAAAATGCATATTAGCCAGCCCCAAATCCCCTAAATTTCAGTATATTAATCAATGCAATCAATCATCATTACCCTTATACAACCACAAAACATGATTTTACACAAAGCATGCACAGAATCAAACAACAGTAGTGCAAATTTAAATGTCATGACATATTAAAACCAAATCAATAGTTCACTCACCTCAGGTTCAATTGATCCATAAAGTTCTAAGCTAAAGCTGTAGGATTCATCTTGAACCCCAGAAGCAGAGAAACTAAACAAACCCTGAGGCTCACACTTAACAGAAACATCCTTAGCATCAGGTAGAGCAACAGTAAGGTAAACCTTATCTGAACGCTGTGCCCACAAAACTTCAGGATGGCGACTAGATACACAACAAAAATGAAAAATTTCAATAATTTACTAACAAAAATTGTGGAAATGGCTCAGAATATTAAATTCTTACAAGTTCCAAACAAATGGGTCAATAATATTACAAAAATCATGCTTTTCACACTAAAGGTGTGATTTTGATAATTGAAACAAATGTTAATAACATTACAAAGAAATGGGGCAATGCTAAAATTAAGTAATATTGCAAGTAACAAATTTTTTTTTTCTTGGCAAAACTTAGAAAAAGCTATGGATTTAACTAGAGAATACAACAGGGAAAAAAAAAACAACGAAAAAAGTGAGAACCTCATTTGCTCAGTGGGATGGAAGAAGACGAATGTAAGATTATTCCGAAGAAACTGCAATGTAAGTATGAAATTGATATGACTTAGAAACAACGTCAACTTTCGTTTTTGCCCAAGATTCTTTGATGTTACTCAACCTATATATATTCCTTGTGCGTTTTCGAAATGTGTTTGTTTTTGAGAAAAAAGTTTTCCAACGTTACTTTAAATAACTTTATCTAATGTTTATCGAAATGACGTCGTTTTGGGGTTGAAAAATTAAAAAATTAGAGTGATAAATACTATTATACCCTGAAATAAATTAAAATTACAAAAATACCATGATTTTCGTCCCAAAACGACATCATTTTGATAAACATTAGATAAAATTATCTAAAATAACATCAGAACAAATAAACCTTTTTTTATTACGAATCTATGAAGACATTAGACATGAGTTTTTTTTTTAAAAAAAAAAAAAAAAAAAAGACATGAGTTTGAAAAAAAAAAAAAAATAAATTCTCTCTCGCTGGCGCTGTTTCTGTTTTTCTTCTTCCCCTTTAATTTTTTTTTTCCTTCTATCTTTTAAAGGTAGGGACGTAGGGTTATAAAACTAATGGATCCTGACGGACCCAATATACTATTGGATAAGTTCTTGGTCAATGTGAGGCTTGGGTTTGGTTTGATGTTATTATTGATTTACACGAATTTGTATTATTTTGAAATTTCCATAGACTTTGCCAAAATTTTGTGGAATTTATTTTGAAATGTAGTTCTTACAAATTAGCATTATTTTCTTTTTATTATGATAATATTTTTCTTATGCTACATAAAAAAAATATTATCTCTTATATTCACATTTTTCAAATAAGCTTCATCTGAATTTTTTTATCTTCTATTTGTTATTTAAATAGAAAATAATATTTTTCTTATATAACATGGAAAAGTATTACCCTTTTTATTATTATATTTTAGTTAGAGATTTGGCCTAACATGAGTTGGGATAAGAAAAAAAACACAAATGGCGTTTGTATAGAAGTTACTTTTTTTTTACGAAAATCATGATTATTGGAAGGGATAGGTTATTTTACCTATTATTTTTTTTCTGTCTATCTTTACCTACCACTTAACTAACATTTATTTTTTTCTCTCTTCTTGAAATTCTGATCTAACGGTGTTAGAATATTCTTGGAAATATAGTTGGAATATTATTTTCCCAAGATTGTTATAAAAAAACTATGTGGTAAGTCAAAAAATCACCAGGAATTTTGGCCAATTTTACTCATGGAGTGTTTGGTTCGGGTATTCCTATGTGATAGCTAGGTATCAATAAGTGACATTTTTTCTTGACCACGTTTGGTTCATGGTTTTTAAAAATTTAACAAGCAAACTTATTTGCCCATCCTTTATCAATTGTGAGGAAAAAACATACGACAAACACAGATGAAAAATACCACTTACAATGTCGTATTGTAAGATGACTGGATAAATTGATAAAATAAAGGAGAGACGTGACTGATATACCTTTTATAACCTAACCTCATCATATTGTACATCTATGCCAATGTTATTTTTGTCAAATTTTAAAATTTAAAAAGAGTTACTTTTGTCATTTTATATCACTCTCGCATCAATACTAATTTATCTTCAACCAAACATGGACTTACAAAACTTTAATTATTTTTTTTCGGTAATATTTCATCCAATCAAACAATTTTTTTTCAACTTTACCAGCAAATTTACTTTCCCACAATTTCTAATTATAATTATAACATCATATATAATATATTTTTTAAACATATCATTAACTTAAGCTACTAGGCAAAGCCATGAAGATAGATGAATATTTTATACTTATGTTGAAAGTTATTATTCATAGATAGACTACACTTTTTTTTTTAAAGAAATTCTTTATCAGTTTAAAAGATTTGGAGTTAAATCTTTTGTTGTTATAATCTATATTCAATTACTTTTGTCTCAAAATTTAAGAAAAAATTTGGTCCGGTTGAATAAAAAAAAATAATGGCTGCAAATAAGAATATAAGGTTGGCCTATAGCTTCAGCACAGTTGGAGACATGCTACTGGGTCCTCTAGATGAGAAAGGTGCAACTCGTGGAGATATCCATTTTCCAATAAACAGTCTTTGGAAAACTTGGGCTTGCACTTGGAAACCTCCCAGATAAGCTTAATGTTAATTTTAATTCAAATGAACTTTCAGAAGCCAATGTTCTCAGTGGAATGATCAAATTAGAACATAAGGATATCAAGTATACACAATTCAAGATCAATAATGAGAGGTTTCTCCCGCAAAAATTCAAGGGCAGAGTCATGCATCAAATTAACAAATTTCACAGCCACAACATGTTGAGCTAGTTAAGCAAAGAAGAAGATAACGAAAATCATTTCAGGAGGAAGTGTTAATTACCAATGAGACCAAATGTATGAGGAACATCAGTGCCAACAGGGGGAGGAGTTTTAAACCAGAATTGTTGAGTGGTATTCCCTATTCCAACCTCATAGTAATATTTGGTGTCAAACTGTCTTTGCAATGAAAAACAAACATGATGAAAAAACTGATTCAATAAAAAAGTTATATACATTCACATTATTCTCTCTTTTCTTCCTTTTATACCTAACAAAAGCAATTTTTTTGTTTCAGTTTTGAACTTCCTTCACCACTGGGAGCTCCTTCATTTTCTCTCTATCTCTTCTCCTTTTTTAAGGAAGGAGGAATGAAGAGCAGAGTTTTATCATTTTCAGCTTTCCTTTCTTGTGAATTTCTCCTTGCTTTTTCATTTTCTAAGCCATTCTCTCTTCTGAAATATCTATGCTCACGTTTGCTTGGTTTAAGCTTTGCCTAGCAGAGTAAATAAAAACAAATGCAACTTCCCAAAAGACAATGATGGTGAACCACTGATAACAATTTTTTTGTGGATTTATGTTTGTTTTTTTTGTTACTTTACTTGGTTTATTTATTTTTATTTACATAAAAAACAACTAGGTCAAAATACAATTTTTAAACTAATATGAACTAGTTAAACCTCCTGCTATAAAGAAAAACATTTCTCACTCTTAAGCCTTCACGCCCACGGCAACCCAAGTTAGCTTAACTGGGAGATTCAGATAAACCATTGAAGTATAACCATGAGTTTCATAGCAACAAATAGAAAGTCATAAACTCTCTTCTCCCTGCTTCAATCTAAAGAAAGGGATTCAAATGCTAAAGAAAATTTTGTTAAACTCAAATAGATGATAAGATGGACCATCAAAAATATATTTTGTTGGTTAGAAAGGGTATTAAATATTAAAATCATAATCTTGAAATATTCCCTTTGCCCCTTAATGAATATTTTCCTGTTTGAGGCTACACATTTATAATACCGAATTGTTGAGACACTCTGAATCTGAATGGAAGAAATCACTAATATTCAACAGTGTTCCCTAAATTCAATGACCGATTCTTTCTTCTTTTTTTTATCAAAATATGATGTTTGTTTGCTTAAGTAATAGCTTCACCATCCGTACAGTACTTATAATTCCAGTAAAAAGCAATATAATTATTAATAGAAAAGAATAACTAATAACTTCATTCAAAACTAGTACGATTCACAGCTTTGTTCATGGTTAAAAAATTATTGATAATGTGTTGCATGCATTTTTCATATATGTAAAGATCATATACAAAGTGCTATCGAACCAAGAGAGTATTGTAACCCATTTACCGCTTTATTTAAGTAGATTTGAAGGTCTTACTCATTTGGGTTACAATATGAGAATTATATAAGGAATCCAAAGCTAAAATGTTCAAATCCGGGTCACGCTTTTGAGATCTACCCAAACAAAATGTATCTAACAGATTTGTATGAATTTATTAGAGAAATTGCTATTTAAAAAAACCCAAAAAAAGATAAATAAATTGAGCTACAAAGAGGGCTATCAAAAAAAGAGAATAAAAAAATATGCAATTACAAATAAATAGATAAAAACGCAAAAATAGATAAATAAATTGAGCAACGCTACCAAATTAATAGAAAAAAAAAAGAATACCAAAAAAAATTAATAGAAAAAAGGCAATTACAAATAAATAAATAGATAAAGTGATTACAAATGTTTGATAGATTAAACATGCATTCCTCGAGAAGAAAAAAAAATGTTAAGAATTTCCTGAATTATTTTCACAAAAGAAAAGTGGCCAAGAAAGTAAATGTATATAAAAGAAAGTGAAAAAACATGGTGAAATTTTAAAATAAAAAATATGCTAGCTATTATTAGTTTAACCCAAACCACATATTGTAGGTGACGAATAACCCTGTTGAAAATGGACTCGCCACCTCTAGCACACCTAATTGGCAAGTCATTAGTCTCTTGCATTGCAGCCTTATCATCTAATATTGTAACGGGAAACTTCTTTGTTCGTATGGCTTTTGATTGCAGGAAGGGTAATATATATAAGGGACATACATCAATCACTCTTGCCACAAGTATTGTTCAGATCTTAGTAGAATGAAAAGTTTAGAAAATCATATGTAACCAAGTCTGCCTTTGAAACAAAAGAGAAAAGGATTGGACATTAAATGAAGCTTCTGTATTTTGTACATTTGCACGCACAGCACTCTTGATGCAAAATTATATGGAAAGTAGGCTTTCAGGAAAAAATGCAGAAGTTTTCTGCTATATTATTATTCTTCAACAAACCAAAAGTCCCCTTTCACATCCTTCTACAAAGCCTTTTTAATCAGGCAATACAACAAGTAAACAACAATAAAGGACTATCAATGGTCTTAAAACTGACACAAAACAGAAATAAAACTGATACAAAACAGAAATAAAACTGACTCAAAACAGAAATAATCATAAACCAAACATAAAGTCATACAAACTGAAACGTCTGTAATTATTAAAATTCATAAAAGGCCTTAAAACCCCTCTAAATGACAACTATGATGACTTATGGTGACTCAAGTGCATCATCCTCCCCTACCAAGAGAAGATTCGTCCTCGAATCTGCATTGTCTTCATCTCCCATGTCACATTCATCTGCGGCACAATATGGGGATAAATCTGCAACATTAAAAGTGACAGCCACATTATACTGCCCTGGTAACTCAACCTTATATGCATTGTCATTGATTTTCTCAAGGATTTTAAAAGGACCATCAGCTCGGGGTTGCAACTTGCCAGGGCGTTTAGTAGGAAAACGTTCTTTGCGCAAGTGAATCCATACTAGATCTCCTTCCTTGAAGATCTGTTGCTTCCTATGCTTGTCTACCCGTTGCTTGTATTTCTCATTCTGTTTCTGAATTTGACTGTGAACTTGAGAGTGGAGTTCCTTGATGTGCTTAGCATGTTCCTCTGCAACGGAGCTAAAATATTTCTGAATTGGCAAAGGTGATAGTTCTACTGGTGTAATTGGAGCACGCCCATAGACAATCTCAAAAGGACTCTTGCCAGTAGTGTGGTGCTGGGATCTGTTGTAGGCAAATTCTGCCTGTGGTAGTACCAAATCCCAATGTTTGGGATTGTTTCCTATTAAGCTCCTCAGCAAGTTACCTAAGCTCCGATTTATTGCTTCTGTTTGACCATCTGTCTGCGGGTGGTGTGAAGAACTGAACTGCAATTTGGTCCCCATTAGTCGCCATAAAGTACGCCAAAAGTGACTCACAAACTTCACATCTCTATCTGATGTAATTGTTTTTGGAACACCATGAAGTTTGACTATTTCCTGCAAAAATAATTTAGCTACCTACGAAGCATCAAAAGTCTTATTGCAAGGAATAAAATGTGCCATCTTAGAGAACCTATCTACTACCACCATAACAGAATCCTTGTTGTGTTGTGTTCTCGGTAGGCCGAGTACAAAATCAAGGCTAATATCTTCCCAAGGAGCGGTTGGAATTGGTAGTGGCATATAGAGGCCACTATTTTGTTTTGTCATTTTTGCTAAATGACAAGTCCTGCATCTTGCAACCAATTTGGTCACATCAGATTCGATCTGTGGCCAATAAAAGTGCTCACCAATCAGCGCCTTGGTTTTGTCAATACCAAAGTGTCCTGCTAGGCCACCAGCATGTCCTTCAAGTATAATGGCTGCCCTTAATGAACATTGAGGAATGCACAATTTGTTATTTTTAAAAAGGAACCCTTCTACAATTTGAAATTGCTGATAGGGTCCAATTTGGCACTTCCTCCATAAGTCTCTAAAATCTGGATCATCTTGATATAGTTCCTTGAAATTGTCAAAGCCAATAACCTTTACCTGCATAGTAGTTAATAAAGAATGCTTTCTGCTCAAAGCATCAGCCACCTTGTTTAAAGTTCCAGCTTTATGAACAATAACAAAACTGAAAGATTGGAGAAATTCTACCCATTTCGCATGTCTAGCATTGAGCTTATGCTGCCCATTGATATACTTCAATGCCTCATGATCTGAATATAAGACAAATTCCTTAGATAGAAGATAATGCCTCCAATGTTCCAAAGTTCGAATTATAGCATAAAACTCTTTGTCATACGTCGAATACTTCCTCTTGGCTTCATTCAACTTTTCACTAAAAAATGCAATTGGCTTCCCTTTTTGGCTTAGTACACCCCCAATTCCTACTCCAGAAGCATCACAATGCACTTCAAACACATCAGAAAAATTAGGTAATATTAGAACAGGGGCCTCAGTTACCTTAACCTTTAAAATCTGAAACGCAGCTTCTGCCTCCATAGTCCATAGAAACTTGTTTCCTTTAAGACAATCAGAAATTGGTGTCGAAATGGAGCTAAAATCTTTAATAAACCTCCTATAAAAGGAAGCCAAACCAAGAAAGCTTCGGACTTCATGAATGCTTGTTGGTGTTTCCCAACCTGTAATTGCTCCAACCTTTGCTGGATCCATCTGAATACCATCTTTTGAGATAATGTAACCCAAAAAGGTCACGCTTGAGGTGAGAAAATGGCACTTCTTCACATTAACAAACAGCTTTTGCTCACGCAATGTTTCAAGCACTTTTCTCAAGTGGACCAAGTATTGTTCAACAGATGGACTATATATTAAAATATCATCAAAATAGACTACCACAAATTGACCAATGAAAAATCAAAAAACCAAGTTCATTAGTCGCATGAAGGTGCTTGGTGCATTACTCAACCCAAATGGCATCACCATCCATTCATATAAACCATCTCTTGTTTTGAAGGCTGTTTTCCACTCATCTCCAGGCCTAACTCTGATCAGGTGATATCCACTACGCAAGTCTATTTTAGAAAAAATAGTTGCGCCATGTAGTTGGTCAATCAGATCATTAAAACGTGGAATAGGAAAACGATACTTGATGGTGATTCTGTTGACAGCTCTGCTGTCAATGCACATTCGCCATGATCCATCCTTCTTGGGAACCAATAATGCTGGTACTGCACAAGGACTCAAGCTTTCGCGGACCGCCCCTTTTTTTAGCAATTCTTGTACCTGCTTCTGCAACTCAGCATGTTCTTTGGGACTCATTCTGTAAGCTGCCTTATTTGGAATGGCTGCTCCAGGAACAAAGTCTATGCAATGCTGAATATCTCTCATAGGCGATAATATTGGTGGCATCTCCTCTGGCATTACATCAGCGAATTTTGTCAGTAAAGGTTCAATCTCCAAGGGAATATGTGGACCATTATCGTTTCCTTCTATCACCACTAGTGCAAATATCTCAGTTGCACCAATGACTTCTTCTAAAAATTCTGCCTTGGACAGTATAGAATTCTTCGCCTCCTTCCTCCAATCTGAAGGTGCTAGTGTAATAAGGTGGCCATCCTTCTTAAAGGTGTAAGTATTTTTGAAACATCATGTTTTGTCTTCCTATCAAACTGCCATGGCCTGCCTAATAAAATGTGACAAGCATCCATAGGAATACATCGCACCATACTTCATCTGAATATCTTTTCCCAATTGAAAAACACACTAGGCATCTTTTGGTTACTTTCACCTCATTCCCTTTTTTTAGCCAAGACAGCTTGTACGGTTGTGGGTGTTCTTCTGTTTTCAACCCCAATTTTTCTACCATAGTGGTAGAAACCACGTTTTCACAACTCCCTCCGTCTATAATCACACTGCATACTTTTCCCCCGCTGGTGCACTTGGTGTGGAAAATATTGTGTCGAAGCCATGTTTCATCATTCACCATATCCACATTCAAGACCCTCCTAACGACTAGTGATTCTCCGGTATCAGCATAGACAATCCCCACCTCTTCATATTCTACTTCTTCTTGTTCATTGACATTGTCATATATTGGTTCTTCATCAAAAATTGGAGCATCTGCAAATGTCACAATCTGTTTATTTGGACAATCTGCAGCAAAATGTCCAATTCCTTGGCACTTGAAACACCTCTTTCCTGTACTACCTCCTTTGATCGACCCTTCCTTGTTGGGAATATTTTTTTGAGGCATAGAACTCCTTCCAGCAGGTGAAGTTGCTGAAGAACTCACTAATTTAGCTCCGAATTCCTTTCTAGGAAATCTTGATTGAAACTTCGAATTGCCACCCTTTCTTTTACATTGTCCTTCCACCTTCAAGGACAGTTTGCACACATCTTCATAAGACCAGTACTGTTGTAGGTACACAACATCAGAAATTTCATCCCGTAATCCACCTAGATATCGAGCAATCACTTGTTCATCTTCTTCGACCATGTCACAACGCATTCGAAGACGATCAAATTCAGTGGTGTATTGTTCCACTGTAAGGTCACGTTGCCTGAAATTGTGATACTCAATAAAGGCTTCTTGTCTGTATTGAGCAGGCAAAAATTTGTGCTGCAACAATTTCTTCATCTTGTCCCATCTTTGAATCTTAGACTTTCCGTCTCTGATTCTTTGTTTCTTGACATGTTCTCACCAGATTGAGGCATGCTTCCTCAATTTGATTGCCACTAATTTCACCTTTTGCTCATCTGTGAGGTTTTTTAAATCAAAAACCCTCTCGACGGTGTGTAACCAGTCGATGAATACGTCAGGGTGAGTTGATCCCTCAAATTCTGGAATCTCGATCTTCATCCCAAAATTGGAAGTGAAGGGTTGATCACCGGTTCGACCTCTTCTTGGTATTTCGCGATTCCAAAATGGATTTTCGTCCTCCTCTTCCTCTGGAGATGACAGCTCAGATTCTTGTCTCCCTTCTGACCCGTGCAACTGTGCCTCTGCAAGCAGTTGTTCGAGTTCTTGGATCCGTCTGTCCTTTTCCTCAATTTCAGCATCTCTCGCATCAGTATAATAATCGTCATCGGTAGGTTGACCGCGTCCTCTACCGCCACGACCTCTTCGTCCACGACCACGACCTCCGCGATTTTCCTGCTCAGCCATCTTTAAGGCAACCTGAGCTTTGATATGTAAGATCAAACTCCTTAAAATAAAGCAATCTAATATGTATTTTTTTGGTTTTAAAGTAAGCATATCCCATGGTTTCTCCGTTGACTCAAACTTTTAAATTTTAATTAGTCATTAGATGCTTAAAAGATTTCATGAATAATTAATTTTAATATGAATGATTGAATTAAAAATATTACTTCGTCTATTAAATAATATTTTATTTTCCTCTTTTCATATTGTAAAATTCTTTACAACTTTTCTAAGTCAGCTAATTTCTAAAACAAAAAACTGTTTTCCCTTAGCATTTATTTTTCTTTCTTTTTTGTAAAAATATATATTACTACATCATATGCATAGGTGTAAAGAGGAATTAGTGGTGCATAGAATTATAACATTATATAATTATTTATATTCTATCTTACCTGAGTTCTAAAAATTGAAATATTTCTAAAAATATGTGACATATATCATTTTCTAAAAAAATCATATATGGCTAAAAATAACAATTCTAAACTAATATAATTAAAAAAATAATGATAAAAATGCCTTTTCGTAGTCCTTCATTGTTTATTATATATAATTATAAGTAGGGGTTTGCATTTGTCATTTAACATGACACAACAAAGTTTCCTACACACACAATATTTTGTGAGGCCCACACTTTTTGAAGAAGAAAAAAACTACAGCATGCAAAACGAATCTCTATAACATTACACAATCATTTTTCCTACAACATAACTCTGATAAAACCCTTATAAATATTAATGTAAGCCCTCGTTGAAGTTTCTAATGTGGTCTTGACTTTTGATTTGAGCATCTCTCCACCTCTCCTCCTAAAACTTATATTCAACCCAATAATAATAATAATAATAATAATTATTATTATTATTATAATATACCATTTAGGGAAAGGAGAATTTAAATTTTCTTCCCCACCTTTAATAGAAAGCCCAATTATCACTTGAGCTATTAGTAAGTGGAAAAAGAAAAATATAACATTTGAAGAGAAATGGAAAATACATTAAACAAATATTTCGTTCTTTTTTCTCTCTCTCTCTCCTAACCCGAAAGGGAGCATTTGATTAAAATATCCAAGATTACAAAATTACAAACAAAATCAAGTGCCTCCTATACTCAAACACAATCATGATTAGTAAGAGCGAACTGAGCTAAGACATGGACTACTTTATTTCCATCCCTTTTGCATGAATAACATAACAAGGTCCAAAAAGTGAGGATGTTATAATGTCCATAACAAGATATAAAGATTGTATACACTTATAGAGCCTTAAAAATGTCCATACTATCTCCTTCAACCATAAGTCCACAAATCAATGTTCTTAGGCCCATGATAGACCGAGTTGGGTTACGTGGCCCTTTACCATGTTGGGTTTTACAAAAAATTATAAAATAGGCCTATTTAGGTTAGGCCAAATTTATAAAAAAAAAAAAAATAATATTTCGAGTTTAAATTTAAGGATAATTTTTATATAATTAAATAGTTTGATTCATTACAAAATATTTGTGATAATGTGTTAACACATTATTGGATATAATTGTAAAATTGTTAATGCTTCAAAACTGAAAAAATACATATGATTTAAAATAACCATCATAGGTTTTTTTTTTTTTAAAAAAAAAAAAATTGTAAATTTTTGAAAGACGAACTAGAGAGTATGTGAATTGTTTTTGTAGGGAAAATTTGAATCGTTATTATACCCAAATTATATTTCCCTTGGCAAAGAACAACCTGCACAAGAAAAGTTTAAAAAATTAAAAAAAACCTGTTAATCAAAAGAAAAAGTTTAAGTATTTAATATTTTTTTAAAAATTTATTATGAGTAATAAATATCATCTTCAATCCTTGGTCTTTTCCTAAAGGCTTGTGTTAGTAATATTTAAATAATTAAAATAAGGATAAGTTATTCTACTTACATTTTTTTATGCCTATCTTACCTATCATTCTCTAATATTGTTAGATCAGAATCCGAAGAAGAGAGAGAAACAATAAAAATTAGTTGAGATTATGATATAACGATTTTGTAAAGTGGTAGATAAGGTAGGTATGAGGAAAAAAAAATAGGTAGAATAACTTATCCAAAAAACTAATACTTATTAAAAAATAAAATTTTATATTTAGAAATTTAAAATACTTATTGGTTTCTTTTTAAGTAATTAGAAGCTTTTAATATGGGATATTAAATAATTTTTAATATGTTTAATATTAAATTTCATAAATTTAGATAATACTTTTTCTTTATAGAAGATAAGACTTTCTATTTAATATGTTTATGCTTAAAAATTTACATGAGATGATTTATTTCCAATATTACATTATCATTTAATTTTGTACTAAAATCCTTGTTTGATTAAATGTCAACATAAACACAAAAGCATAACTTTCTAACATGTATCAAAATTAATATTTGTTATTATAACTTTATGGTTGAGATTTTTTTATTGGATATTAACTAGGAATTCCATTTAGTGTATTAGTTAAGTTCCAATGAGTAGGTTAGGAGAAAACTTGATTCGAATCTTATCAACTATATTTTTTGAAGGGGGATGAACTTTATTTGCGACTATAAGCCGGTTTAAAAAGTCAGGATTAATCTCATAATCAATTTAAATAAATAAATATTGTATTTAAAGAGTTAAAGCTCGAGGAGATAGCAGGTCAGGTTTCGGTATATAAAAAAGAAAAAATATATTTTCTTTCATAAATATAATTTATATAACTAGTATAAACTTAGCTTTTAAGGAAATAATTAATTTACACATCATTATTTTCAATGTAAGATAATTATTTTTTTGATAAATTATAAAATAATTGTTTGACACAAATATTTATACGACCATTTAATATAAATTGATGATGTATCATGCATTTATTGACTTAGTTTACAAAGAATTTTTCTTAGTCAAGCAGATCACACAAAAAGTAATAAAAAAAATTTATTTTTAATATTATAAGAGAAAATATTTGTCATTTTAAAATACATTTTATGTCTTATATATATATATATATATATATATATATATGTATATATTAATACTTGGGAAAACTTCAAAAAATCCCTTGAAAGTTTCGTCAGAATTACTTACCCCCTCCCCGAAATTTTTAATCATTTATACCCCTACTTAAATTTTTTTTGTTACTTACCCCCTAACTTGATTTTCCATCCAAAATTAAGGTTAACAGAGTTAATTTTTAAAAAAATACCAAAACTATCCTTAAAAAAAAGAGAATTAACCCTTACATTACCCCCACTATTTGGTGTTTACTGCATATACGAGGAATCTTAAGATTAAATGCTTCACTGATTAAATATTTCAATTCCCTTTCTTGTTTGCTATTCCAAAATGATGATCCATATATTCATTTGCTTATTTATAGAGCCATGCAAGAATGTGCTTTTTTTTTCTTATCCAAGGATTAATTTTTCTTTTTTTCTTTTAAGGATAGTTTTAGTATTTTTTTAAGAAATTAACTCTGTTAACCTTAATTTTGGATGAAAAATCAAGTTATGGGATAAGTAATAATTTTTTTTTAAGTAGGGGTGTAAATGATTAAAAATTTCGGAGAGGGAATAAGTGATTCTGACGAAACTTTCAGGAGTTTTTTGAAGTTTTCCCTTAATACTTTACATTATTTCTTCTCCAAAAAATTAAAGGAGAGAAAGAGAAAATAATATTGTAGATGAGAAATAATATAAAAATTTAACAAATATGCATAAAAACAAAACTATTTCACTTAAAATGACAAAAAATTGTATTTTTAAAATACTAAATATTTTTATGGAAAAATAAATATTTCCCCCTTATTATACTTATAATTTAAAACATATTAATACTTTATTTATGTATTTCATCTATTTTCCGCTTTGAAAATGTTATTTGTTCAATTTATCTTTTGCTTTATAAAGTTTAAAAAGTATTAATTATTTTTTCAATTTTTTTTTTGTTTCTTAAATATTTTTATTAAATAATTGTTAAAATACGAATAAAATAATTTAGTTGTTGTTTTCCCCTAAAGAATCTATCTAGTTGTTTTCTTAAGCATTGTGGTGTGGGAGTAACTAAAAAGCAATCTATTATACGAGTATCTATAAATATTAAAAAAATGTTAAAAAATTATTTTACTAGCAGTAAAAAATATTAGAGTATTAAAAAAATACAGAAAAATTGAAACTTTAAAATAGTTAAAAATCTCAAACATTAGTAGTTTAAGGGAAATAGTTTTATCATTTTATATGAGAAAATTTTCTCATCTTACACTCACAATTAAAAAGTGAAACCCATGATTTTTTTGTGAACCCCACTCATATATTGTGTGTGTAACATGAGAAAATTTATCCCCTTAATTTAATTGATAGAACATTATTTCACTATTAATATGTAAACATATCATCATATTTAACATTAATTGAAGAAATTTAAAAAAAAGTTATACTTACAACCACTGGCGGACCTATTCACACGCACATGTCCGCAAGTGCGTGCATGAACTTTTGAAAAAAGAATAAAAAATTATTTTCATAGGAAGACATAGAGTTAGCGCGAGACGTGACAGTGGGAAGAGTCTTCTGTGGACATGCCTTCTCCGAACAAGGCTTTTATTAGTCTCAAACCCAATACATAAAAAAGACCTCTGTCTCTGTATCTTTACTCTGCCGCTGCCCAAGTAAAATGGAATAGTTCCCCTCCCCTATCTTTCCTAAAAAAACAAACATATAAAAGTAGAGGAGAGTTATATTTACAAATTTTTTGTTTACAAACTATACTGTGTTCTCTCGGAAGAGGTTACATTATGTTCTCCCGGGAGTACATAGTGTAATTTGCAAAAATTTATATTTTCTTTTTTGTAAACAGAGTGTTCCCCATAAAAGTATATTAAACTTAAATTTTATTTTTCTTTCATCTTTTCACATAATCTTATACGGGCCTCATATATTTTCATATGTATAAAAGATAATTGTTCTATTATAATAATTTAGTTACTCTTGATTACTATTTTTTTATGTTAAATTGAAGTTTTTTTTATATATTCTTTTGTTTTTTAATGTATTTCTTTCAAGGACGAACTCCGTCACTGAGTGTGCGGACAGAAATAAAATTTTCTGGGTCCGCCACTGCTTACAACCTATTTTCATTTACAACCTCTTATAATTATTTCTTAACCTTTAATTTTTGTGAATCAAAGATTATTATTTTGACAAATTAAACTAATTAATTAATTATTAATTTATAAAAAATTATAACCGTTGATCGACGAAAATCAACAGTTAAAATACGATCATAAGAAATCATAAATAACAATAAATTATAAGGGTAAAGATTTCTCCGGTCAACAGGGGTGTGCATAACAACCCGAAATTAATTTTTTTTTAATTTCTGTTCCCGGAAACAGAAATGGATAGGAAACTCGTTTGGTAGAATCGGTTTATTTTTTTGTTAGAACTAACCGGTTTAATTTTTGTGCTGGGGAACATAAAAAAGAATTAGAAAATTTCTAAGAAACAGTGCTATCAAACATATTATCAAACACAATTTTTTTCTCATAAACTATTCCAAGGTATAGACATAGAAAAGAATTGTTTCTTTTCAGAAACAGTGCTAGGGAATAGAATGGTTGTCATGCACACCCGAGAGATAAGTTATCTCCAGTGAACCCAAAACAACGTCATTTTGAGGCGAAAGTCAAGGTATTTTTGTAATTACAATATATTGCAGGATTATATTAGTTTTTATCATTTAAATTTTTTAATTTTATAGCTTCAAAACTACGTCGTTTTAAACTTACTGGAGATAATTTTATTTTCGGTGACCGGAGAAATATTTTTTCCAAATTATAAATATAACATTCCTAAAAAAATAAAAAAAGAGTGAATCCTCGGATTTGTAATTTGTAATTTTAAATCAAAATTTCAGATACACTCTGTTGCCAAGTGCAGTATCGCCATAAAGCGTGACATAAACGTATATAAATAGAACAGCTACGGTTCTGCACTTTCTCACTTTCTTTTTTCAGTTAAAAACAAAACGCAGGGTCCTCAACAATGGTGGCGACGCTTCTAAAATCCTAAAACCCTAACCCTAAAACCCCTTTATCCCCAATCTTCAACACAATCGATCGATCTCTACGAGCCACGACGCCATGAACATCGATCACGATCAACCTCACACAACAACGAAGGCCCAGGCGCTTCAGACCCTAACTGCGGGACCTCTCTCCTCGTCGGTGGCAAAGCTCGCCGCGTCTTCGCGGTGCATCCCTTCCGATAAGGACTTCCATTTCTACCGCAACTTCGAGGAATTCAAGGTCCCTCTCGATGAAATCGCGCGTGAATCTCAGTCGATGCTGGAAGCCATCGGCGCCTCCGCGCATGTCTGGGGCGGAAGGGAATCGGCGGCGGGGGAAGCATTCCCTTCCGATGTTGATGATGCGTATGACTGGCTGGTGAACGTGAACGACGACGTTTTGGAGCGGTTCGACTCGTCTGTGGACGAGTTCCGGAGGGTTCGGGCGGAGGAAGAGGAAACGGGTCGTCCGGCGAAGTCTTCAATGGAGGAAGATGGGTTTCAGTTGGTTTGTGGGAGGAAGAAGAAAGGGGGAAGAGGGAAAGTGACAATGGATTCGGAGACAAGTTCACCGGCACCTGGAGTTAAGGTGGCAATGAAGGATAAGAAGACGATGGGGCCGAAGCCGAAGGTGCCGTTTCATATACCAACGATTAGGAGGCCGCAGGATGAGTATAACATACTTGTTAATAATGCGAACCTACCTTTTGAGCATGTTTGGTTGCAGAGGAGTGATGATGGTCTGAGATTTATTCATCCACTGGTTAGTTCACTCTCTGGCTTTGTTAATATAAATTGATAGTATATATATTTTTTAAGCTTAAATTTGAATTATGTATTGACTCATCACTAAAATATTTAGACTCGAAGGGTAATGGTTGTGATACATTGACAGTACATGATTAGAATAAGCATCAAAATTCAACATTTGTTTTTTTTTCTCCCTTTTGTTTTGTGTTTTTGACAAATTTACGTAAAAGGAAAAAATTTCAACTTTGCGTAGAAAAAGATGGTGATTACAGTAAGTCATCGTTTATTATGATTATTATTTGTAACTCATATTTTGCTAATGCGAAAAGCGCTAGTTTTCAGAGATGGGTAGGCTTTTTTATTTTTATTTTTGAATCTAATTCATGGCTTAGGCTGAGTATGTATCAATCTCATCAGGCAAGTAACTTGCATGCTGTTGCTCTGTGGTCTTATTGTTGTTTTATCTCGGGATGTATGTTATTGTTATGTAATATTTGTTTCTCTCCCCCGACTCTCCCTTAAACAGCTATACTAAATCAGAATGTTAGAAATTTTGGAGCAATAACAAGTCTATTGCCTTTACATGGAGTACTCTAAATCTGTGTGCATGCACACACAAAACATGTGTACGCACATGCACATGCATGACAGTAATATTTGTTATCCAATATCCTCAATGTTGTAAGAACCTAAGAATTTTTTGAAATATTTGTTTCTTATATAATATTCAAGAGGTGTTAAGACTTATGTTGCATTTATGTGTACACTATACCTGCTTGAATATACTTATCTAATCTGCATGTGTGGCCTTATATCAATTGGGCTATGGTCATGTGGTTTTGTTATTTATTTGGTTCTTCACGCGGCATAACATTTGGCTAAAGTTGTTCCACGAGTTAAGAAGCTCTTCTTTCATCTAAAAAATTGGAATTCACATTTGAGAATGGCATTAGTTAAACTTGAATGCTCCTTCCCCCTTGATTCTAAATTTCTAATATCTAGCGTGGCCTCTTCAACCAAGAGGAGATAACAATGCAAGTTTCATGCGGGTGTTTTTTAGTGTCCTCTAGAGCAATTATGCAGACTGTATTTATATGTTGGTATAGTATTACTTGATAAGATGAAAGCAATAGCCTAGGTGAAATGATGTTTTCTTTATTACTTCATACCCTTTCATCCTCGTAATATTGCATGAACCTAGGATTCAGGATATAGTTACTAGGAATGTGGTACGGGTACACGGTTCTTTACATTTTACATTATTATCACAAGACTTTTTTTTAAATTGGTCCTGGTATGTGGGTACGCGGGATGGTAAATTAGTTATGTGGTACGCAGGGTTGTTGAGTGAAGCCGGTAAATATGGTTATGGATTTAATGAGCCTGATTGAAAGTCTTTTGATGCAAGAAAGAATAAATCCTTTTTAAAGAGTAATGCTTATTTGGCATTTAAATCTTGGTGGAAATAAATTTTGGTTGTCCAATCTTGTTTTGCCTTAGCAATCTTCATCACCTCTGTGTATGCTTATGGAAACCTTTCATCATTTTGATTATCTTTTGTTCTGTGTTAAGTTGGGTTGTCTTTATTTTGTCATCTCTGTTTGTTTGTGTTAATCAATTGATAATTTATTTTTTCAGGAAAAGCTCTCTGTTATGGATTTTGTTGATAGAGGCCTTGAAGATGTTGTGCCAGTGAAGCCTTCCTCAACAGAAAGCAGCACTTTTAAGCTTGTGGAGGAAGTCAAAGATTTGAAGGAGTTGGCTGCTAAGCTGCGTTCTGTTGATGAATTTGCGGTAAAATATGATCACTGTTCATAAAGTTTTACTCATAAATTTCCTTCATGATTAGTTATGCAACTAATCCTTGTCTCTGATATGTGCAACTACAATGATACATGATAAATAAAAATTCCCTCAGTCACTTGTAATTTTAATCTTCAGTAGCACAAATCCTGGTGCAATTTTAGAAGTCAGATATCTACATCCATTTTATTCCCTTTTCAGATTAGAGAAAGAAAATTTTACTAGTAGAATTTCAAATCTTTTGCCTTTTGAACAGTTTTTGACGACAAACTCTCAGATCTCCCTTGAAACTTCATGTTTTGAAGATCAAGTAATGATACATGATAAATAAATGTTCCCTCAGTCACTTGTAATTTTAATCTTCATTAGCACAAACCTGGTGCATTTTTAGCAGTCAGATATCTACCTTCATTTTATTCCCTTTAGAGATTAGGGAAAGAAAATTTTACTAGTAGAATTTCAAATCTTTTGCCTTTTGAACAGTTCTTGACTGCAAACTCTCAGATCTCACTTGAAACTTCATGTTTTGAAGATCAAGTGTAAATTGGATGATGGGCTGTGCTAGACTTAATATTAAATTTAATTATTTATTTACTTTGTGCATCATCCCTTGACATTTACAGGGGTCTGCTTGCATATAAATGTAGGAAGCTGATTAAGGATGAGATTTCAACATAGATTGTCTTGGACTGCTTGATTCTTGTTCAGTGCTGGGCATTGTTTAATATGGGCTTGATAAAGTGCATGTATTAGTTATATTGTCAAATATCTCATTTCATTTTCAGAAAGTGCACATATTCTATGCTGCGTATCTTAAGCTCTAGCCTTTCAAGCTTAGTGGTGTGTGTATACATGAAAGTTGTTAGGTATATAAAACAGCCATTCACGAGCCTTCACCTAATAGCTATAACTTTTAGAATAGTTGGTCATTAACAAAAGTGACCTGTCATCGTGCCTCTTTTTTGCTTTATTCTTGACCAGTGAGATATTCAGGTTAGAGTTACGCTTAACTTGGAGTATAAAAACTATGATTGCTACATCTTTTGTTCGGATTTGTGTTTCTCTTGTTGTGATAATAATCTGTGTTGGTTAGGGCGTTTTTCTGCTGATTGTAAGGATACTATTTATTATATCGTATAAATCTTACTTTTGTACTCTGAAGAATTTAGTTCTTCAACTTTTTTATTTGCCTTTGGTTGCTGTTTGTTTTATTGCATTTGATTGTTGGACTAATATTCTCCCTTGTTACATTCTCTCCCCCTTCCTTTCATCACATCCTTGTGATTTTTTTCTCTCTTGACTTGAAATAACTTAGGTTGATTTGGAACATAATCAATATCGGTCATTCCAAGGTTTAACTTGCCTGATGCAAATCTCAACACGGACTGAAGATTTTGTTGTTGACACTTTGAAGCTTCGCATTCATATTGGTCCCTATCTGAGGGAAGTGTTCAAGGACCCTGTGAAGAGGAAGGTTAGTTGCAAATGATTGTTTTTTCTTTTAATTCAACATGTTTGGATCATTCTGTTGACCCTAATTATGGTTAATTAGGTCATGCATGGTGCAGATCGAGATATTGTGTGGCTTCAACGAGACTTTGGCATTTACATTTGTAATTTGTTTGACACTGGCCAGGTTTGTTTGTAAGGATATTTCAATATTGATATTATTTCCCTTGTTACTTATCAAGGAAACAAAATTGCATAGTTGTCAATAGCAGTTAGCGGCCGGTAGCGGCCGACCCCGAAAATGGTATAGCGGTGTAGCGGGTAGCGGTATTGCCGCTACGGTGAAGTATTAATTCCACATATATTATACTAACAGTCAAGAAACGAGGCAATACCGCTTTTAGTATTAATGCTCAAACATAAGAAGTCACACAAAATCAAACACATAATTCCATAATCAATGTCAAATACAAGGAACATAAAGGAAGGATCCAAAATTAAACACAAATGAACAATAAAATTGTCAAATAGTCAAGTACAAGAAGTGAACTAATGAAGAAAATCATCATCATCTCCGGATTCTCCATCAAATTCCAACATGGGAGTGGTGTAGCGGTTTAGCGGGTAGCGGTATTGACGCTATGCTACACCGCTACCTTCCGCTACGGCCAAAGTCGAGTAGCGTCGCGGTTTGTAGCGGCCGACCGCCGCTACCCGCTACGGTAGCGGTTTAGCGGCGCTACGGGCCGCTACTGACAACCTAGCAAAATTGTATAATCAGTTTGTTGGAAATATTCCTCCTTAATTACATAGGCGGCTACACATTCTAATGTAAATAAATGCAAGTCTCCAAGCTTAGAAAATCCCTGTAATAAATTTAGAATTAGAATGGTCCATTGACCATCTATAAATATAAGTAAGGGAGAAATCAGAGTTCTGATATCAAGTTCTAGTTAGAAATCTAGAAATCCTCTTCCTAAGAAGAAAGAGTATTGCTTGTGAGAGATAAACAATTTTAATCCATTCTTAAAGTGGATGAGAAATTGAGAGTAAACCTCTAGCTCTTGTACTAGAGAAGAACAACATTTTTCAATCCTACTTTACATAGTGGACGATTTTTTGGACTAGGTCCCATAGTTTTTACTCCTCATATTGAGGGGGTTTTCCATGTTAAAAACCTTTGTGCGCGTTTTGTTAGTCTGTTCCCACTTCCGAGTTCCGAGTTCGCTTGCTCACTCTGACAGCTTTGAATAATTTCTATCATTGCTTTAGCGCTCAGACTTCCTGGATCTGACTTCGTGTGCTCAGTCCATTGATTTCAAATATATTTTCTTGCTTCCGCACTAACTAACCAAACGCTCCTTACCCATCCAGTTATATGGTTGGTATGTAAAACGTTGTCTTTGATTGGTTGATGCTGGTTCTGAATGTAGAATTTAGTCTTTAGCTTTTCATGTATTCATAATGTATTGATTTGTTCTGCAACATGAAAACATGGTGATACAATGCTTGCAAAATTCTTCTGCCTTTGGTTCTCCTTGCCATAATCTATTTTACTTGATCACGTCTTAGCTGTTTTGTTGCATCAGTCCTCTATTCTTTATCACCCAAGACTAATCTATTTTGATTGCATTGCTTAGGCTTCAAAGGTGTTAAAATTGGAAAGAAATAGTTTGGAACATCTTCTGCATCATTTTTGTGAGGTCACTGCAAACAAAGAGTATGTTGTATTTTTTCTATAATTTCAAATTTTGGAATTTGCTCTTCCTTTCATTGTCTGAATGCAGATGTATTACTATAGCGTCTGGCATGATTTTTCTTTTTTATTCTCACTTACATTCTGGAAGGTTTACAAGTAAACTCACTGCAGATACCAGAATGCAGATTGGAGACTACGTCCTCTTCCTGATGAGATGCTAAGGTACAATTGTAATTTAAACTTATCACATTTGATCTTTCCTTGTTTCTTCCTGTTGTTTTTTTCCTTTTCCATTGGATTTCAAATGTGTCTTGGTTTCCAAAAATAAACTGGAGGTAAGTAATGAGTAATCCAGCTTTGTGGGGACTGTACAGCAAACGAAGAATCTGGTAGTAATAGGTTAGATTGTTCGCTATCTCCCTTGTATTTGGGTGCAATTGACCTGAGACTAGAGAATTTGGTATATATTTTTAGAACCAGCCCTTTCTTGCTCATACAGGCATAAGTTTCACAATTCATAATGAACCTTCTATTCTGCAGTTAGCACCTTCAAAACTCTGGATGTTCAGGCTAGCTCATTATTTGAACTTGAGCATACCTGACCTGACTAGATATATTATTCCTAAGGGATTCATCAGACAAGTTATGACAAGGTTGCCTGAATTATATTAATGTTTAGGTAATTTGTTTCTGGAAATGGTATCTTACTCACTAATCACTATACATATTCTTTACAACTGCATGCTAATAATGAAAGCATCATGGTGGAGTATCGAATAGGAATAATGGGATTTGGCAATGCAACATATTTGTATTCAGAATAGTTAATAGTGTTCTATAGCGCCATTACTGTGATGCATTCCATCACTGTGTTGTCATGCCTTTCCACGATGGAAGTGGTGTCGTGCTGAGTTTTTGTGGAGAGGCGATAATGGCCTGTATTGCGGGTAGATAGTGGACAAATAATGGCCATAGTTGCCACTTAGGTTAGCACTTACCAGACCATTAAATCCTGTTTTGTTCCCATTCTTAAGGTGAATTTTGAAATTTGATACGTTTTCTCCCATTGGAACCAAAATAGGGTTCAAAGCCGCCTTCATTCTTTGAAGTATGACACACTAGGTTTCTGCAATGTTTGTTTGCACCACCCATCTCCAGCAGGCGACACATTTTTCAGTGATGCCCTTGCTTTTCCGCAGACCAATACTTTTTCTGGCAGTCCTAACATGTTTTCTGGCAGCCGCTTAACCACTCTTTAGTCTGCTGCTCCTTCTTCCACACTGTTTATAGCTCATACTTCCAGGTCTGTCCTTTATTTTATTTTTTTCCTTTAACTTCTTCCATGATTCCATCCTCTGTTCTGTCTCTTTTTTGTTGTTGATTATTAATTCCAGTCCCTCTTTGGTTCAGCCATGGCACCATATAAGTCACAATCAGCTGACCAGAGCACCCCAGCCTCTTTTTGTTATTGACTTGTTAATTATGCCTTAGATTGATGGTGATTGTGTGTATAGACTATGATATGCCTTTAATTTTGTATATTTTTATTTTTGAGCATTTATAGTGTTTTATTATAAACTGCATTTTCCCTCATGTCTTTGGTAGAGCGGTGTTACGATCCCATTTGCAAGGTATGGGACTTGGAGTCCCACATTGGTTGTATAGGCAACTAATGTGGGGTTTATAAGGTCTTGGGCACTCCCACCCTTTGAGCTAGCTTTTGGGGTGGTGCATCTCAAGGTTCTTATCAAATGGTATCAGAGCCTTCCACTATGTCTCCCGGTTGCAATCGAGCAGCACGGGTGGTGACATCGGCATTGCAGTGTTTGCCCGGGGCTAGTAAAAGACTAGCGCAAAGCCAGCCCGCGTGGGGGCCGGGGCTGCGGAGCGTGGTGAAATGTTACGATCCCATTTGCAAGGTATGGGACTTGGAGTCCCACATTGGTTGTATGGGCAACTAATGTGGGGTTTATAAGGCCTTGGACACTCCCACCCTTTGAGTTAGCTTTTGGGGTAGTGCATCTCAAGGTTCTTATCAAGCGGCCATCCCGCTGTCTATTATCCTACTATAGCATTTTTAGGGTAAGTGACTGGTGTCGTTATCAGGGACTGACAACTACGTATGGATATCAGTTGTGATTAAGGGTATTAATTTGCTGGCTTGGTGGTTATTTGGAGTTCTCCAGTAATTTGCAATTTCTATTAAATGAAATTTTCTATCTGAAATCACGATTACTTGACCATTATCAAGAGTATTGTTAGAACTAGAACGCTTTCGCTATTTTAAGGATTTGCTATTTACTTTGATTCTCACCATTTGTTTTGGAATTGAGATTACTG
Source organism: Gastrolobium bilobum (assembly GCF_033153095.1). Classification (NCBI taxonomy): domain Eukaryota; kingdom Viridiplantae; phylum Streptophyta; class Magnoliopsida; order Fabales; family Fabaceae; genus Gastrolobium; species Gastrolobium bilobum. The sequence continues at coordinate 368,944 of NW_026898255.1, forward strand.
GCTAGTAGCTTTCGTTTTCCCTCTACTATTTCTATTTGACCCATAGCACATCTTTCAGAGAATACTTTGCAGAATTCTACCTTCAGTATAAACAAATTGAAATTGTGACAAGCATTGCTAATTTCTACTGTTATGACAAATCTTATGTGTTTAGTTCCCCCCTGTTTGGAAAAAATAAATAAGTAGGTCAAATCTTTAGTTCATGGGCAAACTAACGAATGCAATCTACTGAACTGTTTCTCTGATGACAGATATGCCAGAGAAGATACACACTATCTGCTGTATATATATGATTTAATGAGGATTAAGTTATTTTCCTTGCCTAAGGATTCTGAAAGTTCTGATACTCCTCTGGTGGAGGTAACTATTTACTAACCCAAAACATTTCTGCCCGTGGATGCTATTTCCTAGTGCATTAATAATAAAATTGATTTTGTTGATCATCAGACTTGCATGCTTTTTATAAGTTCAGAAATTTATTCTGATTGATTTAAATTCATTGGTATTTCTGTTTCCATGATAAGAGATATAATAAAGGCAATCATATGCCTTCACCCAACAATTTAACCTTTTGGGAGAGTTGGTTGCTTGACACATGGTTTTATAGAGTTCAAAAATTTATTCGGATTGGTTTAAATTTATTGGTATTTCTGTTTCTGTGATCTGGAACGATTTTTTTTCCCAAGGTTTAGTAATTTAAGATTGCTGCAAGTTCTGTACAATAGTACATTTACTAATTTAGCAAAACAGAAGCCTCTGCTACTTTTTCCTTTATGCTTATTCATTGTGGTACAGTGGTAGTTTTTAGTTGAGTCAATCTTCTTTTATTTTCTAGATGCCTAGTTGAGATCAAACTAACTAGATGAGGATATACTCTATCGAACCTTTCTGTAAGCCAATGGATGCTCCTTGGTTCCCTTAGAATGTTTTGTCTCAATCGTTTGAACCTATATGCATGTTGCAATCTTGCAATGGTTGATTAGACTTTTTGACCTTTCCTTTCTATACATATTAAGATTTTTTGGGAAGTATATTGATTCTAAATCTTTGATCAAATAGCGAAACAACATAGCTGAATGATTGGTTTAATAAACTTATATTTTGGTCTTTTAATTGGATTTTTCTCTCACTTGCAGGTCTACAAACGCAGTTATGATGTCTGCATGCAGCTATATGAGAAAGAACTTCTGACAGAGAACTCCTACCTTCATATATACGGGTTTGTTACCTTTTCAATTGCCATTCTTTCATTAATGTAGCATTCTATATAAGTAGTTAGTGGACCAAGCTTGATGTAATTTTTTTATTATTGTTCGGTTTGTTCTATGTTAAGAGAGCTTGTGTTTTAAAGTTCTGCTTTGTATATAATGCTTGCGAGAGGTGTAAAGCAAAGCTCAATTACTGTTTCTGTACAGGTTGCAAGGGGCCGGTTTTAATGCTCAGCAGCTTGCCATTGTTTCAGTAAGTTGCTCTTTAGTTTGTTATTTGTAGCATCAATCTTCAATTACTTAAATAGGGAACAAAAGCTTGCCTTGTTTTTTTTTCTCCAACACCATTTTTGTGGTGAATATGGAAAATGGTTTCCACTAAGCAATCCTTTGCAATAAATTTTGGTACTACTACATGGAATTGTAGATTACTCTCTTTTGGTAATTCTCTTTATTTTATAAAAATTCAGGTTCGCTGCTATAGCATTACTCTGACCACACCAAATTCTCAATTGTAACTATTGCAGCCATTTTTCACCACCTTCATTCCTGTCATTATTACCTTCACTCCAGTTACTTTAATAATAGTGCTGCAGTTTTCTAACTTCTAAGTACTCTGCTATCATCTCAATCACTAATAGGAACTTTTAGAATTGATGTCTTGCTGAATCATATTGATTTCTGTCATGAAACAGTTTGGGTTGGACACCAAGAAACCCAGATTTCCTTCTAAGCCTACTTATCCTGTCTACCATCCGATTTTATTCTTTGATAAAAGTGTTTTATGTTTTTCTTACACAATCGAAATTAACATCCAACACAGAAAGAACCAGATACAATGGATGTTAATAAAGCATATTTACATATACGATATTTGTATTTACATGGTTTTTACAATCCAAATTAATATAGTATACTTCTTATTCAGGATTTTATAATAAAGCAATTTCCATCTTCTAAATGTAATGAACAATGGCATATTATATATTGCATTCAGTTTGGATTTCCTTACCCTCAACATCTATTGTAGGTCATATACTATATTTACATGGCTTGCAGGGGCTTTGTGAATGGCGGGACATTGTTGCTCGTGCCGAGGATGAAAGTACTGGATATGTATTGCCCAATAAATCTGTTCTTGAAATTGGTAAGTGAAACTTGTGCAAACTTCCGTTTCATCTTTTGTCTAAATGTTAGCAGTTTATCTGTATGGTACTTGTCAACTTAATTTGTATTTACTTGTTTAAAAGCTAAGCAGATGCCTCTCACTACAAACAAGCTGCGGCGGTTGGTGAAGTCAAAGCACCCTTATGTTGAACACAATCTTGACACTGTTGTCAGCATCATTAGGCATTCAATTCAGAATGCTGCTGCCTTTGAAGAAGCTGCTCAACAATTGAAAGGAGGGCATGCCGCTACTGTAAGTAATTCGTTTAACAATTGCCATACCCTGGATTGATTGGGCGGTAGTTGGTCTCCTTTTAATGTTGCACTTTATTGTTCTTATAACTAGGCATCCTTTTTATGCTTGCACTTATTGCAGTATATCTATTATGAGCCTATCCAAATAAGACTACTGATATAACAAGACTTCTTGCACGTGTATAACCCTATTTTGTAATACTCTTAACATATAAGGCATAGTTGGAGGTTTAGTACAGGAATACACTATTCCAAGATACTGAGTTGCTTCCACTAAGAACATGGGATCATGGAGTATAACATCTGTATGAAGGAGATTTCGCCCAATCAGCTTTTGTAATGCAAATTACCTTAGTATGGCCTTCGTCTTTGTCCGAAAATCCTTGACTGACTACTCTTTTAATATACCTGAGCATCTGAGTCAGTGTCCCAATGATTGTTACATGGAGCTTGTTGACACTGTCTTACCACACTTTGAGCAAAACGGATATATGGTCCGGTGATGGTGAGATGATTTAGTTTCCTATCAAGTCTCCTATTCTGTCTCTGAACTAGGGTATGATAAATGGCTCCCCTTGTCATTTGGATTCATCAGTCTGCTATGAGTGTTCTCTTAGTAAAAGAGTAAGGTTAAAAATGATAATTGATCTAGCTTGAGAAGTCTAATTAACTGCTTTTAGAATCTTTTAAAAAATTTATTCTCCCGATTTTCTGGGAATTAATGCTGCTCAACTGGCTTAGGGGGTTGATATATATATATTTTTTGTTTTAATTTCTGATTTTTGTTTGTTGATTAAATTGTTTGATTATCTGTATCCAGGCATCAGATGTAGTACCTGTTACAGATGGAATTGAAGATCCCCTACACCATGCACAAAATTCAAAGGTTGGAAATGCAATTAGAGGAAGTATTAGAATAAAAAAAAGCCACATGTATTAATATCTCAGAAATGACCAATTTTTTGGACCTTAAACAGGAATCTTTTCAGCATCAAGATACAAATGTACTATTAAATATTAAGTCCAATAGTCTCACATCTGAGTTTCCAAGGGACATTCTCACAATTCCAGAGCAGAACAAGGATGCAAATGTTGGTGCACTCTCTACAGAAAAGGTTGTAAAGTGATTTCAATGTTTTGATCTCCTAGTGAGGAGCATCAATCTGATTATTACTCATTTGTTAATAGGGAAATGGAGCAACTGTTCAAGTTCTAAAAAAGCCTACTGGTGCTTTTGGGGCCCTACTGGGGAATTCGGCTTCAAAAAGGAAGCTTGGTTCTGGTAAGGTGAGTTTTCCTCATGAACATCTCGAAGGATGTCTGTCACATACGGGATGTAAACCTGTAATTTGCCTTTTCTTTTTGGCTGTTATTTGCTTTTCGCTATTTGTATGTTCTGACCCTTATTTTTCTGTCTCTACTTATTTCTATGCTGCAATTTTCGGATTTCTTTAAGGCCAAGGAAGAGATCAAGTTAGAGCAGATTAAATCTTCAGTCAGTCTTCCTTTCCATTATTTTTCGGGTAGCAGTGAAAAATCAAAACCTGTAGCAGAAACTCCTAGTGTAGCATCTGAAATGTCAGACCCACAGAAACCTGTTTCTCATCCAGTTTCCACCTCCACTCTAGAGGAGATTATTATGCTAGAGCCTGATACAGGTGCAGAGGATATGGAGCAGAATGACCCAGAAAACTCCAATGAGCGAAGGGACAAAAATTCTGTTGTGTCTACTTCGGGAAAAGATGATGAAAATGAGCCAATGTCTCTCTCGCAATTGTCATCAAACTTTCAGAAGTGCTTTCAGGCAAACAATCAAAGTAACAAAACCAGAGAGCCCAAGAAAACTGAACAACCCAGTGGCTTATTGCAGCTGAAACCATTTGATTATGAAGCAGCAAGGAAACACGTTAAGTTTGGAGAAAATACAAAGCATGCATCTTTGGAGAGTAATGATGGGGATGTGGAGAAAGATGGCTCAGGTAGCAAGAAGCGTTCAACAAAAGGACAGGATCAAACTAGTGATCTGACTATACAATTGCCGCAAGGTAGAAGACGTCAAGCATTTCCAGCTTCTGGGAATCGTAGTGCAACATTCCGCTGAAAATAGATGCGAAGTAGATTAAGTTTACAAAATGATTGCATTGAAAATTCTCATCAAGTAGATCAAGTTTATAAAATTTTGTAAAATTTAAAAATTAATTCATATTTCATTCTCAATTCAATTTTAACATATATATTTTGGTAAGTTATAAGTAAATATCGATTACAAGATTACATATTTATGAATATTCAGTTTACATTAAGATAATGTCATACGATTTAAAAATTATTATTAAATATTAATAAAGTATTAATTATATTTTGTAACTTTTTTTATCTTTTAATATTTCTACTAATTTAAAAGAAAGTAAGTATTGTTAAAGTCTTGGAGCCTGTTTGAATTCAGTTTTTAAAGAATAATTTTTTAATTTTCAAAAAAATAAATAAATAAATCTACTTGATAATTCTTGTTTTGTAAAATTAATTTTAAAAATTATAATTTTTTTTAGTTTTAAAAATTAAATTTAGAGAATATAATTCAGTTATTTGTGTTTTTAGATTTACTTTTAACTTTCAAAGTAAAAAATTCCTATTTCATTGACTATTATATAACTCTGTTTAAAAATAAAAAAAAAATAGAATACGATCAAATAGATTCTTAAATTCCTATTTCATTCCCACAAAAAGAGTTTTTTTTAGTGTGTGAGTACTATTGTTGAATAAAATCCTTATAATAAATTGTTCCTACCTAAAAATTTATCCATGTAGAAAGATTTGAGGATAATATTAACATAAATAAGAAATAGTAAGATTTGAATTTATAATGTTATGTAAATTATCAAACTTGTTATAATGGTTTACAACTTTACATGGCTTTTGATTAGCACGAAGAAGCTGCTTTAAACTGTTTTTTTTTTATTTATTTATTGAAATCAAAAAATTGGTACCATTGTTAGTATACAATTATAACGGGGTGATTGAGTATTGTGTCCCCATTTTTTAAACAATTTATCACTTTGCTCACTTTTTTTTATTTTTTTATACCAATCCTAATTATCTTTTATAGGCGAATCAATTCCAGTATTCCGATAAATTTCATTTCTTTGAGCTTGCTATATGATTAATCCTGAATTGGGACTTAGTCACACTTAAAATTTCTTACCCTTCTCAAAGATATATTTAAGGAGAATCGAACACAGATTCTCTCCCACACCTTAGCCAGTTTTTTCAAAATTATGTATTAATATTATTTTTCTAAAAAATCTATGATAATTATTGTCTTATATTACATAAGATAAAAATAACTTTCATACACTCACATATAAAGAAACGAGACCCGTTTATGAATTTTCTATCTTTTATATTCTCTCTTTTCTATATGTGTGTGCAAGAAACTTATTTTTTGTTATGTAACGTAAGAAAACAATTTCCCATAATTTATGCTCATTTGGTCGAGTAACACGCATAAAAGCACAACGTGCTATCTAAGGTTGAGCGTAAATGATATTCCATTAGGTTTTGAACTTCTCAATCTATAACCAAATCGAATTTACATTATCAAACACGTTGATAACTGGTAGTTTTTTTTTTTTTTTTTTTCGTTCTCGAGTATGCAAATTGCAATTCATTTCTTCCTTTTTCTTTTATATTAATTATGTCGGTGCTTGAGCTCCCTTTTAAGGTCAAACTTCCGAGCAAGAGATCCGTATGAGATCGGGGAAGTTGATATATATATATATATATATATATATATATATATATATGGAAAATATTTTCTCATGTCGTACGAGAGTTGTTTTCTCCTACTAGTGATCTTTCGATTTTCATGTAATATTTTTATTTTTATTTTTATTTTTTTACTAGATGTGACCTCACATAAGATGTGTCTACAACATGAGAAATTTTTTTCCTACCGCATAAGAAAATCGATATATATATATATATATATATATATATATATATATATATATATATATATATATATAAGGTTCGCTTTTTGTCATGTGATATGACTAAAGCACTTTCCTGCACACACAAATCAAGTGTGGGTCCCACGCAAAAAAAAAAGTCAAACCAAATTAGGATACGACGCCGTATCCTCAAGATACGGACGCCGTATCCTTGTTGCAGGAATGAACAGTGCCATTCCTGCAACATGATTCTTATATTTCCCATATATATATATATATATATATATATATATATATATATATATATATATATATATATATATATATATAACGATCTGTTTATAAATTTTTTTTTACAAATTTTTACAAATTACACTGTATTTCTATAAATAATACTATGTACTTTCAGAAGTACATAGTGTTAAGAACCTTGAGGTCACCACCCCAAAAGCTAGCTCAAGGAGTGAGAGTGCCCAAGGCCTTACAAATTACACATAGTTTGCTTCCAGGAGTACACTATATATATATATATATATATATATATATATATATATATATATATATATATATATGATATTGTAACAATCAATTTCACCGTTAGATCGATTATGTTGATGCAACGATTATATTTATTTTCATCTTTATATTGTTATGATTTCCCATATTGTAACTCTGATTTGTAAGCATGTGACAACATTGATCTTTTTTGATCTAACGGCTATCAGATAAGGTGTCAAACTTCAAATTTGACATTGGTATCAAAGGATCTTAGACACTGTACATGTGAACAATTGAAACTATGATAAAAAACAAAAGCAGCGAGAACATTAGGATCTATGAATTAATTAACAACTAATTCCAATAAACCGATCCGGCGACGAGGCGGTAGAGTGCGGCGGCGCAACGAAGGCTATGGGCAGCGGCGGCGGCGTGACAGAGGCTATAAGCGGCGGCGGCGACTGCGTTAGAGAGTATAGTGAGAGAGAAGGGGGGAGAGGGGGAGAGAGAGAAGCGAAGAAATGGGCTATTTAGGGATTAAACGAGGACCGTCGGATCGTTACTACCAATTTAACGGTGAGATTAATTGGTAGTAACATTGGTAGTAACTTGACTTGATTGTTACAATATCCTTCCCCTATGTACATATATATAATTTGGGCTCCTTTGTTCTCTCATATAGAATTTCTATTTCAATTAAAAAAAAGAATTAAAGTGTGATTTCTTCGTGTTCTGCACATGTGCATGTCGGAGTATGCATAGTTGGTTTCTTTATCTAAATTATTGATTTAGGGAACCTAGTATAAGTATGCCTCTTGAATTCGATTTATAGTTGTCAAAAGATTTGATTGGGGGACTGTGAGTAATTTGAAGACCTGTAAGTGTTATAGAATACATATTTTTCTATTCATTTTTTCTCTAGGTGTTTCTTAGCATACTCATGTAAAGAAGTCATTCGCCCGACATAATTGAGTAATATCAGTTTACTTAGATTTTCTTTGATGTCAGTTGAGTTGATCTGCTGTTACAGAACTCCCTTTATACCAAGCACTCACAATTATCTTTGGAGCCTTACTTTGTAGCAGAGACTACAAGGCTTGGGAATAGTGGGTTTGATACTTTGATATCAACTGTGCTTCTCAGTCTTTTAATGTCCTAGCTGAGTAGATATTTTTCTATTTTAAGAGAAGAGAGAAGTTATTGATGTGGGCTTTTGTCTTTGATGGTAGAATGCAATGAAGGAGAATCCTATTTTTACAAGTAAGAATCAATCTGATGGGGTTAAAATGGCTACATTAGTTTGTGGCTAAATAGTCAAAGCTAAAAGCCCTGTACACATAATATTCTCTTAAATATTCTTTCATTAAGGGAAGCTAATATGTGATTTCAAGCTCTAAATGTCAGAGGATTGTTTGTAATTTGCATAAGTTGATACTTTTCTTCACTTTCTCTTTTCAAAGTATGGTGCTAACTTGCCACAGCCTACAGATTCTTCAGTGAGGATTAAAGAGATTACAGGTCTGTTTCATTCTATTATGTTTTTTTTGTTCTTTAAACTATTCTGAAGAATGGTTAACAAAATAGATATTTTTTGTGATTTTAATAAGAGTTAAAACACAAAACAAAAATCACTTAGATATATTTTCTAAGTTTAATTCTAAAAACTAAAAAATAATTATAATTTTAAAATTATTTTTACAAAATCAGCCTTATCGAATGATGTATTTTTGTTTTTGTGTTCTGTAAATCAACAAAATTATTTTTGAAAACAGATTTCAAACAGACCATTGCGGTAGTTTCCTTTGCAGATAATTTGTCCACAAATTTCATTTTGTTGATGAGAAAGTCATTACTACGGAAAATATTTAACTATTGGAGGAAACATAAATATTACACAATTTGGTTTAATACGAAATGTATATTTATATGAGTTCATCTAAATATATTCCAATTTTTTATTTTTGGTGCATGGATGAGTTTCATGTCTCTTTCAATACAATGTTAGTATATTGATACAATACGTAGAACCTCTACTCGCGTACGTGGAGCACCAGCCTGGGCACGTGACTTCACATGAAGTCACAATGTGGCAACTTGAGCAACGTGGCAACTAAAGTTGTTCCTTGGTGTTAGTTGGTTGTTAGTTAGTTAGGATACTCATTAGTATAGATAATGAGATGTATAAATACACATAAACTGAGATGTAATCCATATAAAGAAATGAAATAAACGATTCCTCTTCTTTTTCTTTGATAAGAGTTCTCTCTGTGATTTTTCTTTGCAACCCTAGGTTGTAACATTGGTGCTTTCATTCTTATTCTTAAGCCTAACACAATGCGGGTCCAAGAGGTAGTTGATGAATTGACATCCACAAAGGCGGAGTGGAACCAGCGAAATATGGAATTGAGTCAGAGAATTGATCAAATCTCTGAGTCTTTGGAGCTTCGTTTGACGAATTACTTTGAAAATCGGTTCAATACTTTGGAAGCTACGATGCATGAGTTTGTGCACCATGATAGAACACACCATGTGTCTCCAACAAGTTCTCACAGCCATGCGCGTACCGATTCCTAAATTGGGGGAAATGCCGTTTATGACCAGGGTCAAGCGTTGAAGTTTATCAAGATGGAAATTCCATTATTTGATGGCCAAAATCCTCATGTTTGGCTTTTCAAATCTGAACTATTCTTCAACATGCAAGTCATTCCTGAAGAATTTAAGATTCGTTTGGCAGGGCTCAAAATGAAGGGTGCTGCAGCGTCTTGGTTCCAGTGGGTGCATTCTAGTGGAACAGTGCGCTCTTGGGAGGAATTTGCCCAAGCTGTTCGTTGGAGATTTGGGGGTACTGCTTATAGGGATCTTCGCGGTGTCCTTTCTAAGCTTTCCCAATCCGGTTCCCTACATGATTATGTGAAGGAGTTTGAGGCACTCATGAATCAGGTACCTGGTTTAGATGATAGCATGCTTTTGAGTTTCTTTGTGTCTGGGTTAACTATGGAGCTTCGTAGTGTGATTCAAGTTCAGTGGCCAGCCACACTTCACCAGGCCATGCAGTTGGCTTTTGCTTATGATGCTCATCATCAAGAGCTTCGTTCATCTTTTTCTGGCCCATATAAGAAACAAGGTTGGAAGAATACTACCCAACCAACTACTACAACCTCTACCATGTCACAGCACACTGTCAATCCAAGTGTGCCTTTGTTACCAACTCCTCCTCCTTTACCAATTAAACGGCTATCCCAAGAGGAACTTAAGAAGAAACGTGAGCTAGGCATATGTTACACATGTGAAGAAAAGTGGAACATTGGTCATAGGTGTAAATCAAGGATGTTACTGCTGATTACTGAACCAGATGATGAGGATGGGGAAGGGGAAGAACAAATTGTTTGGTGTCCCGAACCAACTAATGTCATCCCATAGGAGGGTCTTTTGAAATCCATGTCTATGTCCAGCAATAACCAGATCATGCAGTTTGAAACAATGATCAGGAGCTAGGGGGTAGGTGTTCTGGTCGATTCTGGCAGTTCCCATAACTTCGTACAAAAGGACTTGGCATTGGAGCTTGGTATTCCTTTAGTGCAGACCAAATGCATGAATGTGGTGTTAGGTAATGGTCAATTCTTGTTGTGTAATACAAAATGCTATAGTGTATCCTTAATCATTCAAGGTCACGAATTTGTGGTTGATCTGTGGACACTGGACCTGAAACACCTTCAAGTCATTTTAGGCATGCCATGGTTGGAGTCATTAGGGAGAGTCACCCATGACTACAGAAGTATGACTATGGAATTTGTTCTGAACAAGGAACGCATGATGTTACATAGTTGCCAGGCACTAGCAATTAAGCCAACCTCTTGTTTCTTGCTACAGCAAGATACCATTCCACCTCAATCACTCAATGCTGAATTGTGCACACTGAAAGCTAAGGTTCCTATAGAATTATGGGAGATTTTATTGCGATATCAGAGGATGTTCGAAGTTCCCAGGAGTCTGCCATCCTCAAGGGAAATTTATCATTCCATTCACCTCATCGAAGGGTCCAATCCAGTCAATGTGAGACCTTATCGTTACCCACACTTCCAGAAGGCAGAAATAGAGAAGCAAGTCAAGGAATTGATGTCAACCGGATTCATCCAAGAGAGTAAGAGTCCATACTCTTCTCCTGTTCTGTTAGTGAAGAAGCATGACAATTCCTGGCGTATGTGCATTGACTATAGAGCATTAAATGCAATCACGGCAAGAGATTGCTTTCATATTCCCACTATAGATGAACTCTTAGATGAACTCTGTCATGCATCTGTCTTTTCTAAATTGGATTTGCGTGTTGGCTATCATCAAATTCGATTGAACACAACTGATATCCCAAAGACGGCGTTTAGAACACATGATGGTCATTATGAATACATTGTAATGCCATTTGGATTAACAAATGCCCCATCTACCTTCCAGTCAACTATGAATGATATTTTCAGGTCAATTTTAAGGAAATTTATCATTGTTTTTTTCGATGATATTCTCATTTACAGTAACTCCTTACCCAAACATTTACATCATTTAGAAATTGCTTTAGAATGTTTACATAGCCATGATTTTTTTGTAAAACTAAGCAAATGTTCTTTTGCTGTTGATGAAATTGACTATTTGGGTCATTTGGTATCCGGTTTGGGAGTGAAAGCTGATCCTACTAAAGTGGCTGCAATGGTTCAATGGCCACGTCCTCAAACAGTGAAGCAGCTTCGTGCCTTCCTTGGCCTGACAGGCTACTACAGGCATTTTGTGAAAGGTTATGCCTCTATAGCTATTTCTCTCACCAATTTGCTGTCACAAGACGCATGGCGGTGGTCACCCGAAGCAGAGGTTGCTTTTGTCACTCTCAAGCAGGCTATGGTTTCAACACCGGTGCTAGCCTTACCTGATTTTTCATTGCCATTTTTTGTGGAGACTAATGCATCGAATTCTGGAATTGGAGCAGTTTTGATTCAAAAAGGGAAGCCAGTCTCTTTTTTCAACAAAAAGCTTGGTCCTCGGTTAGTAGCTGCTTCCACTTACATTAAAGAATTCACAGCTATTGTTGAAGCAGTAAAAAAATGGAGACCATACCTTTTAGGGTCTCATTTTATTTTGCGTACAGATCACAAGAGCATCAAAGAAATTTTGTCACAGGTCATCAACACTCCAGAGCAGCAAAAATTTGTCTCCAAATTGATGGGCTACTCATTTTCCATTGAGTATAAACCTGGCAATTTAAACTCAGTAGCGGATGGGCTGTCTAGACAGCATGAAGGTGAGGCCACTTGCAATGTGTGTTTGTCTGAAATCTCATGCAACTTGGTCGATCAAATAAAGAAAGAAAATGAGACAGCATTGGATTTGGTGGCAATACATGCAAAATTGGTTAAGGGTGACTTAGTGGATACTAATATTTCTCAAAAGAATGGCATTTTATTTCATAAACAGCGATACCTTTTGAGCTCAACTTCATCTTTAAAGCAACCCTTAATGGAAGAGGCTCATTCTTCTTTAGTGGGAGGTCATGCTGGTTTCTTGCGCACATTCTTAAGGCTCTCAGCTTCTTTTTACTGGCCTAAAATTCGACTGGATGTTAAGACTTTTGTCCAACAATGTGCTATATGTCAATCAGTGAAGGCTACCACATCCCCACCAGCTGGTCTTCTTCAACCATTGCCTATACCTGAAGCTTATTTTGATGATTTAATCCTTGACTTCATCATAGGTTTGCCATTGTCAAAAAAAATTTCTGCCGTTCTAGTGGTGGTAGATAGACTAACCAAGTATGCACACTTTGGAGCTTTGCCATCCTCCTTCACAGCAGCTATGGTTGCTCAATTGTTTGTTGAGATCATTGTTAAATCTCATGGCTTTCCCAGGTCCTTGGTTTCTGACCGTGACAACATCTTCTTGAGTCAATTTTGGCAAAGCCTTTTCGTTTCAGTGGCACAAAGTTGCACATGAGTACAACTTATCATCCCCAATCCGATGACCAAACTGAGGTCACCAATCGCTATTTGGAGCAATATCTTCGTGCTTACTGTTCTGAGCAACATGCTTCGTGGTCTTCTATTCTTCCATGGGCTGAGTTTCATTATAACTCCGTAGTACATTCCTCCATTGGAATGTCCCCATTCCAAGCATTATATGGTCGTCTTCCTCCGTCCATTCCTCATTACCCACGTGGTCTACTGAAGTTGGAAGCTTTTGATACTATACTTTCGGATCGTTCCACCTTGTTGATTCGTCTCAAGCAAAATTTGATGAGGGCCCAGAACAGAATGAAGACCTTGCAGATAGACATCGCCAGGATCGGTCATTCAGTATAGGTGACTATGTGTTAGTGAAGTTGCAGCCTTATCGTCAAATATCAGTGGCCAAACGTTCCAGCCACAAATTGGCAAAACATTTTTTTGGCCCATTTCCAATCATAGCAATTGTGGGTCCTGTAGCTTACAAGGTTCAATTGCCCGAAGGATCTCGTATCCATCCTGTTTTTCATATTTCGGTGCTGAAGAAATTCTGTGGTGACCCCTTAGCCTCTACTCTTTCGTTGCCTTTGGAGTTCATAGACAATCGTCCTGTTCAACAGCCCAAAGTTGTCCTTGACAGCAGAGTGGATCAAGGCAAACACAAGAATCAACGTAAATTTTTGGTTCAATGGTCGCAATCTGTCCCTGAGGATGCAACGTGGGAATTTGAAGGTGATCTGCGCAGGACTTATCCTCATATAGACCTTGAGGACAAGGTCTCTGTCGTTGGGGAAGGCAATGATACAATACGTAGAACCTCTACTCGCGTACATGGAGCACCAGCCTGGGCACGTGACTTCACATGAAGTCACAATGTGGCAACTTGAGCAACGTGGCAACTAAAGCTGTTCCTTGGTGTTAGTCGGTTGTTAGTTAGTTAGGATACTCATTAGTATAGATAATGAGATGTATAAATACACATAAACTGAGATGTAATCCATATAAAGAAATGAAATAAACAATTCCTCTTCTTTTTCTTTGATCAGAGTTCTCTCTGTGATTCTTCTTTTGCAACCCTAGGTTGTAACATATATCATCTGTAGATAATGTTAGTATGTTTGAGCAGAAATCTTGGTTGACTTACTGTAAAGTTATAATTGAGTAAATCACACTCCTTTAAACATTTGTATGCAGCATAAATGTATAAAACATTTGTTCGAATTTCATTTGAGATCCTCTATCAAATATAAAATTTGTCTTATGAAAAGAACTTTGGATGCACCGTCTAAAAGGTAGCTCTGAGAGTGTTGAAAGCCTTATAAACCGTATATTAGTTGCACATACAATTAATATGTACCTTTAAGTCCCATACGTAAAAATGAGATCGTAATATTTCACCATGCTCCATAGCCCCGGTGCTTACACAAGTTGGCTCTGCGTTAGTCTTTTACTAACCACGAGCAAACACTGCAATAATGATGTCATCACCTGCGCCACTTGATTACAACCGGGAGATATAGTGAAAGACTTTAATACCATTTGATAAGAACTTTGAGATGCACCACCCTAAAAATTAATTTCAAGGTATGAAATTTGAAGACTCACATTACTTGTATGGATAACTAATACAGGGTTTATAAAATTTTGAACATTTCTATTTTTTTAGCTAACTTTTGGGGTGAACGTTTTTATCACCTTCCTTTGTATGGAATCGGGTTTTATGAATGATGAAGTTAAGCAGTGCGAACTGAAACTACGAGAACCTTTGAAAAGTGACGGACAATTTAAAATTAAGGAGGGAGCTTTAATAGAAGTTGCACAGGTGAGATTTCTTAATGCAATCTTAGGGTTAAGGTCGCTGAGGCTTACCCGTCACAAGAGAAACGCCACAAGAGAAAGTGGGGGGCAGCGAGGCTCTGATACCATGTAAAGAACTTTGGGATACACCACCCCAAAAGCTAGCTCAAAGGGTGAGAGTGCCCAAGACCTTATAAACTCCACATTAGTTGCACATACAACCAATGTGGGACTATATATCTCAACAGTTTACTCGACTAAATGAAGATAAACGACGGGTCAAACAAAGACATTAATATAAGGAGTTTGCATTCATCATGTAACATGATACAAACAGGTTTTCTATGCACACAATATTTTATAGGACCCGCATTTTTTGAAGCAAAAAAAAAATTTAAGGCACGGAAAATGAATCTCTACAACGTTTTCCTACAACATAACTCTTATAAAACCCTTAATATAAAAGAGATTTGAATTTTCTCTTGTATATTTCCTATACAATAATAAATTATATAGAGTTATAAAGAAAAAATGGAGAGAAAAAATATGCACTAATTTATACATTTTTATATGGGATAAGTTATTCTACTTATCATTTTTTCTACCTATCTTTGTCTACCATTTTCTAACATCATTAGATCATAATCTCAAGAAGAGAGAGAAAGATAAATGTTAGTTAAAATTATGATATAATAGTGTTTTAGAGTGGTAGACAAAGGTAAGCCGAAAAAATGATAGGTAAAATAACTTATCCCTTTTTATATATGTGTAAAAGATAATTTTATCTCTTATAACATGAGAAATATTAAATCCTTTTAAAAAACAGCAAAATAGTAATCTTTTATAAAAATAAGGCACAATCGTCAATCACCCATTATAACGTGTTGCTTAGTCCAAATCGTGAGTTTATTCTTATTTAACAATTTTTTTTTTTTTGGTAAACTATTTAAGAAGCTTTTATTACTAGCATAATATGTTTGGTAAATTTTTATTTGTAACATTTTTTTACGGTGATTTTTTCCCCCCAAAATCAAGATTTGCACCAAAGCAATTATTTTTTGCTCTTACGTTGATCTAGTGCGATTTTGCTTTTGTGTTCAACTATTTCTTGCTTTTATAACAGAATGAATCATCTAGTACTTTATTCTCTCATTTTATTTTATTTTTTACCTTTTTTGTTAACTTCAAAAGCAGCTTGTATATTAAATTATATATTTAAAAGTCTTTTAATTAAAATTATGTAAATAACATTAATTATGTCAAAAATCACTTTTTGAATAAAAGAATCTAAACATAAATTATTTTTACTTCAAATTTGCTTTCAAATGAAATGTATTTTGGAAAATTAAGATAATCTAATATTAAATTTATAAAGACATATTCAAACACAAACTTACCTTTTTCCGGATTTATGACTGCGGAATACACATTTTAAAATAGAATAAAATAATATTATTATATAGCTTAGCCATTATTTAAAAATATAATCAAATATTAATATTCATTCAATTATTATAATATATTATTTAAATTAATATAATCTTTTTATTATCAAGAATGTCTAACAATATCTTGCTGAAGTATTCGTTCAAACTCCTAATTTGGACCCTTTTTTTGTTGGAATTCTTTGAAATTAAGTGGTGGTGAAAATTCTTAGTTAATCTTTTGAAGCAACCGCGAAAAAACTTAATGAACACGCGCCGGGCCGTGGCTTCATGCTGTGGTCCTATGGCTAAACTGGGGCCCCCACGTGTCTACCACGTGAAAGATGTCTTCCAATTAAATTAATTAATTCCTAGAGCTATGAAGCGAGAGTTCAAGCGCATGTTTTATTGTATTCTTCTTCTTAATTTTTTAAACTGTTTAGTAAAATAGTAATGAAAATAAGTATTTTTTAAGTTTTTGTTTGTTTCGAAAGTTAAAAAAAAAAAAACTAAGAAACGTTTTTTAAATTTGATTCTAAAAATAAAAAAATAGTTATAGTTTTTAATTTTTTTTTTACAAAATAGACCTTACTAAACATGTTTGGCTTTTTGACCCCTTTATCCTTCATTAATTAATTAATAATTATTTTGTCCTTGATCCAAAACGATATACTAATCTGCACCTCTTTAATTGATTAACTTGAAAATTTAATCGATTAATGGTCAAAACTGGCAAAAATGGTTGACTTGAAGATTTAATCGATTAAATATCCCTTTTAATCGATTAAATATCCCAAATGAGTGTGAAAGCATTGATTGAATGACACAAACACGATATTGGAGGTTATTTGAATTTTAAATTTTGAATTTAATGTAATAGGAGTTGATTGCGATTTGTATTTAATAGAGTTGATTGCATTTTGTATTTAATAGGAGCTGATTGCGTTTTGTATTTGAATTTAATCAGCTCCTATTAAATACAAATCGCAATCAACTCCTATTACATTAAATTCAAATTCAAAAAACCTCCAATACATAGAAAATTGATTGAAGATTCTGCTAAGTATTTTTATGATGAATATGCAAGACGGGAAGGGTTCGTTGTTCGCTTTGATCGTTGTCATCGTTCCGAGGTTGACAATAGGATCACTTCGCGCCGTTTTTCATGTAATAAGCAAGGTTTTCATGTGAGAGGTAGAAATGGAGTCAGACCTGTTCATGTAAATTAATCCAGTTTTCAAGAATCGTTTTTCTTTTCGTGCTTATCTATGCAAAAAAGAAAGAAAAAAACAATACATTGGAACTCAAATTCTCTCAAAGAACTGAACCTATTTTATATTAAAAAAAAATAATTCTCAATTTCCAATAATGGTTTTTCTTTTGTTGGTTTCTTTGTTTGTTTGGTTATCTATGTTTAGTGATTTGCTTCATATGCATGGAATCTGCTTTTGTTTATGGACGAGATTTGACCTTTGTTGCCTGTTGGAAGACTTAATTGATTAACTTGAAGATTTAATTGATTAAATCTTCAAGTCAACTATTTTTGCCAGTTTTGACCATTTAATCGATTAAATCTTCAAGTTAATCGATTAAAGAGGGACAAATTGATAGATAGTTTTGAATAAGGGGCAAAATAGTTATTAATTAATAAATGAAGGGTAAAATGGCCAAAAAGCCAACCTTCGTCGATACATTTGTGTTTGTCTCGTTAAAATAAATATATGGCTGATTTGGGTCACATTTTTTTTTCAAAAAAATTATTTATTATTTATTTATAATATTTTTACAATATTATTTAATTGTGTTGTTATATGTTAACAAAAAAAATTGGATTATTATACCGTAAATAATTTACTATATTAATAAAACAAGAAAATCCAAATTATCTAAATAATATACTAATGTATAATTAATGACAAAGTGTCTCCCAAAAAAAATGACAAAGCAAATTTTTTGAATTTTTTTGGGCTCGATGGAAATCGCCTCTCCTTTGATGGGGAATTATTCTTATTTAGGAGTGTAAATGAGTAAGGTCAAGCAAAGCTTTAGCCTTTGATTCCCGCTGAATGCATTCTTGGGGAGGGGGCTGAACCTTTAGCCATCACTGTTCCCCTGCACTCCGGATTAGTCCCATAGCCGGCTCAAAGAGTCGAAGCTCGTGGGGATACCGGAGGGAGCCAACTCGTCTCAAAGAGATAATTAGGGTTGGGTAACTCCAAAAAAAAAAAAAAAAAAAGCAAAGCTTTAGCCTAAATGAGCTAGACTTGTATAGATTATTTTAAGACTGGCTTGGCTTATTAGTCTTGTACAAGCCAAATTATAATCTTGGCCTAACTTATTTTTCAAAAATACAAGGCTTGGTCTTGCTTGTCAAGCCTACCAAGCCATTCAGAAATGGCATATTGCACTTCGTAAAATATAGGTTATGATTATTCAATACTTCATTTAATCAAAAATCCAAATAAAGCCCCATTGATTCATTCAATGCTTGATTTCTCAACTCTTGTCCACTTCACTCAATCCTATTAATCAAATGAACACATTCACCATCAGTAACCCATCACACCTTACTTGAAACACAAGTAATTCAACCCTCTACGTAGAGCCATCAAAACGGGCCAACCCAGTCCCTTAGGCCCTAGCTCGTGCGGGCTAGGGCCAAAAAGCCCGCACGAGCCAAAATAATCATATAATCCCTCAGGTTGGGGCTAGTTCGCGGGCCAATTTTTTTTTCTAGATTATAGTTGCTGTAAATTAACATATACCTGTCAATTAAGTATTCCATAACATAATATAATTTATATATTCCACTTAGATTATTTCCAAAATCGCTTAATAACTAATATAAACTTTTTACTCTGCTCAAATGGTATGCACCCCACAAACATTTTATAAATGTAGAAAATACCATGAAATTGCTAAGAGACAAATCAAAGTTTTTATGAGAATAATAAACCCCAAAAGTAGGAACTGCGTGCCACAGTAAAGGGTAAAATCAAAATAGACCATCACCCTAATTGTAACAGCTCGTTGTACACCGGTATTGTTAACATTGATTATGATATTAAGCGCAGTTACAATCACAACAATTTATTTATAAAAATACGAGTAAACGTTTTCCTTTTCAATACGCGAGCATTTAAAACAATAATAAAACGTAATAAATAAACGTTGTGACTGTAACTGAAACTAATTGCGAAATAATTAAAACAAATGTCTAAATATCTTATACTACTTCTCTCAAGTCACTAAGGGGTTCCCATAATTTTACCTATCCGAACATGATTCAGTATTTTAATTATTGCAGAAAATATGCGTGTCGCAAACCTCCCATATTTTAGTATGCTATTATAGACTTAATTATATTTCCAACAAGCTATCACACGCTCCATAAAGTTCTCGTTCGCTCCAGATATCACCGTTTGAAGTTGGACAAGCAAATCTGCCTGCCAACCTCAAACAGGGCTCAAAACAGCCCTCACTCTTTGCAAGGTTCCAGACAAATCACTCCACTAATTGCTCTCAAATTTTTATACAAAAAATTAGACACCTCAAGCTTCAATTTGACATATCATGCCCCTAATTTGACCAAGAATTGCAGTGGAAATAATTTTCCCAAAAACAGACAGTGACAGCCCCCAAGTGCAGGGGATTTTGGACAGTCTGTGTTCCACGGCTTCTACAGGGAAGCGTGCTACTCTTATGGTTCTCAAATTTTGACAAGAGGTAGTTGACATCTCAAGCTTTACAATGGTGTATGGCACGTCCCATTGGACTTTTGTGGAGGGAGATATTCTCTCCCAAAGTTCACTCAAAATCTGCCATTTTATGGAAATTTTACCAGAGTCTCATTTGTTTTTTCAACATATCCCACTTTTAAAAATGTGTTATCTATCCTCAAATGGTACCTAATAAACATGGGTGGCACTCAAGGACCAGCAATGCCTTGATGCTCTTACAATCCTTCACAATTTATATCAAGTAGCTTACTTTACAACTCATCGAGTAAATTATCAAATCTTAAACCATTTCAATCATATTAATTCCTTTGCATGCATTCTTTTGACATAAAATATAAATCATATCCTAGAATAGGCCTAGTGCCCTTTCATTATATAGCATGCTTCAATATTACACAAGGTCTCAATATTATAATTTACAATACTTCATTACAAACATTACAATAACCTCAAATAAAGCATAACCAATATACAACATAATAACCTCCAAAATAAATATGGTAATTCATCAACTAAACTTAGACAAAATGCAACATAAACAAAGATGGCAATATGAATCCTAGATCACATACAATATTCATGTCCTAAGTCTAGCCTAGGCCCAATGGCCACAAAATGAAAAATAGACTCAAGCTCTCATGCTCATCCCATGGGCCTCTTGCCCGCCGCTCCAGCGCCACTGCCACTACCTGAAATAAAGTCCCCAAAACGGGGTGAGGTATACGGATATATCTCAGTAACCTAGAGGTTCTGGAGATTATTCCGCCCAATAGCTCACTTCGATGCATATCAATAATATAATACAACATTCAAAACGAGATAAAGCAATGGGTTTAGTAAAGTAGGGAAGTATAGTGAGTAAAAATACGATGAAGCTGGAATGGTCGATGCCAAAGCCACGCAACATCCGGCCTATTGGCCTCGGCATATAGCCTACGGGTTCCAATCCAAGAAAGTGTTCCCAGAACATCAACCAAGGCACCCTCCATCCATATACACCCGAGACTTTCTTAGTGTGCTCCTCAACGGATAACACACCATGACCCCAGGTCAATTGGAACTCCCTCATGGAGACCTATCTAGTGGAAGTCCGTAACTCCCGAAGGGAACAGTCTACTGACTAGAGACACGGTACATCCTATGTACCACTAAACATACAATAATGCATGAACATGTTATACTATATTATCCACATACACCTTCAACCACTACCCTCAAGGGGCATGGTGGAGCACACACGGGGATTAAACCCCAGTACCAAGGGATTATTTGATTAATCTCCTTCACTTACTAGCTCCAAATCACAGTACCACTGAGCTTGGTTCACAAGAAATGCCTACACATAGGTCATTCTCAATCCAATTATAGTCAACCAAAAGCATACACATGATTATTCAAGTACTCATGCATATTTTCATAACAACTTACCAAAATCCCTTTGGTCAAGAACCAAAGGCAACCCACCAAGCTCAAAGCTCCAAGTTTACGTCCGTGGGAGGCAACCTACAATGATCACACAAGGATCATCAATACAAGGTGCAATTAAACAAGGTTACAAGCACCAAAAACATCCCCCCCCCACATTGCACAGGTTCGGCCAATATGGCCCAAATTACCAAACATTTTCTTAATTATTTTTCAAGGTTCCCATTGTTTCCTAAGTTCACCACAACACCACTTTAAGTTCTTAATTCCATAGGAAACCATCATAGCACCAATTTTCCTTAGTTTTTCTCTAATGGCCAAATCATACCCACACACATCACTTAATTATTTTTCTTCCAATTCAATGCTTCAACTCAACACACCACCCATCTAAATACCATTTCCAATTAAACAATTTTTGCATCATCAAGCCCTACATACCCTACATTGGCCGAATTCTAGGGGCATGCATACCAAGGGTTTTCCATTCCAATTCAACACTTCCACACACCATACAATCCTATAATTAACTCATACAAACACTCCACAACTCAATTACACCATCATCCAACATATCAATTTCACAAAGTGATGACATTCCAACTCAAATTTTCCTAAGTTATCAACCAAATTCATCAATAATTTTTATGCTTTCTATCACTATAAAACATCATTCTAAGCCACTTTTATCTAATACATAATTTCAATTTGAGCTTTCTAACTACATCCCTCAAGCAATTTAGCTCTAGGGTTCATAAATTTTGATCCATCAATCCAACCAATCAAAAGTGTGGAAACTTACCCACAAGCTTGGCCTAAGACTCCTCCAAGTGATATCCAAGCAATGACTTGAACACACAACTCAAGAACACCAAATCTCCTTCAATGGCCGCGGTGAATATGGGGAATTTAATTTAGAGAGTTTCAAGGCTAACCAATGGGTGGGTTGTGTTTGGATGATGATTTCCTTCAACTTTGGTGACAAACTTTGTTGGATTTGAATGAGTTTGGAGGGATTGAAGTTTTGAAACAAAACTTGGTCTTCAATGGTGGGGGGTGCAGGTTTTGGAGAGAGAAAAGGGAAAAGGATGAGTGAATAGTGCCATGGAGGTGTTGTCATATTGTCACTTAAGTGGGGTGGGTCCCACCGCCACCTCAAGCGATTCGAATTAATTCAAATCTCCCGCTTATTCCGCTAAACGTCCATAATTTCATAAACTATTTAGAAACTCTAATTTTTAACAATAACCATTGTCCTTGATCAGATGGATCCAGAGTTTTCCAGTCGTTCGGAGAAATCGCAGTTTTAAGCTATTATGCGCGTTGTGGGCACGCTTCCCGAAACTCTCTAATTTTCATCAATTTTGACCAGAAATCATATTTCCTAGTCTTATATATCATTTATAACTTATATATCATTTATAACTTATATCCAAACCTAAAGCTCAAAATTCATTCGACGCGCTTTACGGTGCAACTGTACTGCGGTATTTTTACCTGGTGCAACTACTCGTGTAAATCGCGAAGGCTTACTTGAGTAAATTGTTCATCAACATTTACTCGAGTAAATCACTAACTATAACACAAACAAAACATTTACTCATGTAATGTCCTGTTTTACTTGGTTAAGTTACATAACTGAACCACTAATTAATGCAATGCTTGATCCAATTCAATTCTAAATGGTTCAAAGAATGTTCTAACATATGAATGAATATGTCTAGCCTCTGTATAACAAATTTTCATGTGTGTGTAATAATGTATGCATGATTGGACTATGCTAGTTCATATAATGCATGTGTTTGTGAACTAAGTAAGCATATTTTGACTTCTAAGATGATCTTGATATTTTGAGTTTCTTCAAGCTTTTTTAATGTTGCTTTAGTCTTTTTTTATCAATTAGGACATCTTGAACTGTCTTCCATAATATGCTTGCATGTTGAGCTTCCTTGTGTTTTATTATCGTCAAAACTTAAGTTTTTACACTTTGTAACCTTTAGGGTTCAACATAGTCCACTATAAATAGAGAGCACGGTAAATAAAGTCTACATCTCATTTAATAACTCTCGAAGAGTGTCAATATATTTTTGAGAGGTTGAATTTTATTTATTGAAAAATAAACATTGCAATAAAATTTAATGATAAATATTATTAAAATGAAACACGATTACCTCCATTGTAAATTAAGAGCATAATAAATAAAGTTTACCTCTCATTTAATAATTCTTAAAATAGTGTGACATATATTTCAGGAAGTTGAATATTATTTATTAAAAAAGAACTTGATAATAAAATCAATGACAAATATTATTTAAAACTAGCACTGTTAATTCCACTGTAAATTAAAAAATAAATAAGATCTACCTCTCATTTGATAAATCTCAATGAATGTGAAGTATATTCCGAAATGTTGAATTCTATTTATTGAATATAGAACCTGGGTATAAAATTTAATAACAAAAATTATTAAAAGGAAACATGGTTACCTCTATAGTAAAATAAGAGCGAAGCAAATAAGGTCTACCTCTCATTTAATAATTCTGAAAGAGTGTGATATATATTTCGGGAGGTTGAATTTTATTTACAAAAAAAACTTAATAATAAAAGTCAATGACAAATATCATTTAAAAATTAGCTCAGTTACATCCATAGTAAATTAAAAACACAGTAAATTAGGTCTACCTCTCATTTAATAATTCTCAGAGTGTGACGTTTATTCCAGAATTAGGGGTGACAATACAGGTATTGACCTGTGGGTTGACCCGTGACACGATCCGTCAAAACGCGTGTCGTGTCAACCCACGGGTCACTAACGGGTCGTGTACGGGTTATAAAAATGTGACACATTTTTTTGTGACGGGTCACGGGTTAACACACGAGTTTGTGTGTCAACTCGTACAAGGTTATTTTTGTAATTTCCCATGAGTGATATAAAAGCTTTCTTTAGGATAGGATTATCCGTCTTTGTCTCTCTCTTGCCCACAGAGCCACACACGGTTCAATCTCATTCTTGTACGGGTGAAGAGAATAATGGGCATAACAAATGCCGTAAGGACACGGAGTCAAAAATTCGATAGCTTAGAGATATGTCATTATATTATTATTTTTATTCCTTTTTATTTTTCCATCTGCATTGTTGTGCTCATGTTCTAAATTTGATTGTTCAGGATGGTTTGAAAGAGGTTGACACTTCAATTCCAAAAGTGAGGGAAAGTATTAAATATGTGAGGGGTTCACAAGGTAGGCAAGAAAAATTTTTGACTGTGTCACTCAAAGTTCAATTGTTTCTAAGAAGGGTTTGAGGCAAGATGTTCCTACTAGGTGGAATTCAACATTTATCATGCTTAATAGTGCTTTGTCTTATAGACGTGCTTTTATGCATCTTAGATTGACTGATTCTAACTATAAGCCTTATCCATCTATAAAAGAATGGGAAAGGATTGAAAAGATCAACAAGTTTCTTCAGGTTTTTAATGATATTACTTGTATATTCTCTGGCACTAAGTATGCAACAATGAATCTGTATTTTCCCTTGGTATTTAAAGCAAACTTGACATTACACATTGCTTTGCAAAGTGATGATGATTATATTAGGGAGATGGCTTCAAAGATGTTCAATAAATTCAACAAGTATTGGTCCCAATATAGTACGATTTTGGCCATAGCATGCGTTTTGGACCCTAGGTATAAGATGAATTTTATTGAATTCTGTTATGGAAAGTTGTTTGATGAAATTTCTGCAATCCAAGAAACTGGAAAGGTGAATAGGCAGTTGTTTAACTTGTTTAATGAGTATGCAAGACATGGACCTGACCATTCTTCAATATCTTCCTCAACACAACACACACGAGGTTCAAGTGCAACCACTGATCCTAGCTTAGCTTCATTCTCAGAGGTTGCTGATGATGTCTTGAGTGTAAGTTGACATATTGTTATATCACCTTATATTTATTTGTTGCTTTATTTCTTTTTTTACTTTAACCTAGCTTCATTTGTGTTTTGTTTTTTTTTGTTTAATTTTATTAGGAATTTATGTCTTTTAATGATGTTACTGGGCCCCTAAAGTCACAACTTGAGCTATACCTAGTGGAGTCAAAGGTTGATGCAAAGCTCAAATTAGATGTATTAGCATATTGGAAGAGTAATCAATTCAGGTATCCACAAGTTGCTTCAATTGCCAGAGATATCTTTGGCATACCCATCTCTAGTGTTGTTTATGAAAGTGCTTTCAGTGTTAGGGGAAGAGTTTTAGACCAATATAGAAGTTCTCTCTCACATGATGAAGTGGATGCTTTAATTTGCACTAGAGATTCGCTTTATGGAGCCATTGGTAATATTTTTATCTTATTTATGGTTGTGATGATATTTTTGGCTATATAATT
This sequence comes from Gastrolobium bilobum, assembly GCF_033153095.1. NCBI lineage: Eukaryota > Viridiplantae > Streptophyta > Magnoliopsida > Fabales > Fabaceae > Gastrolobium > Gastrolobium bilobum. The sequence continues at coordinate 394,771 of NW_026898255.1, forward strand.
TTTTGCTCTAATTATTTTTATTACTTGTTTATAATAGATGGTGAAATTGTACCTGTGGAAGATTTTACTGAAGACTTGATGAAGGACTTGATGGTGGAGGAGCCTTAAAATGAACTTGATTCATAAACTAGTGTTTAATGGAGTTTGTGTTTAATTTAGAATATTTATTATATAATTTTATTTTGATGAGTTTGTACATTGCACTAGCTATGAGATATTTAGATTGATGATGGTAGGATGAAATTGTGAGGTTGATGATATTTGTTATATTCTCATTTGGATTATTTAAGGTTGTTGATTTGTTTTAGGTAGATGACAATTCATGAAATAGAACCCATCATGTTTTTTCTTTTCTTTTTATTTGTTTTAGTTTATTCTGTATGTTATTATTATTATTATTTACTTTAGGTGCATATTTGTGTCACAATAAATAGATAATAAGAGAATATGGTTATTGAGAAATTTGTTGACTTCATTTACATAGAAGGAACAAAAAATCTAAAAAAAACGGAAGCTAGTCTATTTTTGATTTTTTTAATTTTCAAAAAATCTCAATTTTTTTTAAAATTTCAAATTTTGCCGGTCTGGTCATGTTGACCCGTGACCCGCAGCGGGCCGTGTCCAGGTTCGTGTTTTTTGTTCCTTTTACAAAACGTGTCGTGTACGGGTCATGTCGAGTTGTGTACGTGTGGAGCGCGTGTCGTGTCGGGTTGACCCGTAATGCCACCCCTATCCAGGATGTTCAACTCTATTTATTGAATATAGAACACAATAAAAGTTAGTAATAGATATTATTAAGTTGGGTGTAGCTCAGTTGACAACACAAGTAAGCTGAGTACAGTCAAAATGAATTTAGGTTCAATTTTCATCACATATATTTTTGGGAAGAGACAAGGAGCTTTAACTATGACTAAGCCCCGACTCAGGATTAGTCGGGGCCGACTCATCTCAAATAGATAATTAGGGTTGATAATTTTTTTTAATAAATATTATTAAAGAGAAACACCATTACTCCATAGTAAAATAAGAGCATAGTAAATAAGGTTTATCTCTCGTGTAATAATTTTCAAAGAGTATGATGTATATTCCGAGAGGTTGATTATTATTTATTAAAGAAGGAATCTCACAATAAAAGTCAATGACAAATATTATTAAAAAGAATCACGCTTACCTCCATAGTAAAATAAAAACACAGTAAATAAGGTATGTCTGGTTGGGTATGGCTCATACTTCGCATGCTGATGAAGGTCTTAGTTGTCGGGGTCAGCAGAAAGGCAACTGGGGTCCGGGGGGCAGCGCCCCCAGGCCCGTAGAGGTTAGGTACTGTTGCGGGCCTCTGTTTTATTGTAATTTTCTTAACAGTTTGGGCTTGGGCTCATGAATAGCTGTTGTTAGGGTTTTGTAATTCTATTTATATTTGCCTTGTAAATCGAGAGACTTGTAACGAGTGGCGGTGGGGTAAATATAGTACAGACAAGTTGAACGTAGTCTATATTAGATGAATCAGGGTAAATCGCTGTGTCAATTTCTCTACTCTTATCTCTTTTTCTGTTTTCTCGATTTTGTGTGATTGTCGATGTCCAACATGCCTCTCATTTAATAAATCTCAAAGAATGTGACATTTATTCCGGGATTTTGAATTTTATTTATTAAATAAAGAATTTGACAATAAAAGTCAATGACAAATGTTTTTTTTTTAAAGTTAGCATAGTTACGTCCATAGTAAATTAAAAACACAATAAATAAGGTCTACCTATGATTTAATAATTCTCAAAGAGTGTGACACAGGAATGTTGAATTCTATTTATTGAATATAGAAGCTGATAACAAAAGTTAATAATAAATATTAGGGGTAGGTTTTGTTTACAAACTTTTTTTGTTTACAAACTCTTACAAATTACACTAAGTATGACCGGTCATACTTTAATCATGCAGTGTACGACCGATCGCACTTAGTGTAATTTGTAAAAAAAGTTTGTAAACAGATCCTATCCCTAAATATTATTAGAAAGAAGGTGAAGGATATACTTACCACAAAAAATTTATAACTTTTACAACTAACCTAATGATCACCATTGATTTCCGTCAATCTAACGGTTATCATTTATTGAAATTAATGATTAATTAATAAATGCGACCCAATAATTTTCAATAAATGATAACCGTTAGATTGACGAAAATCACGGTGATTACGTTGGTTATAAAAGTGATAAAAATTTTTTGATTGTAAATATACCCTCCTTATAGAAAGAATCGCAATTACCTCCATAGTAAAATAAAAGCATAGTAAATAAGGTCTGCCTCTCATCTAATAATTATGAAAGAGTGTGACATTTATTCCGAGAGTTTGATTTTTATTTATTAAATAAAGAATTTGACAATAAAATTTAATGACAAATATTTTAAAAAAAACACAGTTACGTCCACAGTAAATTAAAACACAATAAATAAGGGCTACCTATGATTTAATAATTCTCTCAGTGTGACATATATTCCGGAATGTTGAATTCTATTTATTGACTATAAAAGCTGATAATAAAAGCTAATAATAAATATTATTATAAAGAATCACGGTTACCTCCATAAGCACAGTAAATAAGGCCCGCCTATCATTTAATAATTCTGAAAGAGTGTGATATTTATTCTGAGAGTTTGAATTTTATTTATTAAATAAAGAATTTGACAATAAAATTTAATGACAAATATTTACAAAAAAACACAGTTACGTCCACAGTAAATTAAAACACAATAAATAAGGGCTACCTATGATTTAATAATTCTCAAAGAGTGTGACATATATTCCGGAATGTTGAATTCTATTTATTGACTATAGAAGCTTATAATAATAATTTAATAATAAATATTATTAGAAAGACTCACGATTACCTCCACAGTAAAATAAAACACAATAAATAAGGTATGCCTCTCATTTGATAATTTTCAAAGAGTGTGACATATATTCTGGGAGTTTAAATCTTTTTTATTAAATAATGAATTTGACAATAAAAGTCAATGACAAATATTTTTTTTTAAATAGCACGTTATGCCCACAATAAATTAAAAACACAAAAAATAAGGTCTATCTCTCATTTAATAATTCTCAAGGAGTGTGATGTATATTCCAGAATATTGAATTCTGTTTATTGAATATAGAATATAACAACAAAAGTTAATAACAAATATTATTGAAAAGAAACATGGTTAGTGAAATAAGAGCATTTTAAATAAAATCCACCTCTCATTTAATAATTCTGAAAGACTGTGACATGTATTACGGAGATTGAATTTTAATTAATAAAAAAGGTTGATAATAAAATTCAAAGACAAATATTATTTAAAAAATAGATTGTTACCTCATATTAATTAATAAAAAAAATTTCATTGATTGACACATTAAATAAAAAGAGAGAATTGTAAATATATTCTTTTGATTTCTGCTTTTAGTAACCAACGGTAATTATATCTGCAATAATGTTTATAAACACATCTGAATAAGAAAATATTGCATAAAAGTTACGGTGAAAGATATTCATATTATGCGTTCCATGTCAACGGTCAATGGATAAAGATTTAGGAATAACGTGTCTCCATGAAGATGAAATCTTAACCTAGAAAGTAATCACAAATATGACATATAGAACCTTTACATCTATTGAAATTTTACAATCACAATAGTTAAAATCTTAAAAATAAATAAATAATAAATTGTATGTCTCAAAATCGTCACAATTTTCCATGTAAATAGTGAAACCAAAGAACAAGCTCGCATAGCTACTCTCGATCTGAAGAGAGAGCACCTCGCTCTTTTGGTCTCCAAAATGTGAACAACTTGTGACACCTGTAAATTTTATGGAACGGCTCTTTAAGACTATTTTTTTATTTTCAAATTTAAATTCAAAATTTCTGATTAAAAAAAAAAGAAAAATATTTGTTTTAAAAAAAATATATAATGGTGTCATTTTAAGTCAGAAAAATATAACTTAAATTTTTTATTTAAAATTTAAATTTAAAAAAATTATTTATTTTCTTTTCTACAATTTTTATTACTTATTTTTTTCTCACTTAAAATAACATAAATCTATGTCATTTAAAAACACAAATACTAAATCCAAACACTAGAAAATACATTTTTTTTATCAATTAAATCAATAATTAATAGAACATGTAAGTCAACTTTAATTACAAATAGATCAATCTCCAAATATTTTTTTATTCATTAATCTCCTTATATGTTCTAAGGATTTTATTAATCTCATGCAACACAAGAAAATCTCTCTCATGTTATAGAGACAATTATGTGTGGAACTCATTCACTTATAAAAAAGAAAAATAAATAAAAAAGTAACTCAAAAATTAATATATGTGTAAGAGAGAAAAACACTCTCCTAAAATATTTTTTTTCATATTCATTAAAAATGACATAACTTTGTGTCATTTAAAATGACAAACATTTTTTCTATTTAGGGTCTAGTGTTTGTAATTTTAAATGACATAACTTTGTGTCATTTTTAATGAAACTACGTCGTTTTGGTGTGTTTTGTCATTTTTTCTAGTTTATAAAATTAGAAATAAAAAGAAAATAGAGGAGAGAGAATGTTAAAACACACCAAAACGACATAGTTTCATTAAAAAAAGACACAAAATTATGTCATTTAAAATTACAAACACTAGACTCTAAATAGAAAAAATGTTTGTCATATTTTAGATGACACAAAAGTTACAAACATTTTTTCTATTTACTTATTGATTTTCTCATTCTCCGTGTAGAAACAAGCAACAGTGAATAGATAAACCATAAGGCCTGTTTGGTAAATTCACAATATTGGTTCGCCGTCTTAACTCAAAACAAGGTTCGCTCTAACCGCCAGTTTCCAAACAATCTATGGGGGCGGGAAGTGGATCCAAATACTGCTTTTCTTTTTCTTTTTCTTACTTTTTTTTCTCTCTCTCTCTATTTTCTCTCTCTTCTTTGCTTAGGATTTCCAATAACGTTGTGCTTGTCAAAGCATTATCCCATGCTATGTAGCCCATGGTTTTTTCTTTCTCTCTCTCTCTCTCTCCAAATATATAGAATCCAATCTCAAACTTTTTCCCAACCTTTTTTATCATCCCCATAAACCTCATCCTCTAACATATACTTTTTTTTTTCTTGGGTCACTTTTGCACTGTTACTACAAATATCAAAGATCTTCTTCTTCTTCTTATAGTCAACCATACCTATTTCATTTTTGGACTCATACCCAGTTCAGGAAACCTTTAAAAGTTTCCTTTTTTACAATTTTTGAATCCTGATATTTAGTTTTTTCCCTGTATGTGTTGTTGTCAATTAAAACAGATGAACCAGGATTAAACTTGGTTGTTCAACTCCAAGGACTTTGAAAGTACTTGATTTTGTGAAAGGACAAAAGGGTTATTATTCAGTGATCACATATGAAGGAAGATAGTGGTGGTGTCTCATTGGAAATGGAGGGTGGAAGAGAAAGAGTAATTGCACATGTTAACAAGGTTGGTTATGTGAAGAGGGTCATTGCAAAAAAGACGAAGCCTTATCGAAGGGTTAAGAAGATAGAGCCTAAGGTTCCAAAGGCACTTAAGGAGCTGTTTGTCTCATGCAAGGAAACATTCAAAGGCCCTGGCACTGTTCCTTCACCACAAGATGTTCAGAAACTGTCTCATATTCTTGGTATGATTTCTTTGATTTTTTTTTTGAGTCTGAAATTGATGTGCTTGGTTAAGAAAATTGTAATTTGATCTATTGTTGTTATTTCTATATAATCACATTTTGATGTTAAAAAAGTTTTGAATCATGAATTTGAAATATGTTTGGAATTTGAGATATTTGCTTTTTGTGGCTGTGAATTCTGATGTATTTTTCCCAGAATTACTAAGAAATCTTCCAACCAAATTGTTTTCTTAATGTTATTTGGGTGTGCCAATTCATATCGCTGGGTGGTGCTTTCATTTTGGCTTTTGCACCAAATTAGAGGTTCAATTCATTTTCTTTTTTCTTTGATAATTTCAATTCATTTTCTTTACGTCACATTGTCTTTTTATATTTATTTTTAAAATTTTATTTATGTACATTTTGCTTCATTCGAAATTGATAATATAATAGTGTATTGGGAAAAGTATTTCTACGGTCGTTTTAGATAAGGTTATTTACAACTACTTTAAAGCTGTTCTTTTTTCGGTCATACTTAGTGAAAAAGATATAGCTATAAGATAATCTTATCTAAATTGGCCGTAGAAATATTTTTGCCAAATGATATTTACATCATTCTAGCATCTCTTAGAATGACTTATTGACTTACCGATACTTTCATTTTTCTCTTTCCGTTTTAAAAATTAAACTGAATTCCAAGTTTCAACTTTCAACGCAAGATAGAGAAAAGAAACATCTCAATGAGCATTTATTGTTCATGAAAATATGAACGTTTGAGAACAATTTTCCTGGGTAAATAAATGCATACCAATTGACTCTTGTCTAGAAGTGCATTCTACATACAAATTGATATGCATTTTATGCGCAAACTAATATATACAAGTTATATTCTATTAGCATATATGTAATGTATATATATTGATATATTATTTTCTTTCTAAATTCATAATTTTAATTAATCTGAGTTGTTGTTCTAATGTTTTAATAACCAGATAATATGAAGCCAGAAGATGTTGGGCTAAGTAAAGATATACAGTTCTTCAAGCCTGAAAATGTTGTCAAAGAGAACCAAAGGGTCACATACACAACCATGTACAAGAGTGATAATTTCTCTGTAAGTTTTGCAATATCTAATTTTAGTCATTGTTCTTCACCAATGCAATTGCTAGCTAGATGTACTTAATTTTAAGGGTGCTTTTTCTTTTACAAAATGCAGCTCTGCATCTTTTTCCTACCTGCAAAGGGTGTCATTCCCCTTCATAACCATCCAGAAATGACTGTTTTCAGTAAGCTTCTATTGGGAAAAATGCACATTAAGTCTTATGATTGGGTTGATCCTGAGATCTCTCACAATTTGTTGCAGCAACCATCTCAATGTGTGTATTTAAATCTCTATTAGTATCACCAAATTAAATGAACCTTAATATATTAGTTTTTGGAATTTGACCCCTTACACTTGATGTTTTTGCAGTGAGATTGGCTAAGTTAAAAGCTAACAATGTTTTCACAGCACCTTGTGATACTTCAGTGCTTTATCCAAAGACTGGTGGTAACATCCATGAATTCACAGCCATAACTCCATGTGCTGTGCTTGATGTCATTGGACCTCCTTATTCCAAAAAAGATGGCAGGGATTGCTCCTACTACAGAGATCACCCTTATACTGCTTTTCCAAGTAAGCTTTACTTTAATTGTCCACAACAGTTATTTAAGGAATTATCACTAAGATACCATATACATTGGTGTAAGACGTGAAGTCCTATATTCATTAGTACTAACTGAGAACCATATAATTAAAAGCATCCATAACTTTAATGCGTTAAGTTTTTGGGTTGAGACTTGATGTCGAGTGAGGTGTGGCAATATGGGCGGCCCACCATATTTAATCTGTTCCGCCCCGCTTTTGAAAGTGAGTTAGAAAATTTCAACTCACCCCGTTTTATGATGGGTTGACAGATCAACCTGACTAAGATGAAAAGTTAAGAAAAATAGCCAAAGAGGGATATTGAGTGAGACGTTTTAGAAGAAATGTCTATTTTACCCAAATTATCCCATTGAGCTTTAAAAATAAAATAAAAATAACCTTCTAAATTATGTGGTTTGACAAACCCACTTCTTGTAATAGATTGTTGCTTAGTCCATTAATGATGACCATCAATATATTTATATAGTTTATGCAACTTGCAAGTCTATTTTTCTTGTTTTCCCCAACAGGAAGCTTTTACTTCTAAAAACATAAACAGGGCCTTCAAATGTTTCTATTGTGAGTGAATGAGGCAACCATAAAGCTGTGATCTCACTTGGCTCAGTAATTTTGTAGTATTGAATTTGGAAAACAAATGAGCCTAGTTAATATTTAGGTTTAATTGGTCATATTTAATTCTTTTTTCTATCATCTAATTTTGTGTCACATGAGGTGGCAGCTCTTGATTGGATCCAATTGGTCTAAATTAGTAAATAAGAATTTACATTATTCTTGAGTCTCAGACCATTAATGATTTTTTAATCCTGCAGATGGAGATTTTGCTAAGGTGAAAGAAGAAAATGATAGTTATGGATGGTTGGAAGAGATTGAGATGCCAGAAAATTCTCAAATGGATGGGATTGAGTACCGTGGTCCTCCAATTATAGAGAGTGCCCTATAGATAAGATCAACATTCAACATGTATTCAATAGGACACCCTCTTAGCTGTTCTTACTGTGCATACCAAAGGCATATACAAATCCACCATCCCTCTACCTTTTTCTCCACATTCATGAATATTGGCATGTAATGGTTTTTGTTCTCTAGTGCTTAAATTTTACTATTTTGGAACTAAAGCTCTAATATGATCTTTTTTTTTTTTTTTTGCCAGTTGGTATATTGTAGCTTTTATAAAATAATATAACGTTAAATATGAGGCTGATTCTAAAGAAAAGAAAAACTATGGGCTTAAGTTTGCTGAAATGTCAAGCAGTTTTGATTCTTCATTTGGCTTAGTTCCAGGTTGTGTGATCTAAGTTGTGTAAACTTGACCAAGAATTTGGAAACTAGTGGTGAATAATGTTGACTTGTTTAAGGAAACCATTATTGTTGGAAACATTTCCAAAGAAAGGGTCAATGGTTTACATTTCTCGGGATATTTGTGGTTAAAGTTTTCTATCCGAGCTTTTTTTTTAGTCAGAAGTTACTTTTTTTTCTCAAAAAAAGCACTTTTATTTTAAAATGTGTTTGGATGCTGCTTCTAAAAAAAGCAGAAGTTATAAAAAAAGTCAAAAACTTACTTTTTTTAGAAGTTAAAAATTTTAGTTCTCAAAAAAACAAAAGTCAAAAGCTAATTTTTTTTTTCAAAAAATAAATATTTTTAACTTTAATAAAAAGTACTTTAAAGATAAGTAGGGCATAAAAGTAACTTTTTTTTAAAGGCAATTCAAATGCACTCTTAATTTCAAAATTAAATAGTATTCAAAGAAAAGCTTCAGGGAAAACTTAGTTAAATTAATTTCATGTACATACAGCTTGAGAGTTTAAAGTTTTTTTTGTGTGATATTATTCATGCATTATATTTTTATACCTATCCTTTATATTTATTTTTATTTGAGAAAAGGGAAATCAAGAGAAGGAATGCTCTCTTTTTAAAGAAAGTGTAAAATAACACGCTTAAATAATATTATCGGATAAGTTATTTTACCTTTTTTTTTTATGTTTACCTTCGCCTATCACTCTCTAATACTTTTAAACAGTGTTTTAAAACCCGACTCGGATTGGCCGAGTCGACCCGGGACTCGGTGACCCGATTGGTTCCCCGGTCCGAGCGGGTAGTTGGACCGCTTCTGCAGTCAACCTGAATTGGACCGGTTGACCCGGCCGAAACCTGGCGACTCGGTGACCCGGGTTAGACCGGTTATTCCTTTTTTTTTTTTGGTAATTTTTTTTTTGTTGACAAGAACTCTTGAATTAAATCATATTCATATTTTATGATGAATATGATTAAAAGTAAGGTGAAAATAATAAGGTATTTTAGATTAGTGCAGTTCGTTTATGTAATTTAGTTGCATCTTATAATGATCTCATGAAGTTAAGTGGTGATAAACACTGATAGTCTCATGATCTCATCTCAATGGTGAACACTTTTTTTTAGTGTATATTTCATGCATACTATTTGTTATCTTGATAACGGTGACACTTTTTTCTTAGTGTATATTTCATGTATACTATTTGTTATCATGATTTAATTTATCCGTATCATGTCAAACACAAAATGTGCATTTAACTTATATTGTAATTTTAATCCAATATTAGGATATTGTCTAGAGCTAGAAGCTTAGAAGTATATAATATTTGCTATCATTGAAAATTAATTTATTTTTTGAAGCTCATTGATAGTTTTCTTTTGTGAATTTTTATTAATATAAGTAATATTTTTATATTTTTAATATGTGAACAGTAAATCCGGTTCAACCCGGTTGAACCAGTGACCCAGTACCTTGACCGGTCCGAGTTTTAAAACACTGCTTTTAAATTAGAATCTCAACTACCTTTATCATTTCTCTCTCATATTAAGATTCTGATCTAACAGTGTTGGAGAGTGAAAGACAAATGTAGGCAGAAAAAGAGGTAGGGAGAATAACATATACCTATAAATATAATTGTCCAACTAGTTTTATAACCCATTGCTGTTGGAAATCGACACACATAAATCTCAAAACAAAAAAGAGAAAGAGAAGAGAAATTAGACACAGCGATTTACCCTGGTTCATTCAACGTAGACTACGTCCAGCTTATCTATGCTATATTCACCTCACCGCACTCGTTACAAGTCATTCAATTTACAAGGAAATATAAAAGAATTTAGAAAATCCTACGTCCAGTTGACTTTCTGCTGGCCCCACCAACAAAGACTATTATCAGTATGTGAAGTATGAGTCATACCCAACAGTTGCAGAGATTGTTAAATGATTAGCTTATAAATTTATCAAATGATTAATACAAAATAATATAAAATATAAATTTGAGTAATTGCATGTTAGATTTAGTTAATTTTACATTATCAATATTGATATTCTAAGATTGAGAGTTTTAGAAAAATAATCAAACGTAGTATTTCTTAAAATATAAAAGGAAATTTCTTTAAATCAAAATAATATCCAATTTATGGTTTTTGAAAAAAGAAAGGACAGTTATATTTACTACCACTTATCTTTACTATCAATTTAATTATATCAAGATATCTTTGATCAAAATTACATTAAAAAATATGATGCAATATCTAATAAAAAAAGCAGTTTTAACATTAGTAGTGAATTTGCAAAGACTCTACTTGCTACCGGAAAGCATATTCAAGTGGTCCATACGATAGGTGCGGTTTTGGTTTTCTTTGCACTAGTGCAGATATATGATGGGAAATTTTGTTGGAGCAACTTCGCATGAGCTTTTGAAAAAAAAAAGACTTTTTATGAATTATTTTTTTTTTAAAAGAATTTTTTTAAAAGGTAAAGTTGTTTTATGTTTGGATGCAATATTTAAAAAATGTATTTGAGTAAAAATGTTATTTAGATGTTAAAATAAAAAATATTTTTAAGTGTAAAATTATTGTTGTGTCCTTTCCTCCTTGTGTATTATGTTTCTGTTGTGTGTTCTGAAGCAAAGGAAATTATTCCAACACAAAAAGGAGATCGAAAACTATGTTCTATGAAGTACCGACACTTCAAAAACCCTGACGTGTCGTGTCCGATACTTCCCAACACTCTCCGACACTCCAACATGCGTTATAGAAATTTTAAAAAAAGTTCAAAGGTTGCGTTGCGTTGAATTTTTAATTTAAACTATTAGATTCGTAGGATTATGATTATCATTTTATTGAATTTAATATAAATATTTAGGATATATTATGTTTTTTTGCAAAATTTATGAATATTATAAATTTAGCGTCATTTTTTTGTTAAATTATTGAATATTAAATATAATATACACTACATAATTAAAAATATTATTTAATATCAAAACGTGTCCTAACGTGTCAAAATCTAATATATTTTAAAATTAACGTATCGGGATGTCGTGTCATATCATGTCACGTGTCCCGTATCAGTATAGGTGCTACCTAAATTATGTCACGGTGAATGAATTATTCGAAGCCCTGTTTTTAACTTCCATAATCCCGCGAGGTAAATGACGATGACGGTGCCCAGTTGGTGGTACTCCTACCGTACACTACTATCCATCCATCACCATCACTATCTTCCTAAAACGACATCACATCCATCACGTCCTTCCTCATATTCAAAGCCACAGTTGTAGCTTCCTAAAGAAAGGTAATTTACTCTCCCATCTTTTTTCTTCTCTTACTCTCTTTCCATTATTTTCCGTTATCAACCCAATTTTCCCTTTGGATTGTAATATGCTTGTTCCATTTTATGATTATTTGTTGAGAATTTTATATTTTGTGCCTGATTTTGAAATTTTATGTTGTTATGATCTTTTTTTTTAGAGTTTTGTGTTTGATGTCTGATTTTGTATTTATGTTTCGGGGGTCCATTCCATGAGGCACTTTGTGTTAAAGGTGGTCTGAACTTGAAGATGAAAACGAAGATGTAAACAAAAGAAAATAAAGAACGAAAGATGTCTAATGAACTGAGAGGTAAACCAGGATCATTCATCTGCTTTAATCTTCTCCTTCTCCTAAAAGCCAAAAATTCTAACTTTTGAATAAAAGTCAAATTTTAGCTTTTTATTGACTTTTGTTTTTTCAAAAGCAATTATCCAAACAATCAAAAAATTCCAAAAGCATTTTTTTTTATAAAAAAAATAGCTTTTGAAAAAGTAGAAACCCATCCAAACACCCTCTTAGAGGCACATCTCTATGTTTTATTTCCCCTTGTTTGTCACAGCCACCAAGTTAGGATTTCATCAGCTGGACAATAGAATGCTAATCAAATAAAGAATAAAAAAATTTATGATATAAATTTAAGTAACTAATGTGAGAGTTAGGATACCAAAAAAATTGTCAAAATGGATCGGCATGTATCATTAGGCTTAGCCCATGTGGGCTAGGATAAAAAGACCCATAATAATAAAGATTTTCCGGGCCCAAAAGTCCAATGGGCTAGAATTGATCCGCGAGCTATTTAAATTTCAAAAAGAATTATTTTTTTATCAATTCAATATATTTGAAATTATTTTAATAAATAAATATTTAAATGTAAGCAAAATATTAATTGTTGGTAATTTGATTTTTTTTAATGAAATAATATTTGCACATAAATGTACAAGAAAATATATAAGCAAAATTTTAATTATTTTTTCAATAATCCTTGAACAATTGGTTTTATATTAAAAAAATTAAAGTCACTACTTATTATATCACGGAATAATGATATTTATTATTAAGTAATACTTAAAGTAATTTTTTTTTATTATTTAGTAAATTTTTCAGTAAGGTGAAAATTTTAATGGTTTGATTTTTTAGTAAAAATTAGTTAAACAAGACTTTGTATAGCCCTCTCAACTTTTTTGCTGTACCAACGATCAACTTTTTATTTTATAGATTTTGTTAATAAAATTTTGACTATTGATTTGTTATTGAATGGATGTGATTCATCACAAGACATGATATAGTAAATTAGATATGAGACTATCCATTTTCATAAGACTTATTCCTACATGCAATATTAATTATTAATTATATATATATATATATATATATATATATATATATATATATATATTTTAACATTTCAGTGTTGGATTCAAATTTGGACAACTCAAACAATGTAATCTATATTTTAATACAAGTTTATCTCTTTTATATTATTTAAATTTTGATATAAGTGTATTTTTTTAATTATTAAATTTATATATATTAACTTTATTGTTAACTTTATTGCCAATATCATATAATAATGAATAAAATATAACTATAAATAGAGAAGGAAATAACTTTCACTTGAAATAATTTAAAACAATAACTAAATTAAATAAATAAAATTCTTATTGAATTATTAATATATATATATATATATATATATTCTATAAATTATATATATCAAGTATATTTTTATTATTATATTATGTTTATGATTTATTTTATATTTATAAATACTTAAACTATATATATTAAAATAATAGAATTTTTGATTAATTTTTTTTTGACCTATGTATAAGTCCCAACCCAACCTGCTAAATCATTTGAATTTTTGGGGTTAAGGTTAAAGGGTTTAGTGAATCAATAATTTTCAAAATTTAGGAAAGGATACTTTTTAATAAGTTTTTGTTATCATGGTGATACTTGAATCGGTTGTGATTAGGGTTGGCAAAACGGGCCAACCCGGCTCGACCCGGCCCAACCCGCATTCAGCCCGAAAAAAACGGGTCGAGTCGGGTTGGCTCGAAAAAAAAAACGAGCCAGAAAACCCAACCCGGCTCGACCCGAGCCGGGTTAGGGTTGGCTCGCGGGTTGACTCGATAATCAGCTCGCGGGTTGGCTCGGAAAAAAGCTCACGGGTTGGCTAAAAAAAAGCTCACGAGTTAGCTCGAAATGGTGCCAGTGAGTTGGCTCGTGGGTTGGTTAGCTCGAAATATTGGCTCGCGGGTTGGCTCAAAAATTTTAATTTTTGTGGTTTGTTCTCCTGTATATAATTATCAAATTATCAACACTGCCAAATCTATTGATTGCCTAATGGATAATGGTGTAAAGACAGTAACTAATAAAACATAACCAATAAATTAAGAAATCCCAACATAGCAGCAGACAAACACATTACAAAATAAAAATTGTCCTATGAGTTCCCATGGCCAATACAGTACAATAACAAAATATAAACATCCAAAAGTACACCATCATCATTAGATCATCTATAAAGTTTCATGACTATTAGATCCCCGTGAAGAAGCTAATATATGAGAAATACCATCTTCATCATCATCATCATCTACAAAACACAAACCATAAAATGTAAATAATCAATTAAGGTTACAATGACAAATGAAAAATGAAATTTTAATTGCATTGAAAATAAATAAATTACCATTGGCAACAAAACCAGCCAACCAATTGCGGGTACATACCAAAGCTTCAACATTCTTTGACAACAACTTATTTCTATATTTGTTAAGCACACGTGATCCAATGCTAAAAGCAGATTCAGATGCCACAGTGGTAATAGGAATGCTTAACAAGTCACGAGCCATTAATGATAGACTCGGAAAACGACAACTATTATCCTTCCACCATTGCAATGCATCTAAACTATTCCACCTGTCAATAACCATTACAGGCGGCTCCTCTAAATAAACATCAAGTTCAGATTTTCCAGTATTTATTGCTTGGTGTTGAGTGTGCAAGGTCAATTCCTATCATATTTGAGAAGTGCAAAAACATAATAATCGAAGTAAGTAAGTACATGCATAAATAAAGGCGTGAAAATGAATACGATATAACATAATTAAAGCTTTTTGCTAAACATGAACTTACATCCAATATCTCATCATCCCATCCTCTCAATTCCATTGACCCTTGACTTGAAGAGTGGGTGTTATCTTGACTTTGATCAATGTTAGTTGATGAATTAATTTTTACATAATTCTCAAAGAGCTTATACACGTTTGCCTTTATATTTTCCATCTTGTCATCATGTGTGTAAGCATCAATCTTTCTATGACAAAAAGATAATGTAGTAAACTTAATGCGAGGATCAAGAATAGCTCCTAATGAAAGCACATCACTATAATCTTCCCAATATTTTTGAAACTTATCCATCATCTTATTAGCCATGCTACTTACAACCACATCTTCATCATTACTCATACGAATGAGAACCCGTTGAATTTTCCAAACTTGTAGAAAATACAAGTTAGAAGTAGGATAAGAAGTGCCAGACATCAAATTAGTGATCTCACAAAATGGATGCAAGAACCGACAAAGAATTTCCAACCTATTCCACTCTTCTTCTGAAGGATAATACTTGTAATTTCTATCACTCAATTGGAGAATTGCTAACTCACGCTTGAATTTGAGAGCACGATTAAGCATTTCATAAGTGGAATTCCATCTAGTGGGTACATCTGCTATCAATGCAGTTACAGTTTTCTCTCCACCAACTTGTTCAATGCACTCCTTAAATTTGATCATTCTTGATTCTGTGCCTTTTATATATTTAACACTCTCTCTAATCCGAGTCAAGGCATCATTTGCAACTTTTACTCCATCTTGAACAATCAAATTCAATATGTGTGCAGAACAACGCGCATGAAAAAACTTCCCATCACATAACAACAATTTTTGCATATTCAATTGGTTTCTCAAACCACTAACCATAGAGTCATTTGCAGACGCATTGTCCAAAGTAATGGTAAAAATCTTCTTCTCTATGCCCCATTCCTTTAACAAACCAAGTATCTTATGAGTCAATTCAAATCCAGTATGAGGAGGAGGCATATGACGGAAGGCAATAATTTTACTATTCAGCTTCCAATTGACATCAATGAAATGGGCAGTTAAGCAAACATAACCCTCAGTATTACAAGATGTCCACAAATCTGAAGTTAAGCATATCCTACTTTGAATGCTACCAAACATCTTTTTCAACTTCATCTTGTCTCTCATTTGCAAATTTAAAACATCTTGTTTAAGAGTATTTCTAGAAATGCCAGTCCAATCTGGATTCAAGTAATTATGGAAACGCTTGAACTTTCTATACTCAGCAAAGTTAAAAGGTTGGTCATGTTCAATAACAGCTTCAGCATACATCTCACGTGCTACCTTCATATCTATTTTTATAGCCTTCATTTTACCTTGCATGTCCAATATGACTTGACCAATATCTTCATGTTTAATTTGTGTGCATTTATCAATGTGACGGTTTAAAGTAGACGTACCACAAGTCTTACTGTCAATCTTGTACTCTGTCTTGCAACCATTGCATCTTGCCTTTTCATTCCCTTTTTCTCCTATTATTGTGAAATGTTTCCAGCAACGAGCTTGCCTTTTCCTAGGCTTTTTAAAAGCAGGTCCTTCTTCAACTTCTTCCAATTCATCACTTCCTGCATCAGCATCATTGCCTTCTTCAAGCATCACCAAGCTTTCCCTACATCAAAGTTAAATATAAAATTACTATAGCGTGGAAAAGATAATTTAAACTAAAACAGATTTTAAAAAAATTGAAGAATATTAACCTATTCGAATCAGCCATTTCAGAGACTTCAAGTCGAAGATAAGTAAAGGGCAGGATCAATAATGATCTGTCTTCCTCTTTGGTTCCTGACCATATAAACAACTCATCAGCTATATCAGCTACAAGCATTAGACAATCCTAATCCAAGCTACAAGCATATAGTAAGCTACTTTATCCATACAGTCCCTCAGCAAGAAGGTGGCTTAGAAAGTTCGCCTAATATCCTAAGCTACTTTATTTTAAGGCATCCAACTAACTCTATTCTTTTTCTTTTTTTATCAAAGAAGAAATTCACTAAGAATAACTTCTACAAACTGTAAAGAAAAATAAGGGGTATTAAGTGAGGCAACAAAACAATAAGGGGTCTCAGATTAAGGGGTATTATTTTTCCTGATGTATTCATTGGTGCTATAATTTATCTGTATAGTTGAACTTGTTCTGATACATCAATGTATATATTCCAGATATATTGTTTGTCATGCAACATAGGATATTTTATAATATGTTGAATTGCCATGATATAGCAGCTACAGAGCCCTTATAATTTTAAGCCTATCTAGTAAAAATTTACTTTTAACAGAACACTGGCCTGTTCCAGATAATTTTGATTTTTATCTTCAGGTAATGGCAGGATGCCATGTAACATTCACCAAACCAAGTTTGTTGTTTTGGTGCCATTTAGAGGTTTGCAGGGGACCACCAGCATTTGGTGGTCAATTAATGAGTTTACAACAACCCATAATTAGTTGGAGAATCATTGTTTCTGGTTGAGTAGAAGATGTTATTAAGTTTTCAACCTGTGATGCATGGAAATAGTATATCATTATTTCATGGTATTTTCTCTTCTTAGTGGTGCTTTGAACTCTTTCTGTAACGAGCTTCACAAAAAAGGACCAAATGGTTCACTTGAATTTTATAAAGAGAACATGAAAAATATTATTCCTCTAATACTTGAATATGTACTTTGCAGTCTATTGCTGCGTTTCAATATGATTACATCATAATCATGTTGAATTGGAGACTCTGTGATTTCAGAGCTTAAAGTGTGTAAAGAGAAATATTAGTAATTGAACTAAGGAAAAATAGTGACACACATTTATACAACTTTAAAAGACCTACATGTAAAAGTCAATATCCTTCATCACTATCCAAAGATGTACTGAGGCAACAAAATTAAGGGGTATTAAGTGACTTCAACATGTTCACGAGGATAATAAGTCAATCTCTTTGTACTGCCATGTCTTTCTTAAAAGAAGAATTCATTTCAATCTTTTCAAAACAATCAAAACTGATAGGATACAGAAAGTAGGAGAGAGGAAACCAAACAAAACAATAATATGAAATGTAAGTAGCTGATCTAAATTATTAAACTGTTGCGCCGAATCCAGAAATGCAAGGAAGTTTGGTGATGGATGGTGGTTGATTTACAATAAAGTATTGTCAAAACTAATGCATAGGGGTCTCAGATTTTTCTATTAGGTAAATTATGGATTAGTTCAGTGCAATTTTAATCACAAAAGAATTTAGAATCTAATTGTGTACACATGAAACTAAAACACTAAACGTAAACAACATAGACTAAAACACTAAATATAAGCAGCTTAGCTACTTTGATTTCTGTAGCAAATTAAGGACATTTTCAGAGCAACAAAACAGAGATCGAACACTTTTGCATAACAGAGATCGAACACTTTTGCATAATACAATTTTGAGAGAGGTTGAACAGCAGTGTTTGACATGCAAGGTCGACTCCCCTTAAGATCGAGTTGCGGGATGAAGAAGAACATCATTTTTATTTTTATTTTATTTTATTCTTTTGATTTTAAGATTTTATCACCCCCAAAAGAAAAAAAAGGGGAAGATTTGAAGATTAAGACTAAGAAGAAAAAAAAAAGAAACCTGAAAACACAGAGGTGACGGTCGGTGGAGAGGAGGAGCACGGTGGCTGACTGGCTGCCAAGATCTGGAATAAAAATGGAAAAAAAAAATTAACAAAATGCAAGATCAGTAAGACAAGAAGAAAGGGAAAAAAAAACCTTAAAGTTGCGGAAGAGAGGATGTCGTCGCCCGCCGTCGCCCGTCGGTGTGGGTGGGGTGGGGGACCTGGGGTGGGGTGACTGTTGTCTGCTGGTAGTGAGCGGCGGTGAGTGAAAGTGAGAGTGAGAGTGTCTGAGTGTGACTTTTTTATTGTATTTTATTAATAAAAAAAAAGAGTAACCCGCGAGCTGGCTTGTTCAACCCGCGAGCTGGCTCGTTTGAGCTCGGGTTGGCTCGGGACGAGCTAAATCGAGCTGGCAGCTCATTTTTGCCAACCCAACCCGGCTCGTTTTATGCGGGTTACGAGCCAACCCGACGGGCTGGCTCATTTTTGCCACCGCTAGTTGTGATATCACTCATTAGGGCCCCTCTGTATATTTGGTGGATAATTGAGGAGTGCACCAACATCAAGTCAAAGAGTGATTAAAAGAGAGTACACAACTTCGTAGAAGGTACATAAAAGAAACCCGTGTTTATATATATAAAGCGATTGGAGATCGTGGGTTGCAAATCATTTGGAATAACCGCATATGGTTACATATCCTTTAACCCATATCGCGAGTCGACTATTCATGTCTAAAACATCTTTGAGGTTATTCTAATTAATTCTTGAATTTTAAATATTATTTCAATGAATGTTTTTGTTTTATTTTTCTTAAGTGATTAATAATAAATTTTCGTATGGTTGAGTCATGGGCTGGGAAGGGATGAGCGATTTCAATTTCAAGGTAGTTTGATGGCTATGTATTGTGAATTGCATTGGGAAATCAATGTTAATTTAGAGGATGTTTGGTAGAGGATAAATATTTTTGTACCAGGGAAATATAATTACTAGAAAAATAGTAGAAAAATGAGTTTGGTAGGAAAGTGAGAAAAAAGTTGTTTAGTAGGCCGAAAAATTATCGGGAAAATTGGTTTAAATTTTCTAAATCTATGTTTGGTTGAAGAAAAAATATTGATAGAAAAATAGAGTTAAATTACAACAGCAACCCTTAAGGGGCCGTTTGGTACGCATATTATGTTTGTGTACCTAGGAAAGCAACATCGGTAACAAGGAAATGCCATGTTTGGTACCAGAAAAATTGAAAGTTTCCTGAGCAACAAGTTGTCCCGTGTTTTGCTTTTTATGTGTGAAGCCATGTACGACTACCAAAAGAAATTGTCCATCGCAAATACGTCTTTCATCGTTGCCCGGGGAAGTGAAAACTGAACCGCGAAATAGATGACCGAAATAACCTTGTTTATTTACGATCTCTGAACTGATGGTACATAGTGGATTGACCTGCTAACTGGTGGAGTGAAAGACGTGTGAAAAAATGGCGCGAGTGAGTTGTGGTTGTGAAATTACTCCCTCCATTTTATGTGGTCGTAACTGAGGAGGAAGAAGCTTGTAGCTTACATGTGACTGAGGAAATCGGTATTTGTCTTGCCTTGTATGACATTTGCATGTGCATTTTGCATATTGTCGAAGATGGGTTTAGTTCTACTGAATTTTTGAATAAAATGTAATGAGGTTTCTGCTTTTCAGTGCGAGCCTACTGAGCATTCTGGGTAGCTCCTTGTTTGTTTGTTTTATTCTCTGAGCATTCTGCTAGCTGCTGGAAGTTGTTGAAGGAAGAAGTTATTTTGGTCAACCACAATCGACTTGCAAGTGAGATAAAAGAAACATCAGGTAACCAAAGTCACTTCCTATTTTTCCGAGGTTGTTTAATCCTCTGGTAATGAGTTGATTTCTCCATATTTGGGTTGTGGGTGAAAATTAATTTTTTTTTTGGATATTTGTGTTTTTTTATACTCCCATGTTCATGTGAAGGTTACATGCTCTGCTCATCAAATACCCACCACAACTTCGACTCATATGGGAAAAAATTAAAAATTGTGCTTCTCTGCTCATTATACTTGATGCTATTGAAAAAAAAAAACTATTAAACTACCCAAATAATGACACGTGATTAGTGTGTAGTTATTTGACCTTGTTGATCCTGGATGCATGTTAGAGGGTAGAAGTTAGTTATGCTCATATGTTAAGTCCTTGTGGTCCCTTGGACAACTATAGCATTAGTTGACTATGATTTAACTTTGCCTTAGGTATGAATGCATTTGTTTGATGCCTCTAATCTGCCCATGGTTTCAATGAACCATGTATTTAAGTTGTTGTAAATTAAGTTGTCTAGGTGGAGTTTCTGTGTCATTATTAAGCCTCCTAGAGTTGGCTAGTACCCTACAATCATGACGAGTACCTTGGTTAGGACCTCATCTTTGCCAACATGGTGAAGTTGTGGAGGAACAATAGAATTGGAATTTGACAGTACCATTAAAAAGATGGCTAATATTGGTGCAATTGCATTTACAAAAGATGTTTGATCTTGGTTCCGCAATATTTAGTTAAAATGACACATTATGGCTATACTTAATTGAGATTTTTGCATGAGGTGCAATTCATTTTGTGCTTTGGCAGATGCTTCATAAGGATTGCAAAAGTAGTTATGTTTTTTTTTTCTGATGCACATGACCATTCGAACCACATGCTTGTTGTAACCTGGAGTAGCATGTGAGTTATGTTTTATGCATTCAGCCATATGGATGTAAGATTACATTTAATTGCAAAAGAAATTTGTCTTATATGTGAAATCAGATGATGAATGGGATAAGTTCATTTTAAAAATGATGGCCCTATGCGCATGTTGAAATTAGTACATGATATGAGCCAACATATAACAACCTCATTATTTGCACCGAACCAATTAACAATCTGTTGCCCTCTATTTCTGGTAATTTTCATTGTGTTTATACTTTGAATCTCGTTGATCATCGTTGGATTAATGTTAATTACTTTGACCATGTTGTGTTAGATTGAGGAGATGAACACAACAATGTCGTTGAGTGTCATTATTGTTATCATTTGTCATTTGCAATATTTGAATCACCTCACTATGTTATTAGTGTGAATTTATGGTCTATTATTAGTTGATATCGAAAGAAGGAAAAGGTCAAGGAGGAGAGTTAAGTGGGATTTTTGTAGTAGGGCTTCGAACAGGGAAATTAATCTGCATAGATAATTTACCAAATTTCCATATTCATAATATCAGCAACATAGATATTCCCTGGGTCATCAATCGTTATCCCCTTTGGGTGGTTCATCCTAGCCTTCCTGAGCTTTCCATCAACATGTCCACAATATCCTTCACCAGATCCTGCCACCAGCTTCGGTCTGCTATATGCTAATGACATAAACTAACTCTTCGTAAGCTCATAAGAAAAGCTAGAGGGACATGTCATCATGCTTGGTACATAGCACATTAAAACTGATGCTAATGTCTTAAACTAACCAAGCAGGAAACACATAATGGAGTCCATATTTTTCCACAAAGAGACCAATAAACTTTGAATCCTGTTATATCCACCATATCTGTGTCAAATTCAAGCCTTTGCACCACTTAAATTTACAAAAGAATACATCATAATTCTGATTAACCACAGCAACGTAATTTGAAGAACATATTTTCACTACGTCAAACAAGCTATTATACAATATGCACACACAAACTTTATCTACAATAAGCCAAATGAAAGGTTTACCATCATAACAACGCATACCGTCAAACTACTCAACCTTTCTGGCTCCAGAAAGATAGTGAAGGTCTCCTGCCGCTTGTGGCAAGCATATTGGTGATGGCCATAGTACAGTGCAAACGCAGTAACACTGATTCAAAGTAAAATGGTCAACTTTGATCTTGTATTAGGTGATGCAATCCTACTAACTTCATACATGTGCCAAACTCATGAACGTCACTTTTCATGAGTTGGTGTAGGTCCTTTATCTTAATAAAACAACAATTATCGTTGTTGAAATGGTTACAGGAGCAGAACTGTGTAAACGAAAATTTAATCAATTGCAATCATCCGTGTGGACAAGGTTAGCTAGTGAATAAGATACAATTGCATCATGTGTGGTCATTATCCAGTCCACATTCATACTTCAAAATGAAAACCATGAAATGTCAGTTAAAAAAGATTCAAAATAAGTTAAAGTCTACATAACATGATGTCATTTTCTAATTTTACAAAAGGCACCATACCACATAATTATAATTGAAATACATAATTATAACTTACACACATATCTAGTTCTTATATAAGACAAACCCCAGTGCTAAACTTTGAGTAATACAAAAAACAACCAAAAGCTTCAACATCGTGTCCTTCTTAACGCAATTGACGCACGTGGGTTCATCAACCTGTTGGGCAAGTGGCTTCTTACACAGGACGCTTATGAAACACCTAGAGATGGGGGGTGAATAGGTGTTCTAAACTTTTTCAAAAACTTTTTGAATTCAGAAACAATTACAAAATTTTTCTTCAGTCCCTATATGCCCAAAATAATTTTTCACAATGCTAAGAATAATGTAGTAACAGAATGCGTACCTTAGCAATTTATAGAGTATAAACGCAGTAATGTAATTTTCTTAAACAAAATAGAAAATATTAATTTCCAAATACAAAAAAATAGTTCAACTGCTACAGCAATTATATCAGAACCTATAAGGTGCTACAACACTTTCAAACCAGAATCAGTGTAACTGTCAGTTTCTAAACAAAATATTCAGAAATTAAATCAGAGAGACAAGGGACACATGATATATCCTAGTTCACACCCACTAAGCCTAAGTAGGGTGCTACGTCCAGACTGAAGTAGCTGCAGATAATTTATTTATCACAAATGTACCTGTTTTACAAACACGCGTCAAACAAGCAATCAAACAAGATATCAGAAATCTTCCTAGTGCCTACACTGCTCCAAGCTCTGAGAATACTCTCAAGCCGAACCTATGAAGTTCACCAACTCCTCTCACACAAGACCTCTACTCTCCCTAGTGGATTCTTGAGGCTCCAAGCCTTCAGACACAATCTCAAGCCAAGCACAAGGTCGCCAACCCACACGGTTACACCCACACACTTAGGACAGATTTACAACACGCAACTACTCCACTTTAACAACCAATACAGAATTTTTCAGAACTGTAACAAGTGAAATAACCCAAAAATACAGTGTCCTATCATACTAAATATATCACAGTAATATCAAACTAAGCTCCACAAATTTATGCCATATGCAGAAAATTAAGCCAATGACATATGTATCAAAATCTCTAAAATTAATGCACTAAGGAGCTTGTATATTACACAATTAATTTTCTAATCCATGGACACCAAGAAATCTGATTTAAACAGAAAATTTCACAAATATAACTAGAAAAATCAGATTTGAAATTTATCTCAAAATTTCACATAAAATCAGAATTAATTCTAGATTAATCTTCTAACACAGAACCACAAGAAAATCTGAATTAAACACAATATGCCTCAATGAAACCAGAAATTCAGATTTAACATACTTAACCAAAATTCTTCAAGAGTTCATAATATAGGGTTCAAACAGAAATATTAACCAAGAATATGAACAGATTAGAGTTTACCAAAATGAAGCCCCAAAGATTTGTTTAATCTACTCCCTCAAGAAAGCCCAAATCAGCCACAAGATTGCAACCCTTACTTTTGGCTTTTCAAGATCTTTTCCTTACACACTCTCGGTAATTAAAAAAAATTAAGCGCTTTAATCCTTGAAAACTTTCTTCACAAAGACAATAGAAGAATTTTTGTGAACAGGTAGCTATATTCCTTTCTCTTCGTGTGTGCAGTAATAGAGTAAAGAGAGAAAGATTTCTCCAAATCGATTATCCAGAAAGATGGTGGTTTTGGTGGTTTTCGTATATATGAGAGAGAGAGACTTTTTTTGTTCAGATTTCTTTTTTTAAAAAAAGTAATGCACCTTTATTGTTTTCAAATCAACAACAACAAAAAAAAAACTGACCCACCCACTTGAAGCTTTGGAAAGCAATGTACTTTTTATTTAGTAAAGTAATTTTATATTAAAACCTAAAGTTACATATATATATATATATATATATATATATATATATATATATATATATATATATATATATACAACCATCATATAAGAACCGAGACTTAGTTTCTTTATATTACTTTTACTTTTATTTTTTTATTAAAACAAATTTTTAAAATGAAATTAAATGCATGAAATGCAATGATATGCATTGGAGCTTAGGTAGATACTATATGATATAATATTGTGTGTAACAAAATATCTAAAAATCCCTAACCACTTGTATCTTCAAACTCTATCTTCAATTTGAGACTTTTTGTAAACTCTTTGTCATCATCAAAATATATATTTCATGATGCATAAGAGGTCTTCAATCTCCCCCTTTTTGATGATGGCAATTTAAACTCAAATTGAGACAAGTAAGGGTTAGTAGCATAAGATATTAAAATCATGTAATCACATACTGCCCCTAAACATATGCATACTAAAAATTATTATGCTAATCAAAATAAGGTATACATATGTTCTCAAGACTTCTCAAAACTCCCACTTACAATATGCATAAACTCATAAGTTCAATTTGATGATATTCATATTTTCTCCCCCTTTGACATCATCAAAATCAATTATAGCATATAATAAGGATTAAAGATGGATAAGGCATATAACAAGTATATCATATATCCAAAGATTACCCATGTCTTGTACCAAGTTTTGATTCTTTGCAATTTTTGGGCTTATCTAAGAGATTCTTCAATTTGCTAACATCTTTGATGTGATCTTTATCTTTTCATTCATTTCCAATTTTCTCGAACACCTACAACATAATCTTCCACACTTGCCTTTCTAGTCACATTAGCAAGATCAAACATTTATCATGTAAAACATGTAATCTAGTTTACACAACAATTTTATATTTCATCAAAATTGCTAATTGACATTTTATAAAGGAAGATGTTGCAAATGAGCTTGTTGTCCTATTTGGACAGAATTGAATATAAGAGTAAAATAGCGAATTTTTCAAGTATATAGGCATGTAGTGCATGAAGTAAGCTTTCTATCCACATATAGAACATTTATATTGAACATGTATAACATAAGATGTGTTAAAAACTGTAACACCCTGTGTATACTCAGTTTGTTAACATGTCATCGTATTAAGCCATGCTTAATTTGAAATGCGGAATAACTTTTTACTTTCAATTATGACGTCATTAATATTACCAAGTTGAATTACTTAATTCATTTAAAAAACATTGTCTGTATGTAATTGCAAAAGACAGCTAACTGAAATACCTCAATATATAATTAACAGTGAGTATCTAAATCACGGAGCTACAACACGTAGTCCAGACAATATCCTGATACATTATCACAACTCGAATCTAAAATATGACATAGTCAATCTATGTGGCATGGACAATCCTCATGCTCACCAAATAAGGCAACAATGGTCTCAAATCAATAACATAACATGAAGCTAATAGCATAAAAGCAACCAACATAATTCAGCATCCAAACATAATCAACATAAGCAGAAATATCAGCTAAGCTCTGGCCTCCTGCCGCCAGAGGTCTCAACCCCCGCATTACCTGAACCAAAAAATGGTGCCCTAAACGTGTGGTGAGATCTCTGAACAGAAATCTCAGTAAGACAAGGGGTCCTTAAGGTTCTTCCACCCCAAGCTCACTTACATGTGCAATATAAGTTTAAAAGCAGTTTAACAATATAAGTTCCAAAACCAATGCAGTGCAACAGATAATCATGCCATGTGTGTTGTAACTATTCTACTGTCCAGAGAAATGCAGGACATGCGTCTACAACCCCACAATAGTACAAGGAACACCGCTTGCACCTCACCCACAGCCTCACCATCTTGTATGTCCCCACATACTCAGGCTTACCGTATAGGTGGAACACCACATGCATATCATAAAGGCACTCGCACATAAAAGCTTAATAGCATTTCAACTAAACAATACATGAAAACAACATCATGCATATAACCATCCCCCCATAAGACATGGTAGAACAAACAATGGCTAAACCGAGGACACGAAAGCTTACCTTGCAAGCTAACTATCCAAGCCAAGAGTCCACACTAGCTCAAAGCCCACAAACAGCTCAATCACAATCTGTTTATACAATAATTAATCATCAATAACCATTGTCTAAGGTTACATTAAGTGATTAAGGCTTTCCATCTCATTTTAAGTCATTTTAGGAAGTTTCTGCAGGAGGTATTCGAATACTTCCTGATGAGTATTCGAATACTCCCAGTCTCTAGAAAGTATTCGATTACTTTCCCAAAAGTATTCGAATACCACAAGGTATTCGAATACCAACACCCAAGTATTCGAATATTACCCAGTATTCGAATACTTCTTCAAGGTATCCGAATACTTTTCTTCCCAGAAAAGTATCCCAATACTCCAGCAAGGAGTATTCGATTACCAGAGGACAAGTATTCGAATACTACACGAAAAGTATTCGAATACTTCTCCAACAGAATGCAGAAATTCGAACATAACTCTGCATAATCCCATTTTTAAGGGTCCAAACGTGATTTGGAGTCCAATGACTCTATAAACAGATGTTCATTAACATGTTATGAACTCAGAAACACATTCCTTTATTCAAATGATCCAAGTTTTACTTTTTAACCGATTAAACAAGCTTAAATCATCAAAATGACAAAGAGGTGATCATGGCTCACCTCCAATGCTCAAAACTCAAAAAATGAGGCAGAATAGAAGTCTCCAACTACACACCAAGGTTCTGACTTTTCCAAGATACGAAAATACACCAAAGCTTGGTCCTTTCTACTCAAAGATGGCTCCTTGAAGCCTCCAAAGACAAGGGAGTGGCTCTCACCAAGGATGAACACCAACTCAGCTCACAAAACCCCTCACACAGTAGCCTAACTCAGAAAACAATAACCTTTCACCCACACAAGGCTTGTCCTCACAACACTCTACTATAATGATGAAGCAACAAAGAGCAAAGGAGGTCCCTTTGGTGGAGTTCAAGAAGAAAATGGCTATGGAGTGGTAGAGGAAAGGTGGCAGCTGAAGAATGTTCAGAATCCTTCACGTAGGCAGCCCCAACATGGCATAGGGTTAAGAGCCCGAAGGCTATATATAGGTCCATTAAATTAATCCACCAGTATTAGCACTAATAGCTACGCTTATCATTTTAATCTCAAACTTAGGATTATGAACCTACTCATTTTTCTAAGATTTTTCATATTTTTATTTTATTTTTCGCAGCACCTTTCCGGTACGCGCTTTTACATAGCCAGTATCAGTTCTGACACCAGTTCTCATTATTTTGATCTGAAACTTGACATACTAGTCCTATATATTATTTTAGGAATATTCCCACACTTATTATAATTTTTCGAAATACTTCATCAGTACGCACTTATACCGAGGAGCAAAACCGGTATCTGCACTTTTCATCAGAAAAGCAATTTTCAGCATTATTAATCACTTACCATATTTATTTAAGCCTTATCAAAATTATTAGGGTCAATTATGAAATTATTTCCTAATTCTCATATTCATTTAATTAATTTACTAAATTAACGGTGCAGGTTCTTACAAAAACAGTCTATGTATGTCATATTAAGCACCAAACAACAACTATACATCATATGCAAAATGATTTATCAAATAAAATAGTCCATGGCACATGATGCATACATGCTCACTAAGTTTTCTTAGGAACACATATCATGTTCTTAACCTTGGGGTTAAAGAACATGCTAGATGTGTTAGGTTGAGGTCCATAAGATGTTGAAGCAATGTTGCCCACATCTATAGACCTCTAAAGAACCCACTTAAGATTAGTTCCTTTTACGCCATATTTCTTAATATTGCATTGATATACAAGATGACCACTCATGCAACAATATGTACATTTCTTAAATGGTAGCTTAGACATGAACCTAGGGAGATATTGGTTTGTCTTTCTTGGTTGAGCAAGGGGAGGTTTTTGAAAACAAAGTCCATGTTTAGTAGTCTCAACCATTTGTCTACCAAGGAGGACATTCAAATTGTCTTTACCACTAGTCATTCTATCAACTATTACCTTCAAACTATCCACTTAATTAGATAATTCAACACATATAGTACATGAAATAGTGGAAGGGGGATTCACATCATCACATGATCCAACAAGACAATTCATGAAAATATTTTCATTTTTAAGATCTTCATTGTCTTTCATTAAATCATTTACAATGGTTGTCAAACTATCAACTTTGTTTTGCAAGCAATTTTTCTCATTTTTAATTTTCTTAACCTTAGAGGTTAATTTTTCATTTTCAACTTGCAAACACTTGTAAGCATACAACAAATCATCATATGTTGGACTAACCATAGAAGAGGTATAACAAGAGGAACTAGAACTACACTTTGAATTAGAATCACATACCGAATCAGAATCCCACATAGAACTAGAAGAGTGGCTAGAATATACCTCAATTTGATCTTTTTCAATTTGTGTCATTAAGCAAAGGTTAGCTTGTTCACTTGATGATGAGCTTGTAGTACTTGAAGTGTCATCCGAAAATGCCATGTAAGCTCTCTTCTTTTTGCTCTTATCTTTCTAGAACTTGCCGTTGTCATATTTATTCTTTTACCAAGGTAGTTCTGCCAGCAGAGGATAGTAACTTTCCTTTCCATCCAGCAAGTCTTTGTCTAACTTTGAGAATAACACTCTCAAATTTTCTTCTCCTGCCTCTTCCATGATAAAGTTGAGCTCCAAGATATTTTCCAAGTGATTCAGCATATCTAAACCCACTAGCTTTAGTGATCTCCTCCTTGATTGCCATACTAGTGTTTCTAGAAAAATATATGCTGGTTTTTTCTATGCTAACTGCTTGTCCAGACATTTCACAAAAACTATTCAGGCAGTCTACCATTATCTTCATCTGCTCAAGAGAGGCTTCTCCAAACATCACAAGGTCATCCGCAAACATTAGATGATATATTAAAGGCTCATTCCTTCCGGCCTTCATAGCTATCCAATTCTTCTTTCTTGTTTCCTCAGCTATCAAATGAGATAACTTATCCATACATAGCACAAATAAATAGGGGGAGACTGGATCCCCCTGCTTGATCCCCCTAGTTGTAGAAAAAGTATCCAACTTTGATCCATTCCACAGAATTTGAAAAGTAGGAGATGTTATACACTCCTTGATCACATTAACTAGATAAGTCGGGATACCTGCCTCTTCAAGCACAGCCTCCACAAAATTCCAGTTAATCCTGTCATAAGCCTTAATCAAATCTATCTTGATAGACATAAATGCTTTTTTACCTCTCATCTTGTTCATTGCATGAGTCATCTCCTACGCAATAATTATGTTGTCATGAATATTTCTTCATCACAGGCTTGGAACAAAGCTGGCTTGGAATGGAGATACCAATTTGTTCATCACAGGCTTCAATCTGTTCACTATCATCTTTGTGATTGCCTTGTAAAGAGCGTTACACAAAGAAATGGGCCTAAATTGCCCAATATGATCAGGGTTATCCACCTTGGGAATAAGAATAAGCAGCGTTTCATTAATATTCCTAATCAAACTCGGGTTTGCAAATATTCTCTCAGCATCATTACTTACTTTGTCAGTAATAAACTCCCAGTTCCACTGGTAAAATTCTGCTGGAAACCCATCAGGCCCTGGAGCTTTGTGAGCTCCAAGTTGGAAGACCGCCTTCTTAATCTCCTCTCTGGTAATAGGATTCCCAAGCCTCATTATTTCTACCTCTTCCAGAATCGGCCAGCCACTAGGGGAAGGCTCCCATTTATGATGCTGAATATTCTCATTAAATAAGTTTGTATAGAACTCTGAAACCAGCTCCTTCAACCCTGCCTCTTGTCTCACCTAAACCCCACTATCATTCCTTAAAGCCTCTACTTTGTTTCTCCTCCTCTTCGATATAGCAATAGTGTGGTAATATTTTGTATTGCGGTCCCCATCCCTAATCCACTTAGTTCTTGCTTTATGGTACCATTGTTTCTCTTCTAGCTCCAATGTTTCCTCTCCAAGAAGCTATTTGTACCCTTCTCCATGTTGCGTTGGATCCCTTCAATCCTTTTCAGAATTGTGTTCTTCCTTTTGAATATATCACCAAACGTCTCAGAATTCCAATTCCTCAACACAGGGACCAGAGAGCTCAGATTGCTTCGGGTATCTACTTGATCAAGCCAATTCTCCTGAATCACCTGCTTGAATTAAGGATGGTCCATCTAAAGGGGAATAAACGGAAAGGTCTCTCCTCCCATTCACCCTTTTCCTCCTTCATCAAGATCAGCAAAGGGTTGTGATCAAAATAGATTCTGGGCAACACCTTCACTTTACCGTCTTCAAATTTTGCTCTCCAGCTTGCATTTGCTAATGCACGGTCCAATCTCTTGAAAACCCGTTCTAGGTGAGCAAATTTTGGCCCTTTCCAGGTGAGGGCAGGGCCAGAGTACCCTAAATCGATCAGGTTACAATCCTCAATCACCTCTCCGAACTCCATACATCTATTAACATCTATAGGAGCGCCTCCCCTCTTCTCTCTTGAAAAGTGAATCTCATTGAAGTCTCCAGCCACCAACCACGGTTCCTGATTCTGGTCAGCAAAAATTCTGAGCTCCTCCCACAGCTCCTTCCTTTTCTCCCCATTAGGATTCTCATAAATAGCCGTAAACATAAAATTATCACCTTGATTCCTCTTGATTCTAACATGAATCAGCTGCTGCCTCTTGGCCACAACCTCCACTTCAAAACTAGGCTAGTTCCACAGGATCCAAATCCCCGCAGAGAACCCTCTAGCCTCTTACACACAGTAGTTGGTGAAACCCAGATGCCGGATGATTTTCTGAGCCTTTGGTCCACTCACTCTGGGTTCAAGAAGCACTACTAACTCAATCTTATTCTTCCTCATAAACATTGACAATATTCCTTTGAGCCGCTTCTTGACAGCCCCTCTGCAATTCCAAATCAGATAATTCATGATAAAATATTCGGTTGGTAGCAGGAGTTCGAGGGGCTGCCATCTCCCTTTTCTGTGTTTCTAACTATCTTGCTCTTCACTTCTCTATCATCCTTCATATTAGGATTCTAATTCTCATCTAATTTCATCTCTTCAACTGTACTGTTCTCCTTTTGGTTCTTCTCCGGACTCCCAATCCCTCCATGCATGGTGCATCTTATTTTTTTCTGGTCCTTATCAGTCCACTTCCTCTGTTTTAGCGTCATAACGTCTTCCAGCGCTTGCTCATCCGACATATCCCTCATAATGTGAAGGATCTCTATTTTTTTCTGCTTCTTCTTTTCACCCACTGAGACTGTAGCTTCCTCACCTTCGTTGACTAGCATCTGACTTAGGCCTTCGGTTTCCACCCCTAAAGCCTTCACATTCTCTTTCTTTTCACTTTTGGGCCTTTGGATATTAGGTGCTGCCACTTTGACTCTTTTATGGGCTATCTTTATGGGCTATCTTTATGGGCTTAGTTATCACCGGTACTCTCCCAACAACTTGACTTTTCTCTTTTTTTTCTTTATTCCTCTTCACTATAATATTGCTCTTCCTACTACTTTCCTCCTTCGTATCTTGTATTATAGCTTCTGCCCTTACCAACTCTTCCCGCCTAATACTGACCTCCCTATTAGTCGCTTCCGTACTCGCTTCTATAGTCTTTTCAACCTCTTTCATCTGCACCTCATTACTTTCCGCCGACCGATGAGCACTCAATCTTACCTCTTTTTCCCCTCCACTCAGACTGTCACTAGTCTTGTTAGCGCCTACCGTCATTTTCTTTCCCACATTTCGCGCCTCATTCACCTGAACATACACTGCCTTCGTCGGTGGCTTCTCCTCCATTTGATTTTCCTGAGGCACCGCTTTCATTCTCCTCCCCTTTGAGCTACGTTGAACCACCATCCATGCTCCGAATGCTTCATCATTTTCTTTCTCGAAACCATGGATAGGCTTGGTCTGTTGAACCTGTTGGCTTATCCTAACACCTTGGTTGCACGTTGCTGTGGGACTCAGTATACCTCCACTACACACCTCCTGCCTGTGTCCAAACCTTCCACATTTGAAGAAAATGAGATGGAGTCCTTCGTATGCTACAGGTAGAGTCTTATCAAAGACCTGAAATTTAGAAATGAAACTCTTTCTCAAGTCTACTTCTACACATATCCTTGCATACTTGCCTTTTTCAGTATACTCACCTTCACCTCCATCCGATTTCTTCAAAGAGTTCCTATCTATCTTCAATGTTTTGCCAAAAAGGTTACCAATCTTCCACAGATTACGCATTGTGTAAAATTCGAGCGGAAGACCTGGTATCCTCAGCCATACAGCTAGTCTTTTAATGTTTTTATCATAAGGGTCAAACATTGGCCTCCATCTCTAGACTGTTACATAGTGTTCCACAACAATCCAGGGTCCTTCATGAAGAACATGGGTATAATCCTTCTCATTGTGGAAATTAATCAGAATATTCCCATTCTCCAGATCAATAACATCGAATCTGCCTTGGGGGCACCACTGCTTCAGTAATCTGGATACTAAGTATCCGTTTCTTATCTTCCTGCCAAGCAGTTTAATGATCAATGCATTCCTCCATTTCTTGCAATCTTCCTTATATTCCGCAGGGGAGACTCTATACACTGGGCATAGCGGATCCTTTTGTTCCTCTGAATCCTCTTCAAACATCTCACCAAATTCCTTCTCTTCCTTTCTTTGGGTTGTCTTCCAGTCGTCTTCATCGCTTCCAAAATCCTCCACTTCTCCATTCAGTTGGAGTACAACATCCTTATAGGACACCACTTTTTTCTTCCCTTTATTCGCAATCTTCTCCAAATTCTTAGGACCACTTTCATCACACTTCCCGCTCTCATCGCTAGCTTTCATTTCCTCGTCTCTAGGTGTATCACCCACCCTGTATTCATCTTCCTTCGGTTTATCGTTGCTCCGTTCAAGCAGGTCTTTCTCGTCTACCTCCAGTTCTCTCCTTTCAGACATCTCTCCACTTTATGTTTTTCAAGAGAGGTTTTCGTTTATTTGAGCTTTTAGAAAAAGTTACTTTTATCTCTTCTTTATTTTAAAAGTGCTTTTTATAAAAGTTAAAGTTATTTATATTTTTATAAAAATATTTAGTTTTTGAAAAAAATATTTAACTTTTGACTTCTGCTTTTTTTAGAAGTTAAAATTTTTAGCTCATAAAAAAAAATAGGTTTTTGACTTTTTTTTTAACTTCTGTTTTTTTTAAAAAAAACAGACTTCCAAACAAACTTAAAGTGATAAGTGTTTTTTTCTGAAAAATAAGCAACTTTTGGAAAAAAAAAAGTGCATCCAAATGAGCCTTAGTGTTGCTAAAAAAATGGTGGGTGAAAAATAAACATATATGTTACATTCAATACATTCACACATGAAAGTTAATGAATTTTATTACTAAAAAACATTCACACATGAAGCCAGGATTAAAAAAATAATAAACAAAATCAATATTCAGTGCAGCCTCTCATACGAAATTGGATTAATCGGATATTCAGTCCACTTTTATCCTATTTTGTATTAGTTGACGATTTACCATTTAAATAATTTTTTCTTTCCTTCATATATTAAAATTAATAAATATTAAAACTAAATTAAGTGTTGAGATATCCTGCAATTTTTAATAAAATTACAGCAGATCATAATATGAAAATATGATCATTAGATCGACTTGTTTAATTTTTTTTCTTTGAATTTCTATAAAATTTAAGTTTGCTTTTGAGAAGCATCAATTTCTAAATAAAAGAACTAACAATTTTTACACAAAAGCTTATATGTAAAAATGATATATATTTGAGGAGTCTAAACATGTTAAAAAAAATTAGATGAGATTTTGTTATTTAAAAAAGAGAATAGTTAATACTTTTTTTAATCTTTAACAAATAGCATCTTCACAAACATTAATTAGAGGCTAATTTTGCATATAGGGTGGCCATTGGTTGTACATTTAATATTTCCCATATAAGGAAAAACTATGTATATTATGTGAGAGGAGATAAAATACAGGGATTTAGTGAGGGGGAGGGGAATACATGGCATGATGGAAAGTTTTCTCCTCTCTTGCAAGATGAAATTTCCTAAAATAAACTATTTTTCCCCTTCAAATGTCAAATCATTTTGGGTTAC
This sequence comes from Gastrolobium bilobum, assembly GCF_033153095.1. Classification (NCBI taxonomy): domain Eukaryota; kingdom Viridiplantae; phylum Streptophyta; class Magnoliopsida; order Fabales; family Fabaceae; genus Gastrolobium; species Gastrolobium bilobum. The sequence goes on from NW_026898255.1 coordinate 429,717, forward strand.
ATAATATTTTTATCTTCTATGATAAGAGAAACATTAAACTCATGTTACATTTGGATCAATGCAAAATATTTAACAAAAGTTGGGCGTGGTTCAAATCTTTAGTCTAGGCCTTTCAATATGTATTGCAGGTATGAACTCATTTCTGAAGGACCAATTAGTTACTTAAACGATTGATCTTGTTAAAAATAATATTACTAGCTTTGCATTAAGAATCATTGCTCAAGCAGTTAATGAATCAATCTTCGTAAACAAGTTCTTCCACTTTTTTCAAAACCAATGCTCCTTATTAATGAGCTAGGCGTACAAAATCTAAATTGTACAAAAAAAAAAAAAGATTAGGTAAAGTAAGTCACGTGATTTTTGTTCTGTTCATTTTGCCTACCTGAATTTAAAAGGTGTCACTTAATCCACCAAAGTATTCATGCAAAAGTTTAGGAAAATTATACTTAATTATCCTATGATTTGGAGTTTATTCAATTTGCTAACTTGTAATTTTTGTATTTGTTAACTAAATCCACTTTATGTGTACTTAAATGTGATTGGCTTTAGACAAATGTTGAAATATATTTGAATTTAAAATTATGTATTGTTAGGCTGTTTGTAGTTTGTTAGGCTGTTTGTTAGACTATTATTCAGTAAATGATTCTATAGAGATTAGAATAGAAGAATTAGTTACCTACTAATTAGCAAGTAGTTTTACTGACCTCTTGTATAAAAAGAACCCTCATTGAGGTAAAGAATATACAACGACAATGAATTCTTATGTATCTGTTTTGTAACATGGTACCAGAAGCCTTGGTTCTAAATAACTTTTGAGAACAAGTCTCATTTTTTTTCCTTTCCGTATTTTTTCTTCCGAAGCCCATTACTGTTCATCAAACCCACTTTTTTCTTCTTTGCAAATGGAAACACCTGAATCAAATCCCTCATCCCCTGCACGATCGAATCCATCATCCCCTGAACGAAACCCTCCCATCAGCAACCCATCACCCATAGTCATCCATCAAGATTCATCGTCCTTCCCTGTTTCCATCATCCTAGATGAATCCAACTACCCCATATGGTCCCAGCTGATGGACATGAGGATCGGCGCCAGAAACAAAACCGGTTTCCTCACCGGAACCAAATCGAAACCCTCATCCACTGATCCTGCTTTCGACACTTGGGTCACGGAGAACAAGAAGGTTAAGAGTTGGCTCATTGATTCCATGAGTCCTTCCCTCATGCCTCGGTTTCTCCGTTTGGATGCAGCATCAGAGATATGGGAGGCTTGCAAGCGCACCTACTATGACGGGTCTGACGAAACGGTGCTCTTCGAACTGAATCAAAAATCGTTCAGGATGAAGCAACACGGGCGTCCGTTGGCCACATATTACAATGATCTTCTTGCAATTTTTCAAGAAATTGATCACCGCACGGCATCCCAGGCATCCACCGTCGACGGAGTTGTCCACCTTCATTCTGCCATGGTTCGCCTCAGAGTCCACATTTTTCTCAGTGGATTGGACTCCGAATTTGACAACCTCCGAGGAGAAATCCTTCGGAAGGAACCGAAGCTGGACTTGGAAGGATCGTATGCCTTTGTTCGCCGTGAAATAAATCAAAGGAACACTTTGGATTCTGCTCGTCCCTCCCCTGACTCCAATGCCTTGCTGACTCGTCCTTCTGGTCCTTTGAAACCACGTAAGTCCTCCTCCTCTTCCTCTGGAAAAATGCCTCAATTTTCTTGCACTCACTGTGGGGCTAGTGGTCACTCCAAGCAAAGATGTTTTGAGATCATTGGTTATCCCGATTGGTGGGATTTCAATAAGCAACCGCGCCGGAAAGCTCCTGCTCCTACCACCACACCTGATGCTGCTGCTGCTTCGGTTGTAATCACTGCCTCACCCGCTGCTCACATTGCACATCAGGGACATATTGGTAACACTCTTGCTTTATCTACATTTACTAGAAATCATACTTGGGTAATTGACACTGGTGCGTCAGATCATATGATTAGAGATTTTTCTGATTTACATAATTGTGAACCTTGCATTTTGCCTTGTATCTCCACAGCAAATGGGGAGACTTCTCCCATCACTGGCCAAGGATCCATTTCCTTATCCCCCCATTTATTCCTGGATTCTGTATTGGTGGTTCCCTCCTTAGAATTTAACCTCTTATCTGTTTCGCGAATTACTGCATCCTTGAACTGTACTGTTGTTTTTTGCCCTGATTTTTGCTTGTTTCAGGACATCTCAACTCGGATGACAATTGGTTATGGTGTTAGACGTGGAAAGCTTTATTTTCTGGATTTAAATCATGTTTGTGTCTCTGCTGTCAAGTCTTTCAATACTACTGCTGCTAATAAAGCTTCTTCCTCTGTTTGGTTGTGGCATCATAGATTAGGACATCCATCTTTTACATATTTAGAAAAGTTGTTTCCCCAAATGTTTTCCCATTTGAATAAGGCTGATTTTAAATGTAACACATGTGAATTGGCCAAAAGCCATCGTGTCTCCTATCTTCCCAGTATAAATAAAAGCAGTGTTCCTTTTCAAGTGATTCATTCTGATGTTTGGGGTCCCTCTCGGGAACCGTCTTTATCTCTTGCACGGTATTTTGTAACGTTTATTGATGAGTGTACTCGTATGACTTGGGTGTGTATTCTGAAAACCAAAAGTGAAGTTTTTAATGCTTTTAAACGCTTCCACTCTTTAATCCTCACTCAGTATAACTCTCACATTCAGATTCTACAAACAGATAACGGGACAGAATATACCAACCATACCTTTACCTCTTTTTTGGATGATAAAGGAATCAAACATCAAACATCCTGTACGTATACCCCACAACAGAATGGTCTAGCTGAAAGGAAAAATAGGCACTTATTAGAAGTTGTTCGAGCTTCCCTCTTCGGAATGCATGTTCCCAAACGTTTTTGGGGAGAGGCAGTCCTCTCTGCTGCCTATCTCATCAATAGAACACCTTCTAATGTCCTTGGTTTCAAAACCCCTCAACAAACACTTGAATCCTATTTTTCTATCCCGCATGTTTCAAATTTGGAACCACGAATCTTTGGATGTTGTGCCTATGTCCATACTCCAAAACCATTACGTCACAAGTTAGACCCATGTGCTACTAAATGTGTCTTTGTTGGATATTCGAATTCCTAAAAAGGATACCGATGTTTTGATCCTGTTCTCTATAAACTACATGTCACTTTGGATGTTACTTTTCATGAATGGAAGCCTTTTTTTCAGGGGGAGTGCTCGATTCTTCTCCTCAGGGGGAGAAACCTTATGAACAAATTGGAGGAAAAGTCTTTATAGATTTTAATTCTAACTCTGATACAGCTGAAAACACTTCTGAGGCAATAGACAATATCATGCATTCAGAAACAGGTAGTCCACATCTAACTCCAAACACTGATTCATCATCAAGAGATGTTCTGGAACAACATCATACTCTTGAACAACACCTTGATTCCAATCTTGAGGTAAACTCTGAATCTGAACCACACTCCATTGCGGTAAATTCTGAACCTGAACCACCCATTCTTCCTTCTATACGGCATTTTGTAAGATCAACCAAAGGAATTCCTAGGAAAGTCTATGAACCAGATTTACAAGCAAAGGCTAAATACCCTATTAACAATTATGTATCAACTCACAGGTTATCTAATTCATATGCTCTAACAGTGAATCAATTATCTACTGTATGCATTCCTAACAATGTACAGGAAGCACTTGAAGACCCCAGGTGGAAAGAAGCCATGAACGTTGAGTTAGAAGCTTTGCAGAAAAATTTAACATGGGAGCTTGTTCCTCTACCCGAAGGAAAGAGAACCATTGGTTGCAAATGGGTGTATACCGTAAAAGTAAAAGCTGATGGAAGCATTGACAGGTTTAAAGCACGCTTAGTAGCCAAGGGATTCAACCAAAAATATGGCATTGACTACCAAGACACGTTTGCACCTGTAGCCAAGCTGAATACAATCCGAATTCTTCTTTCTCTTGCAGCAAATAGGGATTGGCCACTCAAACAATTTGATGTGAAGAACGCCTTTCTAAATGGAGATCTCAAGGAAGAAGTGTATATGGATGCACCACCTGGAGTTAAGACACAATCCAACCCCATAACAAAGGTATGCAAATTAAAAAAGGCATTGTATGGTCTTAAACAATCTCCAAGAGCATGGTTTGGGAGATTTTCATCAGCTATGAAGAAATTCGGGTATAATCAAAGTAATGATGACCATACCTTATTTATAAAGCGACAAAGAGGAAAAATCACTGCTCTAATTGTGTATGTGGATGATATGGTGATTACTGGAGATGATTTAGAAGAAATAAAAAAATTAGAAGAACTCTTGAGCACTGAATTTGAAATGAAAAGCCTGGGAGAGCTCAAATACTTTCTAGGAATTGAGATCTCAAGATCAAAACAAGGGATTTCTCTCTCTCAAAGAAAGTACATCTTGGATCTATTAACAGAAACCAGAATGTTAGATTGCAAGCCATCTGAAACTCCTATGGAAATGAATCACAAGTTTGGAATATATCCTGATCAAATAGCTACTGATATTGGGAGATACCAGAGATTAGTGGGAAAACTTATCTATTTGTCTCACACTCGTCCTGATATTGCTTATGCAGTAAGTGTGGTAAGTAGGTTTATGCATTCCCCAAGTGTTGATCATATGGATGCAGTATTGCGCATTCTGAAATATTTAAAAGGAACGGTTGGGAGAGGATTATTGTTCAGAAAAAACAGCACATCTCACATTGAAGGATTTTGTGATTCGGATTGGGCGGGAGATAAGATGACTAGGCAATCAACATCAGGGTATTTTACATTTGTGGAAGGTAATCTGGTTACTTTGGAAGAGTAAGAAACAAAAAGTTATTGCTAGATCAAGTGCAGAAGCTGAATACAGAGGAATGGCACAAGGAGTATGCGAGTTACTTTGGATAAAAAGAACTCTACAAGATCTGGGTTTGTTTCAAGATCAACCTATGAACCTTCACTGTGACAACAAGGCTGCCATACAAATTGCACATAATCCCATTCAACACGATAGGACCAAACATGTTGAAATTGACAGGCATTTTATAAAGGAAAAGCTTGATGAAGATATAATTCGCTTCCCATTCATTAAGTCTGAAAAACAACTTGCTGATGTTCTTACCAAAGCCGGACCTGCAAAAATATTTCAAGAAGCAATAGACAAGTTGGGCATGATTGATATCTTTGCACCAACTTGAGGGGGAGTGTTGAAATATATTTGAATTTAAAATTATGTATTGTTAGGCTGTTTGTAGTTTGTTAGACTATTATTCAGTAAATGATTCTATAGAGATTAGAATAGAAGAATTAGTTACCTACTAATTAGCAATTAGTTTTACTGACCTCTTGTATAAAAAGAACCCTCATTGAGGTAAAGAATATACAACGACAATGAATTCTTATGTATCTGTTTTGTAACAACAAAAATAATATTGCATATGCCTTGTAATAAACCTTAAACCATGTGAGATTTAAGCGTAATTTACTCAAAAAATGTAAACAAATCCAATTAAAATTTGAATTAGTTTAACATGAATCTAGGTAAATTCAGATGTTAGTATCCATATGCTACTTTAATTTTTTTAATCATCCTTGTAAGGAACCATGCTTTTTTGCTGCATATTCGGGACCCACCTCAAAAGTAAAGGGTGTTCCCAGATATGGCTTTATCCATCTTTTAATTGGGTCCATAAAATAAAATAACATCAACGTCCAATTTTTCAATTCATTAGAAGATCACATAGCAATGACTTCCACAATTATGAAGGGTTTGAACTTTGAACCTTTGAAAATTCCTAGGAAAATTATATTCTCTTTTGAAAGCGAAAGGCCAAAAGTAGAAAAGGAAGGCAGTGAGAAAATGGTAAGTGGCAGAAGCAAGTGGGTTTACCAATAACCCCACCTTTCAAAATATCCCTCCCTCTTCTCTTATAATATTATGTCTTACGAGAGAGCTCTGAATTCCATGTAAAAAAAATTAAAACTTTTTATTATTTAAATAAAGGGATTATTTTTTCTTATGTCATTGGAGACAAGACTATCTCCTATAGAGACATCTTCAAGTGGGTCCTACACTATAACAAAAAGAAAAAAAAAATAAAAATTGATGGCTCAAATTTCGAAGGGTCTATGACATGAGGTAAGCTCTCTCCAATGACATAAGAAAAACATTACCCTTAAATAAAACAACTATAAGATTTGAGAACCAACGGTGTCTATGAAGAAAATAACTGTAGATAGTAAACAGCATACCACTGTGCACGGGAGAGAGGTTTGAAGCCAATAAAAATAGGGTTTAAATTGTCTTTTTTTTAGAAGATAATTATCTTATACTGGTGAGATATAAAAAATTGTGTCATTTTTTTTTATTTTTAAAAAATAGTGAGACCTGCATAATTTATTTTTATGCATGAGGCAAGTTAACTTTTATTAAAGGAGATTAATAAATCCCATAAAAATAATATATGTGCACAACAATAATAAAGGAGATTCTAAGATTCACGAAGAAATTAACTATGATATTTAACCTTTTATTTATGGGGAAATAGTTTGTCATGTTACATGATAACAAACTAATTTTTTTACACACACAATTCAAGCTGGGTCCCACTTTTGATTTTTTTTTTCTCACTTCACTATTTAATAGACCCCACATATATCATAAGTGTGTAGGAAAATGATTTGTTGTCATGTAACAATAAAAACAAAACCCTTTATTATATGAAGGATTTATCTTTAGTGTATAAAATTCATGTGCTCAGAACAAAAAATAACATAAATTTCTAAATTTTCATTATTCGTTAGATTAAGTTTTTAAATCTTGTTCATGATAAAAAAAAAATCAATATCTAATTTTATTGCATACATAATAATACTCAAATAATATTTATTATAATAAATTTTTCTTTATTCTCTACATGAATTTTATAAAACTTTTAATTTGTGTGCATTCATCAAACAATTAACAATATTAAAAATTCCCATATAATTACTATTGTTTTTCTACTAAGAATGAAATGCTACCTAAAAACATACCATATAAACCTAGGTACCTCAACCGGCAAAGTTGGGTGGCCGGAAGAAGATGTTGAATGATAATAGTTTTAAATTTCTACCCAAAAAAAAGTACCATATATATTCTTCACCTTTTGCTGTTGAGCCGTGTTCCATGTTGGGATGTGTTTGTGAGCCGTGACAGTGACACTTGAATTCGCACCGACAAGATATAATTCAAACAGAAGAAGTTATATTTACAAACTTTTTTGTTTACAAACTCTTACAAACTACATTATATTCTCTTGAGAGAATATAGTGTAATTTATAAAAAATTTCAAAAAAAGTTTGTAAACATATCCATTCCCTTCAAACATTATCAAAACCATTATCAATTGTTACCACCACCCAATATATATATATATATATTTATATATATATTTCTGAAATTATTGCAGATAAATTATCTGCGTTTATTTTCAAAACGATATCGTATTAGGTTTATTGTAGAAAAATGAACTCATAATGGTACAAAGATGAATCAATGGTGATAAAGAAAGAAAGAGAAAAAATAATAATAATCATTCGAAATGAATCAATTAATATAATAAAATAAATAAACAAAACAACATAATTTTAAAATAAATGAAAATAAATATATCTCAAGCTGCTTGAGAAATATTTATATATATATATATATATATATATATATATATATATATGTGTGTCAAAAGCTGAGTTCGTGTATTACACGCCCAGTGACCAGAACAATATTATTTATATTTAACAATTTTTTAAATATTTATTATAAAATAACAATATATAAATACTTAAGAAGCCTATTCCTAAAAGGTCCAACAACAGCTCTCATAAAAATAAAGATTTTATGAATATGATATTGCATGATATTTCTTATATTATGTCATAAATATATAAATATTATGGGTCCTACTATATAAAAATAGAAAAAAAATTAAAATGAATCCCATATGTTTTTGAATGTGTAAAAATAAATAAATTTTGTAATGTAATATAACATTTCTATTTTTCTAAAAATAATATGAATAAGTGTTATCTATTTTTTCAACTCGTATCTGCAAGGTAAAAATAATTGAGACGGCGTTTGGTCGAGGAGAAATTTTTTGAATATTAGGGAAATGTAATTGATAGGGAAATAGTTGAAAAGTGAGTTAGGTAGGAAAGTTAAAAAAAAAATTGTTTGGTTGAACGAAATTTTACTGGAAAAATTGAGTTAAATATATTGAGTCCATGTTTGGTTAAGATAAAATTTTGATGGAAAAATATGACAAAATTACAAAATAACCCTTATATATAAACCTCTACGATCATCACTTTTGAAATGGTTGGGGGCAATTCAGTAACAAAGAAGACACCAACTTGTTCACTTACCCATCCAAATGCAAAAACCATCTCAAAGATGATATTTTGAAACAAGGTTTTTCGGCACAATTTGCACACACTACTAATTTCACGAGAAAATCACTTGCCTAGACAAATTTTTGATACTTTTCTACCAAACATGGCTTGATACAATTCTCACCTTGAGTTACCCATCAATCTCATGTGAAACCATTTACCAAACACGCCGGAGGGTATAGTTTTGTTTGTCAGCAAGGCAAATCTGTCCTGTCAATGAATTAGCTGGCATGCATAATTAATGCTCCTGTGGCATGTCACAGATGATTGAGTTACAGAAAATGACATTACAAACTATAAAAAAAAATGTTTAATTACAATGTAGGTATCTGGTGTTCTCTGTCAAAGAAATTCACTTGTTTCTCAAATTAAATTTCTTTTGGGCACTAAGGAGAATTCAAAATTAAAGGCAGTTTTTATTTAAATATTTCATTCAGGAAGTAAGGTACAAACAACCATGTGCCAGTGAAGTCTTTTGGCAGATACGTGGTTTGCTTTTTAGGGACCTCAAAAATATCATAAATTTCAGGTTTCTATTTAGTTTTATAAAACATGTTTCTCAAAATGTTTTTGGAAATAGAATTTTAGAAATGTTATTTTTTATTTAGAGTAACTAAAATTCATTGTTTCTAAATACTTTATATATTTTAAATCAATTTTAAATTTTTTATTACAAAAATGGTTTAATTAAAAAAGAGATTGATGCTTTCAAAGTCAAGTATGTCATTAATTTTAACAAAACTTATTATAGTAGTCGATATTACAGGTTGAGTTAGCTCTAACTAGTAACTAGTATAACTATAATTGTTGTTGAATGAATTTTAAAAAATCGTTCATAATTTTTTTATTTAAACCTACATGCATAAAAATTATTAATTTTTTTTTTAAACGCATTCTAAACTTCACAATATTGGAAACTTTCATAAAATATCAAATATGCCAATTTTTAGAAGTTTTGCAACCAGTAATATGGTATAAGAAGCTAAAAGATATATCCAAAACAATTGGTCAAAGTAGAACTAGACTACAATCTTAGACGAACTTTGCTTATAATGTTAAAAGGTTTCTAAATTCGCTATTTTGTTGAGCGTTTTACTTAATTACTTCTCTTAATAGAAAAAAATAGTATTGTTGAACTCGAATTGATCATCAATTCAGTTGAAGTACTGAATTACAGGTTTAATCGGTAAATTATTGATTGAATCGATTAAATTAAATTTGTATAATAATATATGATAAATATAATAATATAAGGTATAATTTTTGTTGGTTAGTGGTAAACTTTACATGTGTTAATTCCGTGTATTCTTTCATTATTTTGGACAAAATTTCAAAAAATTAGTAAGTTAAATACCAATTGGACATGATTTACATACGGTTCAACCGGTTACACATCGGTTCATATATATAATTATGGAATAAGTAGATTGGTTGACAGTCTGGTTCTTATTTGAACCAGACCGGCATTCCGGTATGATTTTAATACTAAGAAATTAGTTTTTAATTACGTCTGCGATTATACCAGTCAAAATAAAAAAATAAAAGGAAGCAGGAGATTTAACCGTCACATTTTATTCTAGTGCTACACAAGTTTTTTGTTTAGAATTTCTAATATAAGCAATTGGTTTTGCTTCTTCTCCTTAAACCTTGTTGTATATTGATGTGAATGTCTCAACTCTTCATAATAGAGTGAGCACAAACAAGGGAACATATGCTGCAAGAGCTCTTGCTTCAATGATCCAATGATCAACAAACAACAACGGCACAATTTAATAATATCATATAAAAATAATATATGATACATCGATTCTTCAAAAAATCTGACGTGTAATGTCCAACATTTTCCGATATTTCAACACTGAGTTGTTGTAAAGATTCAAAAAAGAATTCAAATGTTACGTTGCATTGCGTTTTTAGTTCTAACTATTAGATTCGTTGAATTATGATTATCATTTTATTGAGTTTAATTTAAATATTTGTGATATTCTATGTTTTTTTTTTGCAAAATTGATGGATATTATAAGTTTAGTTTCTTTTTTTGCTAAATTATTAAATATTAAATATAATATACACTACATAAATTAAAAATAATATTTAATATCAAAAAGTATTTCAACTTGTCAAAATTTAATATTTTTTAAAATCAACATATCAGAGTATCGTGTGTGTCCTATATCTCATGTCAATATTGGTACAACATAGCAAATGACACATTGGGAGAATGTTGAATATGACTTATACTCCACATTATGATAAGAGCCCTTATTGGCGGCGTTAGCAGAAAGACAACTGGGATCCCGTAGAGGCTAGATTGTTGTGCGCATCTGGTTTATTATTATTATTTTCTTAGTAGTTTGGACTTGTGCTCATGAATAAGTGCTAGGGTTCTCTAATCCTATTTATAATCACGTGACTTGTAGCGAATGACGATGAAGTAAATATTGCTAGGGTTCTCTAATTCTATTTATAATCGAATGACGATAAAATAAATATAGTACAAATAAACTGACCATAATCTATATTAGGTGAAACAAAATAAATCAACCTATCAATTTTTTGTTTTTATTTTATTGACTCATGTGATTGATTGTCGATTTCCAAGAGAGAGAGATAAAAAGAGCGCAAATCACCGTATATATACATAAAAAATGAAGGGCCATGCAAAAAAGTTGAAGTGAGATAATAAAGCTAAGGAAAGTGAAAGTTTACGTTACAGTACTCTCAGTTAAAGCCATCTTTAGCAAATATCACTTCAAAATTATGAGAAAAACACAGAATGTGCTGTTTCAACCAAATCTGCTGGACTAGCTCCACATGATGATATGTTAAAGAATCATAGTGAAGAATAAAGGGTCTCTGCAAGAATCTTTCTTTTGCTTTTCCTTGTGAAGCTATGGCTTCCCTTTTGGCCCTTCCAGAACAAGAGAGAAGAAAAATGGATGAAAGATTTGCACATGCATTTATTAATGACAATGATGAAATGTCGGTTTGTGAAATAGTCCAGTGTGTGAATCTTTTGGCCATTCAATTTGCTTTCTCAACCCGTGTCACCAACTTGTCTTAACGTGTGCAGAAGAAAAGCCTGACACCTGGGACTGTGGTTTCTGTGGGTCAGTAACATTTGTAGATATGTTATTGATGAGTTTCTGAATGTATGGTTGAAAGGATTTTGGATTTTGTTCAATTCGGTTGACTCTGCAAGTTCTTAAGGTATTTAAAATTTTTTGTTTTCTTCCCTCTCTTGTTTTTTTTTTTTTTTTTTATTGTGTGTGGTTTAACTTGCGATGAACAGATTTTCACATTTTAAAATCTGGGTTGGGTCCATAACTGGTTTATGAAGGACTTATTGGAAGTTTTTGGTGACTTTTGGAGCAGCTAGTGAATATGTGTAACTGCAATAATCAGATTTGCTTGGTATGAGTTGAAATAGGAGTATATATTGTATTCTAAACACTGCTTTGCTCATAGCAGTGTTGATTTGTTTATTCACTTTCTTGGGCTAAACTTTTTCTGATGTTGAGTTATATCATAGCTAAACTTTTCTTTAGTGGTACTACTTTTTTCTTCTTTTTTTGGTTGATTGTTCCATGAAATCATGAATATCTTTGAACCTTGAAGAAATTTGGCTCTGGATTAACTAAAAATATTTAGTTCATTCACACTATGTACTGTAATGCATCATTCATTTAATCAATATATTCTTGCCACTTTCTTATGCATGATTAAATTAATTTGCCTTCTTGAAATTGCAGGGCTTCTGCTCTTGGACTGAAGAATCAAGCTTTAATTTAGAGAATATTGTAATCTAGAGCATACATTTATTGATTTACTTGAGCACTTTATAGAATATAACAAAACCTCTCTCATCTATTGCATACTTTTCCTCTTTGTTCTCCGTCATATTAACATACTTCACCCTTTGGGGAAACAGATCCAGAATTTCATACTCTGATTCAGTTCAATCTGCCAATGGCAAATAAGTTCCATTCTTCAGTGCTTCTAGTTTTGGTTACAGTGTTACTTTCAATCTATTCTTCAGAGCAACTACAATCTTCCCACTCTCAGACCCTTCTAAGAATACAACAGCTTTTGAACTTTCCTTCTGTTTTAAGCAGCTGGAAATACAACACAGACTTTTGCAACACAGATTCAAAATCTTCTCTTACTGTTGTGTGCTATGAGAACACCATAACTCAGCTGCATATAGTTGGTGAAACAAGAGCTTTGCTTCTTCCAAGAAATTTCTCAATAGATTCCTTTGTCACAACACTTGTGAAGCTTCCAAGTTTGAAAGTCCTCACACTGGTTTCTCTTGGTATATGGGGTCCATTGCCTGGTAAGATTGCTCGTTTGTCATCACTGGAAATAGTTAATGTTAGTTCAAATTTTCTATATGGAGAAATCCCTCAAGAGTTTCCATTATTGTCACATCTCCAAACACTCATTCTTGATGATAACATGTTTTCTGGCCATCTTCCTGAGTGGTTGGATTCTTTTCCAGCCTTAACTGTGTTGAGTTTGAAAAACAATTTGTTCAATGGTTCTCTTCCGGATTCGCTTAGTAGCTTGGAGGATCTGAGAATTCTTTCACTTTCTCATAATCATTTTTATGGATCAGTACCTGATTTGAACCGTTTGACAAATCTTCAAGTGTTGGAATTGGATAACAATGCTTTTGGACCTCAGTTTCCTAGGCTTGGTGGTAACAAGTTGGTTACTTTAGTACTAAGGAACAACAAGTTTAGGTCTAGTGCTCCTGATGAATTGAGCTCTTATTATCAACTTGAGAGACTTGATATTTCATCAAATACATTTGTTGGGCCATTCCAGTTAGCACTGTTATCACTTCCTTCAATTACTTATCTCAACATTTCTGGTAACAAATTAACTGGGATGCTTTTTGAGAATGTGTCTTGCAATTCTGAACTTGAAGCAGTGGATTTATCCTCAAATCTTTTGACTGGGAGCTTGCCAAATTGTTTAGTGTCAGATTCCAATGATAGGACTGTTTTGTATGCTAGAAATTGTTTAGAGGAAACAAATCAAGATCAGCATGCACAACCCTTTTGTCATACTGAAGCCTTAGCTGTGGGAATATTACCTGAGAGAAAGAAGCACAAACAAGTTTCTAAGACAGTTCTTTCTCTTGGGATAGTTGGTGGAACTTTTGGAGGAGTAGCACTTGTTGCTTTGCTTTTCCTTATTATTAGAAGAGGAAATGCCAAAAGCAAAATGAAGAATCCTCCAACAAAATTGATATCAGATAATGTAGCTTCTGGATACACCTCTAAGTTATTCTCTGATGCAAGTAACTCTCTCACTCTGAAATGCATACACATGAGCTTGTGTGTGTGTGTGTGTGTGCATGCTCTTATACATTGTACATTTTTATGCATTTCTCCACTTGCTCAATATTTTGAAAAATCTCAGACATGCAAGTCTATTGTTAATTGGTGCAATGAAATATTGGACTTTGCACTATAGGCTATATAGCTCATTACCATGGAGAATAGGAATTTTGTGTAGCCAAAAATACTGAAGTTACGTATCACTTAAAAGTAAAGAACGAAACTGGAGTTACATTTGTAAATGCTTAAAACTTGATGTTATTTGGAGATTTAATTTAGGTATTTTAGCTTTGCTTGTTTCTTGCCTTATTGGAATTATAAAATTGCATCCGGTCTTCAGCCTTATGTGGCTGCATGAAACTTTAAAAAATGGCAAACCTTGGTGCACAAGGCTCCCTGACTTATGGGGGGTAAAGATGAGGGTTAATTGTACTCGGTCTTAAACCCGTAGCCTTACCCTTGTATTTTTGCAGAAAAACTAATTCCTAGACTTAAATCTGTTCCGGTCACGAGCAAAATTTGGTTTTATGTATCAGAAATCTACTAGTAGCATATATTGAAAGATTAGGATGATAAGAATTAGACAAATAAATTTCAATCTAAGGAATATTCATCAATTCTTTTATTGCTGATATATGTTCATTAATTGAACATAGGAAAAAGTTAAACAAATACTACGAATAGAAATGTTCCCCCTTGTAAACTACATGTACTAGGCCTTCATAAACAACATAAGTTTAATTGCATGCTTATCAGAATCTTGATATCAATGAATTGCCGTTACTGGTTGGCAATAATTTGTTGGAGAAGATGAAATAGAAGAACTAAAATTGATTTATAAATTTCGTTGTATCCTTCCATATTAAAGATAGATGACAACCATTTATTTTCCTTGTAATTAAGGGTATATACCTCAAACAAAGAATTTTGGAACATTTGGCCTTCCACCTTATCGAGCTTTCTCCCTGGAAGAGATTACGGCAGCTACAAACAACTTTGATACAGCTTCTTTTATGGGTGAAGGTTCTCAAGGAAAGGTATGCAAGTTGTTTAAGTTAATGTCTATATAGAGGAATATTTACTTTGAACCGTAAGGTTTAGTAAATGTGTTCTTGCACTCATGGTTTTGATGAATTAGGCCCAGCTGAAAAAAGGGCTTCTTCAGTCCACATAATTTTGTTGTTAGAATGTTGTAAAGAACCAATTCAACCCAAAAACTTAAGCTATTGGGTGAGGCTACATTAATGGTTTTATATATTTCTAATACACACCCTCACACGAGAGTCCACTGGGTTTAAAGGGTGGACAATGCACAGGCCTACCTACCTATACTAAGAAATTCTACAAGAGAAAGTAAGGGATAGTGAGGATCGAACCCGTGACACTGAGGCACTGATACCATGTAAAGAATCAATTCAATCTAAAAGCTTAAGTTAGTGAATTGAATTGGTTCTTTACATAAGCTAGTGGGTGAAGTTACATTAATGGTTTTATATAGCTCTGATATCATGTAAAGAACTAATTCAACTCAAAAGCTTAAACTGTTAGGTGAGGTTACATTAGTAGTTTTATATATCTCTAACAAATATTTTTTTATATGAAAATATAAGTTTCTGACAAAGTGCTTATAATATTTAACTGCAATATGAAAGGGGTTGGGAATTAATCTACCAATGAAGGACCACCAACAGGAACAAAACCTGCTTGTGGATGCTGTTGGTCACTTTCTGTCAAATACTAATTACTTAAATCAATGGTCTTGGGAATGAAGAAAATGATGTTGACAAAGTCACCCCCTGTATTGGTCCAACTGTGCTCGAGTCGGACTAGTTGGGTTTCCTATGAACCTGTTGGAAAGCCCCCCCCCAAAAAAATACTGTCTGCATGGTGAAAATGTTAATATTTGACTTTACTTTTTATATGACATCTATGTTCTGACTACTACATGATCATGTCATAATATATCATTCCCAACCTGCACTAGAAAAATAAGGGTCTACATGATAATTGTTCTGTTACGGAGAGAAATAATTTTTTATTTTATTTCTGTTTGTGTGTGGAGAGTTAATGGAAAAAAATGTTTTGATAACACAATTTATTTTTATTTCTTATGAGACAAAATGTTTCTGGGCTACCAGTTCAGTCCTGTAACAGAAACATAAACCGGTTTTACCAAATACTATTTCTAACCATTGACATGTTTTTCATTTTAAGATTGTGTTTTTTCTTATATGCTTCAGATGAACAGAGGTCAACTGAAGGATGGTTCACTTGTTGCCATTAGAAGTGTGAAAATGACCAAAAGCTACAGGACTCAAGACTTTATGCACTACATAGAGCTGATATCAAAATACAGGCATCATCATTTAGCAAGCGCTCTTGGACATTGTTTTGAATGTTATTTAGATGATTCAAGTGTCCGCAGAATATTCATTGTCTTTGAGTACATACCTAATGGCACACTCAAGAGCTGGATCTCAGGTAATTCATAAAAACTAATTTCTCAAATTGGAGTGTAAAAATGGTATTATTCTAACAAGAAACAGAAAATAATGGATAGGAGAATTTCTCTTGAAGTTTTAAATTTATATCTACCACCAACCACGTGGATCAACTGGTAAGAGGTTGTTCTAGCTTGACCAGTGGTCTCGAGTTCAAGTCCCTAGGAATGCAGTTGTATTAAAACTTGGTAGGAAGAGCTTTGCCGCCCATGTGGTCCTACCTGGCTCGAATTGGACTAGTCGAGGAATCGATGAATTGTAGATAATATCCAAAAAATTTTATATCTGAGCAGTAAATACCCAATAAGCTTTTATGTTAAATCAATCATTTCAGTTACCATGAAGTTGTAATGGAAGATTGAGATTTGAGAGAGTAATATCATTTCTGATATCCTCTATCTTAACATGTTATGTGACAGAAGGACATTATAGAAAGTCCCTGACTTGGACCCAACGCATAGCAGCTGCAATTGGAATAGCAAAGGGCATACAATTTTTGCATAGAGGGATTGTCCCTGGTGCATATTCAAACAATCTGAAAATAACAGATGTTTTACTTGACCAGAATTTTGTTGCAAAAATCAGCAGTTATAACCTGCCTTTGTTATCTAACATGGGAAAGGTATGAAGAAAATAATTATTAATGATTATGTTTTCTTTTATGATGGAAAAAATTCATGTTTAACCAGTAAGTATGGTCTTTTATTTTCCTTGGATAAAAGACTTGAGTTAGTATTCACCCTTGCTAATCTTTGCAGGTTAGTCAAGGAAATCCTCTTAGTGGATTCAAAAGTCCTAGTGTTAACAAAAGGTGTGTGATAGAAATTTAATCTGGTTTTGAGTAGCATGCACTCAACTTTTGTCAATGGAAAAGAGGATTCATCATGATGTAACTTTACATACCATATGATATGTTTTCATGCCGAAGATACTTGTGATAGTTGATTATAAAAATAAATGTGAAAGCTGTTTATGTAAAGAATGTGTGGTTTTGCAGTGTAAAAAATGAAGACAAAGCTGATATATATGATTTTGGAGTAATACTGTTGGAGCTCATTCTAGGAAGGACAATAAAGTCAAGGAATGTGAACACTTTAAAGGATCTGGTAATAAAGGGGATTCTGATTTATTTATTATTTCCCAATTTTATTTTTTATTTAAACTCTTTATTTAATTATTCAAAATTAGAGAACTTTGGTATGATCCAGACATCCATGTAAGGATGAATCTGATGCTTAAGTCAGAGTGTAAGTCTGTTATCACTAGAAAAATAATAGTACTTTGAAAGAGTCATCAAACAAAAAGGAAACCAATTTCCAGATAATGTTCTAGATCAAATAACCAATAACATATTTTATTTCACAAATTATAATAAATCCCATAATTTCATTTTCTGTTTTACTAGATTTTTCTCTGAAACACCTTTGCCAGCTATATCTTGCTACACAAATCTATGTATGCATATGGTTGGTATGAATTTATTATATTTGAATATATCATTCCACCAAAGAGATTTATCAAATGTCAAAAGAAATTTCACACAAACAATAAGCAGGATAATTTGAGGTATAAATTAACTAGGAATGGATAAGGCTTTTGGAACAAGGAGAGTTCAGATTTTAATTCACAGACTCATATCATAGGGCATCAAAATAAATGGTTAATTTGCAATATAATAGGAGTTTTCATCAACAATACCATTTCAATATAAATCATTTGCAATTTTATGACACTGCTTCCATTGATGGCATCATGAGGCAGTTGCAAGAAAGCATAACAGCTGATGAAGAAGCTAGGAGGAGCATTATAGATTCAGCAGTTAGCAAGGCATGCTTGGATCAATCATTGAGGACAATGATGGAGATTTGTGTGAGGTGCCTAGTTAAAGAGCCAGAAGATAGGCCCTCTTTAGAGGATATTTTGTGGAATTTGCAGTTTGCTGCTCAAGTCCAAGATGCATGGAGAGGGGACTCTCAAAGTAGTGATGGATCTCCCATCTCACCTTTAGCATCTAGAAGAATGACATTCCATTAGTGTCAATACAGAGGTTTTTCACTTTTTGTGTTGATGTATATTTGCTAAAAGCCTAGAAGATAAATGTTTACAGAATGTGAGCTTTGTAGTTTCAGCATCAGAATAGTATAAGTATATTTTGTTTCTTTTCACTCAAAAAACTGCTGAACTTCTAATGAAAAATTGTATTGTCAATACTTACACCATTTAAGGTAATGAAATAGAGCTTTTGACCATAGTTATGTAAACTTTTTACTGGATTGATTGAAAATCCAAAATTTTACAAATAATGTTGTGAAATGCACATGAGGTATGCACGTTTAAGTCGAGTGTGGGGGAGGTGCACAACTTGTTCATGGGCGAAAGCATGCTTGTCATGTGGCAGGCGCCGCAAGTTGTGCATGGTGGTGTACGCATTCAAGTCATGCATGGATAATGTGTAACTTGCAGAGCGACAATGTGGTATGCGGGCATTCGACTATGTACAAGTTGCACATCTTTTCTATGTGCGACTTAAACGCGGACACCTCCATACATGTTCCACTGTATTATTTTGGTAAAATGTTTGAATTTTGAGTCAGTGCAATACAAAATTTCTTTTTTACACCAAATGGATCAAAAGGCCAATGTAAACACATTCACGCTTTTCATTTGAGTGCTGGCAAAATAATCAATATGAAAAATCAACAAAGTTGGTATGAATGGTTGTGTCATAAGCCTTGTTAGTCAACATTATGTTATCCAAGAAGTGGATAAACGTTGTTAACTTGCAAAACAATTCAAAACGAAATTTACAAAAAGTTGGATGAAGTTTCCTTTAATCTTCCCCTTCTCCAAAGATACAATTTCATACAAACAATTTAGAATATCCATAACAACATCTCATGACCAAAATATGTTCATTTGGTGAATTTCCATCACCAATAGTTTCTTCTTTTTGACAAAAGAAGTATTGTTTAATTATTACAAACAAATAGACTAATCATAGTATACAGTGTTTTCTGGGAGAGAGAAAAAAAATTGAGAAAGGAAAAGATGGATGAAAGTTGTGTGTGAGTAACACCATGCTTGCTTGGAGTATAATATGGCACAAATGGTTGAATACTAATCAACGATGCTATCTCACACACACGGAAGTGGATCCTCTCATATGTGATTTCAAATGATTAGTCTATAAACAATGATAAGAGATGAAAAAGAAAAAATATTGGAATATAGGGTGGAAAAAATAACTACCGTAAAATCACACATAAAAGGATACATTCCACACACACATTGTTGACTAGTAGGGTGGTGCAAGTAGGGGTGTTTGGACACGAGTTCTTGTAGGAGCAATTGCATCATGCGGAAGCGTTAAGACCATTGTGGTATGGATGTTAAAGGATCATCATGGTTTTATCATTTACCTCTTATTGGCGCAGATCTCTGAGATGCTCCACACTCCTTGTTCCTTTGCGTGACAGTGCGAACTCACGAACTGCTGCGTCACAGCACGAACAGGTGTTCTGGCAAAGCTTCCAAACTATCTCTCGAGCAAGAAGGGGAAGCGTGTGGGCACTAATCAGATCCGAGCTTGCCTCTTTCTCACAAATGACTTAAGACGTTGATGACTTAAGTGATAATGACTTAAGTGGTAGTATTTACATGAATTCCAGAAAACCCTAGCTCTAAGCTCATTGGACTTCTAGATTTTTTGGGCTCTTCTCATACTAATAACTCATTTGGGCTTTAGTAAAAAAACACAAACCCAACAGTTCTATCAGTAAGGTCCACACGCAAATTAGTTTAAATTTGTAAGTCTTTATTAGTTTATTATTAGATTACAGTTATGCACACTTCATTTTCTCTACACATATACTGTAATTCTACCACTACCCAAATGTTTATTTTTATTTGAGATTTTTGGTTTCCAAAAGTCACTTTGAGTGGTGACTGGTGACTAATCTAAGTTGAGCCAAATTGACTTAGTGGAGATAAAATTCTTTCGTGACTCAAACCCCTATTCAGTTTTAGGAGAATTGACCCTCCTAAGCGTTGTAACTATACAAAATGTGAAAGAAATAGAAACGTGTAAAAAGTTTTTTTTTTTCTTTTTCAAATTAAATTATTAGAAGCATCTTGTATTATTAGAGTAGAGAAGAGCTTGCAACTCCTAACCAAACACTGTCTAATTTGAAATCTCAAACAAGAATATAAAAAAAAGAAATACACAAATACAAAAGCTCTCTTTGTCCACTAATAGAAGGAATGAAATAGAAATAAACTTAAAACTCTCAAAGGAGCCTCATTTGTGTGAAGAAAAGCTACAAGACGCAAAACCAATAATAGGTAGTGGGTCCAAGGAGTATTGCTATGTCATTCTGATATTATGCTTCCAACATTCACTAAAAGAGAAACACATTTAGCACCATGTGATTATCAAAACCCCAAGACTAAGTTGTTTACCACATTCACTTGTAGAATGGGTGGAACTTGAGCAGAGACAGAGCAAACCTTCTGTATTAATATTAGAATTTTAGAATTTGTGAAAGATACCAACGATATCAAGAAACACCAAAGGCCAAAAGGAATAAATGATGCACATAAAAGAAAATGTAATTTTACTTTGATTTTGTGTTTTGTCAATTCTGCAAGATAATTGAAATGAAAGTTGTACAGTATGGCTAATTTTGTTCATAGTCTATGGTTGAAACAACATTTAAACGCTAATAGGCGATGCCTAAGGAAAAAATATGATACATCTGTGATAGTTTTATACATATTAATTAGGGGAAAGATATATTTATAAACTTTTTGGTTATAAACGACATTATGTATTAGGGGTAGTTAGTACACTTCAGCACACAATGTACTACCTATAGTACATAGTATAGTTTGTAAAAAAAAATTGTAAATTTAACTCTTCCCTTTTAATTATGATATATTTTGGAAAAAGTTAATGTTTTGTTATATTTTTTTCATCTTTAAATTTACTTTTTTTTAATGTTGGGATGCCAATGAAGGATTTGTGTGAACAAAATCAAAAGGATACAAAATCCATATCATACATAAGTCTGTAAATCATTATAAGCATGACAGTTACCTGATTTGGTTTAGAATACTACCTGAAAGAGCAATAGAGCCTTCCATGATAAAGGATATATGCATGGGAACACAAACATGAAAGGGAGAGCACTTCTCTCTTTGTCTAGCAAGTATTGCAAAAAGGTGTGTAACCCTATGCATAAGATCAATGGGCCACGTATACTACTTAGCCATATAGAGAGTAGGGACCATTCCTTATGAGCCCATATTGTTATCGGCCCATTGTAAATAACGCGGATACGATGCACATAATCAAAACCCACACATGAGTTTTTTTTTTTTTTTTAAAAAAAAAAACCCCACATATAACTAATGGTAAAGGATTTCTCAAGATAAGTTATCTCTTGTGAGCCCAAAATGACATCATTTTGGGATAGAAATCAAGGTATTTTTGTAATTCTAACATATTGCAGAGTTATATTAGTCTTTATCATTATAATTTTTTAATCTTATAACCCTAAAACGACGTTGTTTTGAGCTCACTGGAGATAACTTTATCTCCAGTAACTGTAGAAATACTTTTCCCTATAACTAATGACCATAAAACAATATTCAATAATGGTAATGGACAACGAACCAAGTCTAACTCTACTGACTAATATCAATATTAGTTTTATTAAAATTAAATTAATAATGATATAAGTTAGTCCATATGAAATTAAATTTCAACAATCTCCCACTTGAATTATTTATATTAGATTTATAAAAGAAATCTTCATATCAATATCAACTAAAGTGGCAACTTAGAAAAGGCAATACATTTAGTACTTTTGAAAAGGCATGCAAATTTTGGATTGATTATGGTGGGAAAATTGGATTTAATGTTCGAAAACAATATTTTGATAAAAGCAAAGATGGAAGGATTTCAACAATTAGACATATGTATGTTGCAAGGATTCTGTTTGTAGAGCAAACAAATGAGATTATTTAACGGTTAATCCTTGAATTGAAACAAGAAGTAATGAGGTATATGAAAGAGATTGAGAAATATCACATTTATGATTTTGTTAGTGAGCATATATGCATCCTTTGCATCTCCCAGAAATAACTCACATGCTAATATCTCAGCGAAATTTATCTAAAGTTTAAGCTCATGATATTGATCAGGCTAATGATCTAGGTCTTAAGCAAAGGACTTCATTGAATTACTGAGTAGACAAATTGGTGAAAAAGCAATCCTTAACACACTAGGACAAAAAGTATTATCTTTCTAGCAACAGATTGAGAAATAAGGCATATAGGGAGACAGGCAATTTAACATGGTACTTTCAGCAAGGACCAATGGAAAACCCATCATTCTATAGTATAGTCCAATTAGATGTTCAAGAACAAATCACAAATATCTATTAGATATATGGGAGAATGATAATGAATTATGAATACTTTGGTGATGTGATCACCCTTGACACTACATATAGTAGCAATAATGCATATAGACTACTAACACCAATATTGCTTTGCTCTTACTTTAACTTTCTTCGTTCTCTCTCCAAGGGCACTCGTTACTTTCAACCGCCAAGGGAGCCTCCCTGTGGCTCGGCCATTGCGGGTGAAAGGTAATCTGCCTTTGTAGGAGTTTTTTCTGCCTGAGTTCCTGCCTAGTGCTTGGATCCTCGGGTTTGTTTCGTCATAGATTTTTTCAAGCGGTGGGTTTTGTCTCCTTTTTGGTGCTATTACCCCGTGTTCTTTCACGGTGGACATTGCTTCTTTCTCAACAAGCCACGCATCTAGAAGTTCCATAGTGGTCAAGTGTGTTTGTTTCATCTACTGTGTCCGCGTGGAAGTGTGATTTCTGAAGCGGTGGTTTTGTCTTTTCCCAAACCACTTCCTTTATAATTTGGTGCTGCAGGATTATTATCTTTTCTATCTTTAACCTCCTTTGCTGGAGTTTCTCGGATGTGACCCAGCTCTGAAGCTTGGAAACTGATGAATAAAGTTAAAGAGAAGAATCGTAATAATGCAAAGAAGAAACAGGCTACTAAGAAGAGGTCCGAAGAACAAATAGTTTCTAAAGACAAATGTAGTGCTGGTACTGATGTTCCAGATGTTGGTGGGACCTTGGCTGTTGAAATGGGAGGTTCGGATGAACAAACTTCACCAACAGTCTCTCATTCAGAAGATGCACTCCATGTGTTTGACAGTTGTCCTGAACCAACTAAGGCAGAATCATGCACTCTTGGGGACGATGACTCAGTCACGGAGGACATTCCTGAGATTGAAAAGGTTGCTGTTGCTCCAAAGCACCCCATGGATCCCACCAAGCCTTGGACTAACTTGTTCAAGGATAACAGAGTGCCTTCGAGTGGGTACAATTTGAAGTTCACGGCTCCAACTGCTGATGAAGATGTCCTGTTTGATGAGGATGATATTCATCCCCTTTCAGGCAGTTGGGAGCATAGCCTTGTTGGGTATGTGGCAGGAAGATTTCCAGGGAAGAAAGCCTTGTTGGAAACCTGCAAAAAATGGGGTGTTAAGTCATCCTTCATTACCCATGCAAGCGACTGGCTTATCTTCAAGTTTGACAATGAAGACGACATGGTCAAGGTCCTCTCATCTGGCCCTTATTTTATTTTCCAAAGACCTTTATTGTTGAAAGTCATGCCCCCTTTGTTCATGTTTGGTTCAAAGGAATTGAGTAAGATCCCTGTTTGGGTCCAGCTCAAAAATTTGCCACTGGAGCTATGGAATCCAACGGCTTTGGGTAAGATCCTATCAAAATTGGAACTCCCATTAGAACGGACCAGCTCACTGCAACAAAGCAATCTATCTCCTTTGCAAGAGCACTAGTGGAGGTGGATGTGGCTGTGGACTTGGTGGATGAGGTGAGATGCAGACTCCCAGATGGAACTACTTTCTTTCAAAGTATTGATTATTAAAGCTTGCCTACCTTATGTGTTCACTGTAAGATGATAGGCCATGACTTGGCAAAATGCAAATCGGCCCCCAAAAAGGTTGAAAGTATGCATCAGCCTGAGATTGAAACCCAAGTGGTTAAGCCAATTCAGAGTGTGGAAGGAGTGCTAGAATCCCCATTGTCTCTGTCCACCCCCCACCCCTTGTGCTGGAGGCTGCTGTTAATTCGCAAGTTCATATGGCTAACTCAACCGATAAAACTGTGTCACCTAGCAAGACAGGAGTCCCAGGGTCAATCGAACTACATGATCAGCTTCTGGCAACTGATGATGGTATTCCTACCATTGCATCATGCTCTGATCCTATCTCCCTTAACGAACCACCTGATGAAGGATTCAATATGGCAATCTCCACATTCCGAAAGAAGAAACAGAAAGACAACCACATCCAGCCTAAGCAATCGACAAAGAGGCCACTTATTAAAGCTGGCAAGAAAACTAATAATCATTCAATACCTTGTGTTGGGGATTCATCTCCCCATACAGCCCAATGATTATTGCATCTTGGAATATTAGAGGCTTTAATATGCCTCTGAAGCACCAAGGGGTGCAACATTTCTTGCGCAAAAGAAGAATTGATGTCTTAGCTATTTTGGAGACCAAGCTTTCTGCTTACTTGGTTGAAAACATTTTGAAACGGAAATTTGGGGACTGGAAATTCACTCATAATCTGTCCTCTCATTCAGCTGGTAGGATTGTGATCCTTTGGAGGCCTCAAACAGTGACTATGAATGTTTTACATAGTTCAGCCCAGCTTATTCATTGTAATTTGTTGGATAAGAATTCTGGAAAAAATGTCTGCATGTCTTTCGTTTATGGTTTGCACTCAATCACTGCTAGGAAAGCCTTGTGGATCAATTTGTTGAGTATTGGGGCTAATATGACTTCTCCTTGGCTTATTCTTGGAGATTTTAATAGCATCCTCTCCTCTGCTGACAGGGTCAATGGCAGTGCTGTCTCTGCCTATGAAATCCGTGATTTCCAAGACTGCTGTCTTGAGCTTGGCCTTACCAACCTCAACAGCCATGGTTCCTACTTCACTTGGACCAATGGCCGGGTTTGGAGCAAGCTTGATAGAGTTCTTTGCAACAATATTTGGTCCAATGATTTTCAAAGATCTTCCTATGAAGTTCCAGGATTTGAATCCATCTCGGATCACTCTCCTATTATTGTTTCTTCAGATTCACACTTGGTGAGAGGTAATGTTTCCTTTAAGTTTCATAACTCTGTTACAGATTTACATTCTTTCTTGCCCACTGTTGATGATGGATGGAAGTTGCAAGTGTCGGGCAATAAGATGTTTGTTATCTGCATGAAATTGAAGCGCCTTAAGGCTCCCCTCAAGCAGCTTTACATCAAAAACTTCAGCAGAATTTCGGGCAGAATTTAAATGGCAGAAATAGAGTATAATAATGTTCTTCTTTCCCTCCAATCCAATCCTAAGGAGGCCTCCTTGCTTGGCTTAGCTGACAGGACAAGAAGGGAGATTATTAATCTTAGAAAGGCTGAGGTCTATCATATAACTCAGCTAATGAAGAACAAGTTCCTCATAGATGTTGATAAATGCTCAAAGTTTTTCCATGGGTACATTAACAGTAAAAGGCACCATAGGTTCATTGCAGCCATCCATTCCAACGATGGTAAAACTCTCACATCCCAGTATGATATTGCTAATGCTTTTGTCTCCTACTTCTCGGATCTGTTAGGGGTGGAGAAGCAAGAGGCTCCTGCTTCCAAAGTCATTTCCAGCAATGGTCCAAAGGTGCCTCCTCATTACTTCGATATACTAATGGGCCCCATCTCAAAAGAGGATGTTCGGAAAATAGTGGCTGCTTTTGATGATAATAGGTCTCCTGGACCGGATGGTGTCAATGCCAAGTTCTTTAAGGAATCTTGGAATATCATTGGTGAGGATATTTATGCAGCCGTCCTTGAGTTTTTTGAATCTGGAAAACTATTAAAGCAAGTGAACCATGCAATCATTGCTTTGATACCGAAATCTGAAAATGCCTCTACGGTCAACCATTTCAGGCCAATTTCTTGTTGCAATGTCATATACAAGATTATCTCCAAAATTCTTGCTAATCGAATTGGTCCTGTCTTGGAAAACATTGTTGAGCCCTTCCAATCAGCTTTCTTGAAGAATAGAAGCATGAATGACAATATTTTTCTAGTCCAAGAGCTCATTCGAAAATATGCTAGGAAAAGGGTATCTCCTAGATGCTTATTAAAAATTGACTTACATAAAGCTTATGACTCCATTTCTTGGGAATTTTTGCGGTGGATGATGTCCGAGGTTGGCTTCCCCAATCGGTTTATTGAATGGATTATGGAGTGTGTTTCCTCCACATCTTTTAGCATTGCTGTCAATGGTTGTATCCATGGGATGTTCAAAGGTAAAAGGGGGCTGAGACAGGGGGATCCCCTATCCCCCTACCTTTTTGTTCTCTGTTTAGAATATCTTTCTAGGGACCTGCTTTCATTGGGAGAAGACAACACCTTCAATTTCCACCCAGCATGCGCTCCTTTGAAGATTTTCCATCTTGCTTATGCTGATGATATTATCCTCCTATCCAGAGGTGATCTCCCTTCTGTCACGGCTTTATTTAGCAAACTACAACATTTTTGCAGTGTGTCTGGTTTGCAAATTAGCAATGAAAATCTGCTTGTTACTCGGCTGGGGTAAAGCAACATGATGTGGACTTGATTCAGAATCTTACGGGTTTCCCTCTTGGTTCTTTTCCCTTTAGATTCTTGGGTGTCCCTTTATTAGCTTCTAGATTAAATGTCTGCCATTATGATCCACTGATTGGCCAAATTACAGCGTTAATTCGAGGCTGGAATAGGAAGACATTGTCATATGCAGGCAGATTGGAGCTTGTTAGAGCGGTGATACAGGGGATTGCAAATTTCTGGCTGGGCATTTCTCCCCTTCCTGTATCAGTCATCCACCGAATTAATGCTTCTTGTAGAAATTTTTTGTGGGGCAAGGCAGAGGAGGGAAAGAAAAAGCCATTGGTTGCTTGGACGACCGTTTTCTCCCCCAAGGAGGAAGGAGGCTTGGGTCTCTTTTGTCTCAAGACTTGGAATAATGCTTTAATTGCTAGAACTCTTTGGGACTTCCATGTAAAAAAGGACTCCCTTTGGGTGAAGTGGATCCACCACTATTATTTCAAGAATCAAAGCATTTGGGACTGTTATGCCTCCCCATTTGATTCGGTTTTCATGAAAAGGATCTTCCATATCCGTGATTCCATTGCTGCCAAAGAAAACAGTCAAGGTAATGCTGTGAATGTGCTGCAATCATGGGTCCATGGCAATAAACTTAGTGCAAGCAAAGCTTATTCGTATTTGAGACAACCGAAGCCTAATGTTCCTTGGAAACATGTTGTTTGGAATGCGGCTATTCCTCCAAAGATGAGCTTCATTTTTTGGCTAGCTGTCAACAATAGATTGCTAACACTTGACAAGGCTCCTTATTTGAACAAAGGCCAAACTTGTTTTTTATGCAAAGGTGAATTGAAGACAAATTCACACTTGTTTTTCTCTTGCCCTCTTGTGTTACAGGTCTGGTCGGTTATAAGAGATTGGAGTCTCTTTCCAAAGAGAAATATCTCCCTTAAAGGCACACTAAACAAGCTTATACACTGCAGGGCCGCCTCGGGTATTATTGGCAAGCAAAGATGCTTGGCCGCTACTACTGTTTATAGTATTTGGATGTTTATAGTATTTGGCTCAACAGAAATAGTGTTGTTTTTGATCATGGGTCTTTTTTTGTAAATGATGTAATTGACAAGATTAAATTTCTTGTGTATAGACATTCACATCTAACCCATTTGTATTAGGCATATGTTCTTAGTGGTCTAGCTTTCAGTGGCTTTTGCACTACGACCATTTGTTGTCTCCATTTTTTGATTTGCGGGGTATGCCCCAGCTATATTGTATCTCTTTGGGCTTAATATATATTTACATTTTTCCCCAAAAAAAATAAAATGCATATAGACCATTTGGCTGTGTTTTTTGGATTTACCTACTTTAAAAGGGTAGTAGTTTTTAGAGATGCACTTCATTATGATGAGACATTAGGATCATTTGAGTGGTTATTTAGAAATTTTGGAGGCACATAAGAGAAAGAAATATCAAACTCTTTTCACCCATCAAGACCATGAAATGGCTAAAGCGTTACTTGAACTAATGCCCAAAATATATCATGGGTCTCATTTTTTGATTTGAGGTAATGCCTGAAACACCTTCATAATTTGAAGTAGAATGAGTTGCATTTTTTGCAAAACTAGATCAATGATGGAAAATGAGTTGCACTGTGAATTTGAATCTAGGCAAAAAAGTACATAGGTCAATGATGGAAAATTTACCTCTAATGCAATAGGTTGCATAAATATATACTTTAACTCTTTTTGATCTTTTTCAAAAAGAATATGACAAATATTTTACATGTTATACAAAGAAAGAAATATTTGAAACACTCGGATTTTTGTGATATCATGCAATGAAGGTACTTGATATCAAAGATATTAAATCAATGCCCATTTGATATATTTTGAAGGTACAAGAGAAGCAAAGAGTGAATTTGTTAACGATACACATGGTAGAAATGTTCAATAATATGCTAATCTTGAGGTTATATAGCTCAGAAACGAAGAAAAAAAATTCGCTTATTTACATCAAGCTTTCGCGGTACTCATTCAAGACTTACTCGAACTATTCCTCAATAGAAAATAAAAGTTTTGGTTTCGGCTTGTCGGCATAGAAATAGGAAAAAGGGCGATTTTGCACACCATAGTATAAGCAAATTTGTCCTAAACTAGTGAGAAAGCCACACAAGCTTCGGATTGCAAGGAAACATATATTTACGGAAAAGGCTAGCGAAGAGTTAAGAAAACAAGTTGATGACATTTGCAAGAAAAATTTCGGACTAACCTCTTTTTCAAATGAAAACCTTCATTCCATATAAGTTAAAGGCTTGAAAACAAGAAATGGTATTAGGTTTATAATTTATTTTTATTATGTTTATTATGGAGGAACCACTTGATGTTACTCTTTTTTAATCATCAAACATTGAGTTCAACCGAGTATAAATTCTTTTAGTGATGTGTCAATCATAATGAGCAACCAGAAGTTTTGGTATTCCAACTAGTGTGAAGGTTTTTGGCGTTTTGATTTGTCCAAGTAGAAGAATTCCATTGCTGGTATTTACTCCTGTTTGAGATTTGTTGAATTTGGAATACTTGTGTAACCAGTGATTAGTTTTCGAATTAGTATTCAGTGGAATTGTATTGTACTATATGGAGGCAGAGCTAGTAATTAGTTTGGGAATATATTTTGGATTAGTATTGTACTGTGTGGCATAACTTAAAAAGAAAAAGTTAGGGTAATAGTTTTCTCATTTACGAACTCATTTGTACATGTGGGATCCATTTTCAGGAGGAGAGAAAAAAAAGTAGAGTGAAATCCATCTTAAATTTATGTATATAGGAGATAAATATTTTTTTTATGTAATATAAGAATAATAAATCCAAGCTATCATAGTATCTGTTTCAAACTTTCAATACTCTTATTCTCATGGTTTATTTTGTTGTCATTCCCAATTATATATGCCGTTGAGTTTCAATTAGTTTTTGTTCTCATTCCCACGTACACGCGCATCAAGAGGAACTAAGTTAGCATATCAGTTTCAATTCTATCATTCTCTTAGTTCATTTTGCTCCCCTCTTCCATTTTCTCTAATTTGCATTATGGAAAGTTGGAATTCTGAGAAAACCACAACTGTCACAGCTCCAAAGTGGGTTGCAGCAAGTTGCAATACATGTAGTTAAAAAAACTGACAAACTTCACATCTAACCTTCACAAGACTTTTGCGTCAAGATACAAGCACTATCAAGGAGAATTACAAGGCATGAAATGAAATGGTTCAATGCTAGAAATGTTTAATATCAGATTGTTGATGGATTAGGTTTCATGTAGACTAACATTGAAAATTTTAACATCTTACAACATCATACTTTCCCGACCTAAGAAAAGCAAAATTTGCTCAACAAATTGCAGACTTCAACAAACTACATCTATTCATTCCCCTAGCAAAAAAAAAATGGATTACAAACTACATCTTCTATGCTTAGATGTAGTTGTAATTCCAAAATATTTGCAAATAGGTTTTGAGTCTTGGAGAGAAGGAACACAGTGATGAGGAATTGTCTTGTTAAACTGCAAATGAGTCTGAGTTACAAAGAATGTAAAAAAGTAAAGATGAGAAAGAGAAGGAATGAATAAAAGAGTGAGAGGAGAGGAATAGAGAAGATAAAAAGTAACCCCTAATTTATTATTAAGAATAATAGAGGGTTATGATAAATTTAGATAACCTCGTGATATGAAAATAACACATGAAAAGATCCACTCTCACACGAGTTCTTCATGTTTCTTTCATAACCTAAAAAGCCACCCCATGCCTAATAAAGTAGAACTTGCATTTTACATGCACAAAAAGAAGCCGTAAAACACTAATTCGACAAAACACAACATAAAACGTAGCAATTAAACAGCCCTCAATTAATCATCTATTAATTGTATTGCTTGCTAGATACAAAACAAAAAATAAAATAAAATAGCCATGACACCCATACACATTTGATTTTACCATCTCACGCAATGGCAAATCTAGAATTCTAGAATTTTTTATGATAGATGACGAAAAAAAAAAATTAAGCTACAAATGTTATTAGGACTAATAGAAGAGACTAACTATTACAAGTGTTTTTGAGGGAGGTGCGACCGCCAATCCACGCACCCCTCCCTTGGATCTGCCCCTGTTCACACTCAAAGCAGAACAAACACTGCACAATTCTTGTTGTTTCCTACAAAGAAAACCTTTTCAACTTTCAAACAATCATTATTTCATCATCATCATAATATTATATATCTACCATATATGTAACAAACACACCAACAAGCATTTTATCATATGAATGCCTCCCTTTGCACGTGCTACTCACACACTCCCGCACCAGCGTTAACGTTTTCTTCTTTCTCAAAGGAAAAAAGAAGCTTAATACCACATTATTCACCATGCCAACACAATCACAAGACCAACGTGTATTACCCCACAACTTCTCATATAAGAATCAACATCACCAAGATTCTCTTCTGCTCTCTATTACCAACACAAGAGTTTTCACCACTAATGGCATCACCTACGGCACCATGTGGGGCTTGCAAGTTCTTGAGGAGGAAGTGCATTGAAGGGTGCATCTTTGCACCTTACTTTAGTTCAGACCAGGGTGCAGCCAAGTTTGCAGCTGTGCACAAGGTGTTTGGTGCTAGCAATGTGTCAAAGCTCTTACTGAGTGTTCCAGTGAACCACCGCCATGAAGCGGCGGAGACTATATCATACGAGGCTCAAGAAAGGCTATCTGATCCTGTTTATGGTTGTGTATCCACCATTATTGCTTTACAACAACAGGTTGATTGAAATTATATATATAACTTTTGCAGCTTCTATTTATTCTCTTATGGTTATTTTTAACCACAAATTAATGATACAGACTTGATAATGGACTTATTTTATAGCTTCATAAATCAGACATTATAATATGCTATTATTAGTCCCCTAGTTTAAACCTATGATTTTGTGCATAAAACTGCTCATTACTCCAAAATAGATTCGAAGATAAGCTACAAAAAGGGGTGTTTCTTTTGTATGTCTAGAATTACTCTAAATCCATTCTAATAGAAAACAGAGAATTACTCTAAAGTTTATTGCATGACACTCCTTTTAATTTCTTTCCAGCAAAAAATACAATAATAGGGAAAAATAAACAAACAAAACAAAAAAAGCTAACTAGAATTTCATTCATCAATTAAAAACTCATTTTTTCAACCAATTCAGGTGGCATCTTTGCAAGCAGAGGTCACTATGATGCGAACTCACGTGATAAATAGTCGGTTTGGACATTCAAGTGCCCTTCAGCAGCAGCAGCAGCAGCTAAACATGAATGTAGGGCTGCAGCCAGCTTACTACAACAATTCATTTGCTTCCATTAACCACATGAACCCAAGCAGCTTCAACCCTGGTTTTGACCATGCAATGGGGACAGCATCCTCATCACACAGCTTAGAGCCTCTTCAACTCTCTGGGTTGTCCCAATATGAAGAAGAGGACGAGGAAAGAAGGTTTCATTAAGTGTTCAACCATGACATAGTACTTCACCCGTTCACCGTCAATGTGTTGTTGTTTTTGTTTGTTTTGTTACATCCTTTATCCTCTTTTCGTTTCAAGTTCATTAATACTACCCATAACTGTATTAGTATGTCATGAGAATGCTTCCATGATTTCCTTGTTATGTAATACAAACATTTGAAAACTGTTTCTACATGAAGCTCGTGATTCGTGAAACTGTCATGAGTCTGCTGTGGGCTTGCAATGCTTGTTAAAAAATAACGTCAAATTTATAAACACTACCCTGTCCTAATACATAATATCTTAACCTCCAAAATGAGGTCACCTACCATCTCATGAAAGCCAAAATCAAAATTTTCTTTGACAACTATCATAAGTCACATACCTAAACAGTAATATATCTCAAGTGTCTTCTGAGGGCAATGTTCCAAAGCAAGAAGGGCTGTTGCAAAAGCATGGCAAACCATTGGGCCTTTTCCTTGTTTCTCCATAGCTAAAAGTAAGCTCTTCATCGTGTTGGATATCTTTCAAAGCAAAGAAGCAAAGGCGGGGGAACAAAGCTCCTGAACTTCTAACTAGCTTTGTGCTTAAAGTCCCACCGTCACATGAATGATTAACAAACCGTGCCACATTTCCTATTCTTGTGGCATCAATGTTCGATCGCAAGCATGCCTTTCCAGATGGAAGATGCTCCCTTACAACTAAAAGAGCAGAAGAGAAACGACCATGCAATGCAAGTTCATCATAATACTGATGTCTGCTTTGTGCTTCCTTGGTTGTCAAGAGTTCACCTTTTTTATACAGGAAACCATGAATTAATTTTACATGCATGTACATGAGGATAAAAAAATACGCATTTATAAGAACATGACTAAGAATCAAGAAATTATCCGCAATAATCACCTTAACTTTAGCAAACACTAGAAGGTAGTTTCTACCAACCCTCATACAATAATCTAACTGACATACATACATCTGATCTCACCATCATACTTTCTAATTTCTATAGATCTCATCAAAAGAAAGTGTCATTCAGTTCCCCATTTTAGTCAAAATATCAAAGGGTACCCTCAGTATTAAGTAACACATGGAAATTATTTTGTATTACTCTCCTTAGTTTCCAAATCACCTGCCTATCCCACCATACCAGTCTACCAGCAGTTAACTTACAACAACTCCATCAGTTCATTTATAGATTTCAAATATTCATACTCAACATATTGATTTCACCTCCTAAGTGGTTGCCACAAGCAAAGACCTGCTTTTCAACTAGATCAAAACCTTTTGATTGCTTCAGAGCACCAGAAAGAGATTCCTTAACTGTAAATATCAGATCAAGACATCAACTCACCCGTTACCTATAGTCCATCATCATAACAAGCTACCTTTCATGCAGAATATAGCTCAGTTAGCAGTGAGGACCCTCTGACATATCATTCAAGGCAAGGTTGTAAAAGTCACGATTCAACATGTAGAATCATATGATTCTACTAGCAGATATGGCTTGAATGATCAAAATCACAGCAGAAAACTCGTTTCGCTTGGATCGTGTTCTAGCACATATGAAGAACCACCAATTTCTGCTCCTTTGTGACCAAAAAGTCACTACTTTGAGTTTGTGAAACAGCCTCTTTGCAAAACTGCAAAGGTAACACTGTATACAATCAACACTCACTTGCACGCTCGCAAAGTTGGGGAACCTTATGCACCGGGGTTTGCGAAGAACCACCAATTTCTTTTCCATGATATAACAGCTTGAGGGGGATTGCCGAGAACTATTTAATAGTGACTAGGTTCATTATAAAGGAAAAACCAATCATGACCAAATTATATAATTATAGTAGCAAGGATCATTGTATTTATCATCCCACTCCTATAAATATTCTATTACTGTTACGTAACACGACAGTAACTATGTTTTCTACACATGCCTCTCTTTTTTCTCAGTCTCAACCGATACGACAAACAATCGAACTAACTACAAATAAAAAAAATAAAAAATAAAAGAATCCACAAACTTCACATTTTCATGACAACCATGTTAGTCATGCTCACATTACTAACATAAAAGCATCATTTTCTTCCCATCCTTTTCTTATGTTTGGTCTGGACACTGATTTTCTATACCTCCTGGTCTCCCACATGTTAGTATATAGTGTAAGAAAATTCACTCTTCACATCCTAGCTGTAGAAGCATCCCTGTTTTTCTCTTGCTTTCTTCATTTACTTAACAAACATAACAAAATGCAACCAACTCTTCCTTCAAACACAATGACAAACAATGTTCTCAAACTCAAAATATCCCACCTAAGACCAAAAGGGTAACACTAACATCCATTCAAAACTCTTACCTAGACAACAACAAAATTCAAACATACACACAAAGATATGCAAAATAACCTTAAAATCACCAATAACATTTAATTAAACTCAAATTGGAGGTAACAAACATAACATTCTCCAACAGTTAACATTACCAAGTGAGTCCCATTCAAAATCAACAACAGGAGGAGACAAATGAACAATGATTTTCCAAATTACAATTACCTGCATACTCAAACACGAATTCCCCTTTCCGAATGAACTGGTCAGCCCACACACCCCACCCTTTCCTCTCATCCCTCACAATCTTCACCCGAACCGCAACCCCTTTCTGGCTCGACCGGTTCCCACACTCCGGTCCACACCGGCAACCCGGTCCACACTCCCTTCCCACGTCATCCAACCCATCCAACCCCAAACACGGACAACCCGAATCCCCACAAGCCTCGCAGCAGTCACACCCAGACATCACGCTACGACCCAACTCGTCAACCAGACTCACCGATTCCGACCGAAGCTGACTCGGCGCGGAAGGTGAAATTACGGAAGAGCCCCAAGGTTGACGCAAGAGCTGGTGGGAGGGAAAGTGGAAGGAAGGGGTGTAGAGGAAGTGAGCGTAAGGGTGGTCATCGACGGTGTTATGAAATGGGATTGGAAAGTTCTCGAAGGTTCTAGAAGCATCGGAGGAGCGGTGGAGAGTGATGGAGTTGGAGATTTTGCGAAGGGATTTGCAGCAGATGGAAATGTTGGCGAGTTCTGTTGGGGTTAGCCATGGTAGTACCAAGTCTGCACATTGAAGAAGAAGAGAAAGAGGATCGTTGGGTTTGTAGTGCTTTCTATGAACAGTTTCTTCTTCTTCTTCTTCTGCCATTTGTGTTGGTTGTTATGAGATTGAGATCATACCATTTGGTTCATAGTTATATTTACCCATTGTTATTGAGGTTTATTCTGAATGAAATCAATTCAATTGAGAATGGAATGAAGTTTATTCTTCGGCTATCAGTTACTTTTTTTTTTTAATTCTCTTTTAGTTTCTTTTCTAACTATATAAAAGAAGGATTTGATATTTGTTATTTTAAACGACATAAGTTATCTCATTTAAAGAGAGAAGACACAAGAAATAAAATTATGGGGAAGAAAATGAGTGTTTTTTTTAATTTAAATTTAAATAAAAAATATTATTTTGTGTCTATCTCTACATTAAAATAACGTAACTTTATGTCATTTACAAATGATAAATACTTTTATAAGGGAAAAAGAAAGAAATTAGGCTAAAAAGGTTAGATTTGATGTTTGTCATTTTAAATAACATAAGTTATGTAGGGAGAGATAGACACAAGGAATGTAAATCATAGGAGAGAAAGTAGTTGGTTCTTTTTTTAATTTAAATTTTAAATAAAAAAATTATTTTGTGTCTATCTCTTTCTTAAAATGATATAACTTTATGTCATTTAAAATAACAAATTTTTTTTCCCAAGAAGGTTTTACAAAAAACTATTATAATCAAAAGCTTTTTTTATAATAAACAAAAAAATTAAAAACAAAAAATTTATAAGAGGAGTTTTTTTTAGCTCTTATAAGCTTTTCTTGAATTATGTGTTTTTTTAAGTAAAAAGCCATAAATATATAAAAAGAAATTTTTTTTTGAAATATGTGCTTTTAAAGTAATAAAAAACACTTTTCTGTTATATAATCACCAAATAAATTTTAATTTTTTTTTAACTTTTTTTTTTATTTTAGCTTAAAAGTAATTTATAGCTTAAAAAAAAGATAATCCAAATAAGCTAGCCTAATTTCTTATAAGAAAATTTGTTTAATATAATATATATAAAAAATGGGTAGGATTCACTTGTTTTCTTTTTCTCTATTCTCCTTAGTGGGTCTTATCCATTTTTTTATATGTTAAATGAGATAAATTGTCTCCTGCAATATGAGAAACAATATCCCCTTAATTGATATATGTATATGGATTTAATGTTTCCATAGTGAATGTAGATAAGTTATCTATATTTACTTTCAAAATGACGTCATTTTGGGTTGAAAAATTAAAAAATTATAATGAAAAAGACTATTATAACCCCGAAACAGATTATAATTACAAAAATATCTTGATTTCAGCTTCAAAGCAATGTCATTTTGAGCTTAATGTAAATAACTTATTTACATTAATAACTTATCTACGTGTAGAAAAAGCAATGTATATTATAGACAAGTTTATAATCCTGTTTTGTCTTGAATTACTTATACTCTTATTTTATTTTTTTACTCATTTATCGTTTATATTTTCTTCCATCTAAACTCATCCTTAATACCTATAGAAATTAAGTTACTCTACTTATTTTACCTTTCTACGAATAAGAAAATAGAGTGAGGATAAAAAAATAAAAAATAAAACTAAATATATTGAAAAATTAAAAAAAATAAAAGAAAAAATAATAAAAGAAAAAACTGTCAGATATATCTAAATAACAAAAAAAAAATAGACCATGGACAAAAATAATAAAACCAAATATATTAGAAACATACAATAGTAAGGAAAGAGAAAATAAAAAATAATAAAAATAGTCTAAACAAAAAATGGAATAAAAAAAAGATCAAATATATTAAAAATTTATGACATTCAGTTCTTTTTTTAATTCTTTTTTATATTATTTTTTCTTTCATTTCTTTTAGCAGTTCTAAATGTGAAAAAAATAAAATTAGAGAAAAAACCAAACATATCTAAATAAAAAAATAGACTAAAGACAAAAAAAAAATAGAAGAAAAATATTAGTGATTTCTTTCTTTTTCCTATTTTTTATTTTTTTTATTTCTTTTTTGTCCTCAATCTATTTTCTTCTTTTTGATTTAATCTATTATTATTTTATTTTACTTTTAGCTTTTAGCTTTTTCAATATATTTGGTCTTAATTTTTTTGTTCTTAATTTATTTTATTTTATTTGATTTAGATATATTGGATTTTTATCTTCTATTTTTATTATTATTATTTTTTTTTTTATAACAATTTTTATTATTATTTTACTTTTAGTCTTTTATGCGAATGTCATAAGTTTCCAATTTGGGTTTTTGAAGACAAAAATGAGAGAGCAAAAAATCAAAAAATGTGTATTAAGTGAATGAGTTTAAAGACCCCCTTGTTTAGCCTAATACATTCAGCAAGCAATAAGCCAAAATGCAGTGTTTAACTAACAAAATATAATGACATATCAAGCAACACAAAATGCAGCACACACATATAGTAATATTTAAGAAAACATCACCATTTTGTAAATACAAACTCTCAAACTCCACCTTATTTACAAAATAATAGTGCAAGTATATGAAGCATGAATTATCCTAGCACCAGACACACAAACACTATTTAGACTCAATGTGCAAGAATAACAATACTGCACAAAATTTATTTACTGGAACCACCTTAGTCATTATGTCTATTGGATTAATTCCAGAAGTAATTTTGCTAATTCTAATAGTTCCATTAGACATTATATCTCTTATAAAGTAAATCCTAAGATCTATGTGTTTGGTCCTCTCATGATAAGCACTATTCTTAGATATATGAATAGTGCTTTGAGAGACCTCAGGGACACCATTACCTAAACCTAACTCACCCATGATACATGTTAACCATATTGCCTCCTTCATAGCTTCGGTTAGAGCTATGCACACTGCCTTAGTTGTGGAGAAAGCCACTATGTGTTGTAAATTTGACTTCTAGCTCACGTGATTTCCACCAACCGTGAAGACCATTCTTGTTAATGTCTTCTCTTGTCTAAATCTGCAGCATAGTTAGAGTCACAATACCCTTTAACAGAAAAAAGTATCAGTATCTTGGGCGGTATATTTCAAACAGATATCAGAAGTGAAATTCAAGTACCTAAGGAGCCATTCGACAACATTCCAATGTTCTTTACAGGGTTTACTCATAAACCTACTTACCACACTCAAACCATGTGCAATATCAGGCCTAGTGCTAATCATGGCATACATCAAATTACTAATGGCATTAGAATAAGGTAAATTTTTCATGTATGAGGCTTCATTAAATGACAGTTCATTGCTTACACAACTAAGCCTAAAATAAGCACCAAGAGAGACATTTACAAACTTAGATTCATGCATAGAAAAAAGTTTTACAACCTTTTTAATGTACTGGGAATGGAAAATGAATAATATTTTATCCTTCTTAATTCTTATCCCTAGTAATGTTTGTGCCAAGGATTCTCTTGGCTGGATCAAGAAACTTCATATCAAACTTTTTCCTAAGCATTTCCTTAAGTTTATCAATTTCACTTAAATTTTTAGATGCAATAAGCAAATCACCCACATATATCAGAAGATACACAACGCAATCATCATTTACAAAGTTGTAATACACTCAATGATCATAATTTCATCTAGAATAACCATAGGACAACACATACTTATAAAATCTCCTATACCATTGCCTACGAGACTATTTCAGCCTATACAAAGATTTTTGCAGCAAGCATACCTTGTTTTTTAGAGCCTTTCTTTATGAAGCCTTCTAGCTACTCAATAAAGACAAGCTCATCCAACTTTCCATGTAAAAAAGCAATTTTCACATTAAGTTATTCTAATTCTAAAGCTCATGCAGCAAAAATGGACAAAATTATCCTAATTGATATATGCTTCATTACTGGAGAAAAAATTATCATGATAATCAATATCCTCCACCTGTGAGTAGCCTTTTTGAAAGTTCGAAATGGCCTTGAAGGCCGATGCATGCAAGAGGGAAAAACAAAATTTTTCTTTGCGGAATATACATGCACATCAAGATCATGCTTTAGGAAAGCATGATGTTACCTTGTTCGTGAAATCACAAGATGATCAAGGCCGGTTTGAAGGGTTCAGACCCTCTAACGTTGATCCACACCACCCACTCGTCTAGGTGCAAGAACTCCTTCTTGTGAAGCCACCGGATGATCACCACAAAGAGGCTTGTTAGGCGCTCTATGTGTGAAGATGGAGGCTAGGTGAAAGTGTTTGAAAAAGTGAAGCTCTCAATGTGAAAGCTTCACAAGTGGCGCAGGAGAGATGAGAGAATAGGCTAGGTTTTCAGAAAAATCCTTGGAGGAACAACTATCACATAGGTGCATAAGAGGAGAGTATTTAAAATAAAATACCAATCAAATTTTTCTCCTAAAAATCTGATCATTAAGCGCTAGATAGGAGAGAGAGAAGTGGAGCTGTTTTATTTCAAAAATTGCTAACAGGCTCCTAGAATATTCTCTTGAGAATTGGTTCAAAACCTATTTAAAATTCTGATCAGAAATCTTCATAAGATCAGCTATATGGTGCGCCCCATATAACCCATAAAGGTGACCAGATACATCTGAGTAGTTGCATTCAAATTTGAATCAACTCACTCAGATTTTCTCTCAACTGATTGAATCTTCTGGAGCTGATTTAGATGAGCAAATCTTGCTCACCAACAACCCAAATCAGCGCCATATATGGCCTTGGATCTTGTCCAAATGATTCTCTCATGATACTAGTGATTTGTTCCAACAAGATCTCATCTTATCCTTTTGTTATGAAACAACCTTTCATAGGCAATTCAATTTCAAATTCAAATATTTGAATTCAAACATTCAAATATTCAAATTCAAATGTTCAAACATTCAAATTCAAAATTCAAATTTTCAAATTTCAAAATTCAAATTTCAAAATTCGAATTCAAAATCCAAATTTCAAAATTCAAATTTCAAATTTCAAATTTCAAATTTCAAATTCAAAATTCGAATTTCAAAATTCAAATTCAAAATTCAAAATTTCAAAATTCAAATTTCGAATTCCAAAATTCAAAATTTAAATGTTTGATAATTAATTTAACTAATTAAATTAATTAGTAATGTCTTGGACTATCCAAGCCCATTACAATGAACCATGCGCCCACCACCCCTTTAGGTGGAGTTCCAAACAACTTCTTGGGCTAATAACTATTATTAGGCCCAATACCTTTAATGCTAGAGCATCTAGACAATTAGGTGTTTGTGTGTGACCCATTAGGTCTAACTTAGCCACTGACATAAATGGGCTTGGGCCCAATAAGCCCACAATCCATCTAATGACAACACA
This sequence comes from Gastrolobium bilobum, assembly GCF_033153095.1. Taxonomy (NCBI): domain Eukaryota; kingdom Viridiplantae; phylum Streptophyta; class Magnoliopsida; order Fabales; family Fabaceae; genus Gastrolobium; species Gastrolobium bilobum. The sequence continues at coordinate 470,668 of NW_026898255.1, forward strand.
GAGCACTAGCAATGCTTTGTTGCCCCAGAACTAGTTAGATTAATGATTTGATCATCCTATTAAACATATTTGGTTGCCGTACATATTTCCTTTCGTCTCGGTTACCTTCCCATAAAACCTAGGGTAAGGAAGCGTATCAACCCTTGCGGTTTAGGGTAAGCTTTATTCGAAATTAGGGAATCTTCAATTTAAAGACTCTTAAGGCAGATCATCTCATGATCTCTTTTACTATGCATAGATTCCCGAGTCCCTGTAAATGTCATCCCGATTTCTCCGGTTTACAGATAACCTAATCTCTCACAGAGATTTGACGAATTCCTTCAGCTTATCACCCTAGCCCTGTGTTCTTTCAGGACAAGCCCAACAGTATACCTATGAGTCTCCATGTTTCAGGCAGACGAGGTGCACAATCAAAGCATGCCTTCTAGAACACAGTTTAGGTAATAACTTCTGGTCTTAGGAAAGACATACCCAAATATAAAGAGACTACTCTAATGATACTCTCTGTGAGAGTTCCTCATAGAGTCTCTTTGTGGGTCCGTTCAGTGCGAGCTATACCCTTATAGGTCCACCCACGACTTTAGCTAAGACATTTCCATATCTGTAGCACATGAGGTCTATACCTTGTATCCATATACAAATAGATAAGTCGTGCTAGTCTTTACCCGAGATTACTGACCCTATTCTCAGTATCTCTAGACTAGGAACATAAAATTAGGAATGAACATCCGGTATTCTTGAATCCTCATGATTGTGATCTCATCACAGATACTCAAGAGATACCTATTTTATTCCATGGGGTTTATCAAGTTATTCATAATATATTAATATTAATATCGAGACATAATTATGAAACAAGATAAATAGTGCTTTTATTTATTTGCGACAATATTAAAAAGGTCTACATCTCTGTCCTTATTTAATCATAAGATTGTCTCTAGGACACCCAAATACTAACAAGCTCCCACTTGGCCTAGAGCCAATCAGACCTAAGTCGTATACCCAAAGCCTCATAATGACTATCATGTTTTCTCTGAGAAACAGCCTTTGTCAGAGAATCGGCCAGGTTATCATCTGTGGGAACATAATCCATCTTTACATCCATTCTATCAATGATTCCTCTAATCAGGTGATATCTGCGGAGCACGTGCTTAGATCTTTGATGAGACCTAGGTTCCTTTGACTGCGCAATGGCTCCAGTGTTGTCGCACAGCAACTGTATGGGCTCATCCACGCTTGGAACCACCCTAAGTTCATATATGAACTTCTTGATCCACACGGCCTCCTTAGCCGCTTCTGAAGCAGCTATGTATTCAGCTTCTGTTGTTGAATCTGCTATTGTCTCCTGCTTGGAACTCTTCCAAGATACTGCCCCACCATTTAAGGTGAATACGAACCCTGACTGTGACTTGCAGTCATCTTTGTCACTCTGAAAGCTGGCATCAGTGAACCCTTTCACTGTAAGCTCATTAACCCCACCATAGACCAGAAACGCATCCTTAGTTCTTCTCAAGTATTTAAGGATGGTCTTGACTGCCGTCCAGTGACCCTCTCCAGGGTCAGACTGGTATCTGCTCGTAATGCTTAAAGCATATGAGACATCTGGTCTCGTACATATCATGGCATACATGATGGACCCAATAGCCAAAGCGTATGGAATTCCACTCATGCGATCCTTCTCAGGCTGTGACTTAGGACACATAGCCTTTGAAAGATGTATCCCATGACTGACAGGTAGAAAGCCCCTTTTCGACCCTTCCATGCTAAACCTGTTTAGCATCTTGTCAATGTACTTGGATTGAGATAAACCCAGCAGCCTGTTTGATCTATCTCTATAGATCTTTATACCAAGTATAAAGGTCGCCTCTCCCAAATCCTTCATGGTGAAGCTTTCTGAAAGCCACTCTTTCGTTGTTTGTAAAGTGGGGATGTCATTTCCTATAAGCAATATGTCATCTACATAAAGTAATAGGAAGACAACATTACTCCCACTAACCTTCCTGTAAACACAAGGTTCATCCTCGTTCTTGATGAAACCGTTACTCCTAACGACCTCATCAAAACGAATATTCCAACTCCTTGATGCTTGCTTTAGCCCTCGACCTTTGAAGTTTGCATACCATATGCTCCTGATCTTTGATTATAAAGCTTTCAGGTTGTGTCATGTACACTTCCTCCTTCAAGAACCCATTCAAGAAGGCGATCTTGACATCCATTTGCCAAATTTCATAGTCGTGATATGCTGTTATCGCAAGCATGATCCTTATAGATTTGATCATGGCAACTGGTGAGAAAGTTTCATCATAGTCAACTCCTTGTCTTTGACGATATCCTTTTGCCACCAACCTAGCTTTGTAGGTTTGAACGTTGCCATTTGCATAAGTCTTTCTTTTAAAGACCCATTTGTTACCGATAGGAACTATTCCTTGCGGTTTAGGAACCAAGGTCCATACCTTGTTCTGATACATCGAATCCATTTCAGATTGCATGGCTTCAAGCCAACTGGAAGAGTCAACATCCTTGACTGCCTCCTCGTAGTTACTCGGTTCATTATCCTCAACGGTTTGTTGATTCTCAATCACAAATCCATACCTCTCAAGTGGATGGATGTCCCTCGTAGACCTACGGAGTTGTGTGTTTACTTCTCCATCGGAGAACGTCTCTTGCTGAGCAGACTTGGGTTCCTCAATTTGTTCATGTGGTTCTTGAACTTCTTCAAGATCAATCTTACTCCCACTGGCTCCTTGAGAGATCAAATCCTTCTCAAGGAACTCAGCATTCTTGGATACAAACACTTTGTGTTCATCCATAGAGAAAAAGTAGTATCCTTTAGTACCTTTAGGATACCCCACAAAAAGACATTTAGTACTCTTAGAACTAAGCTTGTCTGATGCCAATGTCTTGACATAAGCTGGCGATCCCCAAACCCTGAGATAACTCAGGTTGGGTCTCTTACCATTCCATATCTCATATGGTGTGGTCTGAATAGATTTAGACGGTACCCTATTTAGAAGGTATGCCGCTATGTCTAAGGCATATCCCCAAAACGATTTTGGAAGTTGAGTCTCACTCATCATAGACCTAACCATGTCTAACAAGGTCCTGTTTCTCCTTTCGGAGACACCATTTTGGTGTGGTGTGTAAGGAGCAGTAAACTGCGAGAGAATTCCATTCTCTCTAGATAATCCTGAAACTCATGGCTCAAATATTCACCACCACGATCTGATCGTAATGTCTTAATTATCTTGCCACGTTGTTTCTCTACTTCATTCCTAAACTCTTTGAACTTTTCAAAAGCTTCGGATTTATATCTCATCAGGTACACATACCCAAATCTTGATTTGTCATCCGTAAAGGTAATGAAATAGGAGTATCCTCCTCTAGCCTCAATAGACATTGGGCCACATACATCAGAGTGAATGAGTTCTAATAACTCACTAGCCCTATGACTCTCAAGCCCTTTGGGCGTGTGATGAGTCATTTTTCCAGCTAGACAAGATTCACATTGTCCATAGGATTCCAAATCCAAGGAATCTAGGTATCCATTTGCATGCATCCTAGACAATCTTGTTTCATTTATGTGCCCTAGTCTACAGTGCCAAAGATATGATTGATTATCCATCCTAGGTCGTTTCACATCTATTTTGAGCACTTCAGTTCCCATTTCTAGAACATACAATCCATTTATTAAGGTAGCAGTACCATAAATAATATCATTCATAATGATAGAAAATGTACCATTCTTAATACTGAAAATAAATCCATCTTGTTCTAAACAAGAAATTGAAATAATGTTTCTAGAAATACTTGAAACATAAAGACATTTATTCAGATGCAGAAAAAGGCCCGTAGGCAAAATGAGGTCGGCTTCTCCAATAGAATGAGCAGCAACTCTTGCTCCATTACCAACGCGGAGGTCCACCTCGTTCCTCTCCAATCTCCTTGGGCTCCTAAGTACCTGCAACATATTGCAGATGTGAGAACAACAACCGATATCCAATACCCATGAAGCAGGATTAGCACATGAATAATTTATCTCAATCATGAAAATACCTGAGATAGAAGCATCATCATGCTTCTTGTCCTTCACACTCTTCAGGTAGTCTGGACAGTTCCTCTTCCAATGGCCTTTCTTGCCACAATGGAAGCACTCAACATCGCCTTTGTCCTTGGATGCTTTCTTACCCTTCTTGTTGCCCTTCTTCTTCTTGGATTTTCCTTTGGGCTTAAGGGAGTCACCTTTAGCAGGCCCCTTACCCTTACCCTTGGCCTTGTTAGGCCCACCAATCAGAAGAGCTTGTGTCTTATCCTTCTTGATAGACACTTCAGCAGTTGTTAACATACTTAACAACTCAGGCAAGCTCACTTGCATCCCATGCATGTGGTAATTCATGATGAATTGACTAAAGGAAGGTGGAAGTGAGGTGAGCACTAAGTCATTACTTAGTTCGGCATCCATGATAAAGCCTAGATTTCCTAGCTTCTCAATCAGACCGATCATCTTAAGAACATGACTGCCAACAGACATGCTCTCAGACATCCTGCAAGAGAACAATTCTCTTGAGGCCTCATATCTCTCATGCCTGCCTTTAATTTCATACAACTCCTTGAGATGTAAGACAATAGAGGGAGCATCCATATGCTCATGCTGCTTTTGCAGTTCAGGCGACATGGATGCCAACATGATGCAGACAGCCAACACATTGTCATCCATGTGCTGTTTGTGGGCCTCGAAATCATATTCCGCAAACCCATCTTCCCCTTCCCTAGGAGCTACGGGTAATTCAGCATCTAGGACGTAAGCAATCTTTTCGGCCCTTAGAACAATTCTTAGGTTCCGATACCAGTCCATAAAATTTGGACCGGTCAGCTTGTTCGTATCAAGTATGGAGCGCAGTGACAGTGTATTAATCATACTTAGGGGTGTTAACGAGCCGAGCCGAGCTTTGGTCTTAACGGGCCGAGCCTGTGTTCAAATGTTTCAGACTGGCCTTAGCCTGTTACCTGTTACGAATATAATATCAGTCTATGGCCTGGCTCATTTACAAAAAATAAAAGCCTTGTTTAGCCTGTTTAAAAAAAATAAGACAACAAAAATTTATCCAAACAAAATATACAATCAACAACACTAGTAATTCCATAAATATTCATAAATTTAATGTATATCCAAATAGCATAATATAAAACAAAATCATTTAAAAAGTTTGTTTAATTAATAAAATGGGATGAAATGAATTGAGAAGAGAGAGAGGGCTATCACAAGTAGTATAAAAAATAAAAAAATAATATATTAAGCAAGCCTGAGAGGCTCTTAATATTGGAGGTATGCATGCGTTAATAATTTTATTCCTTTAGAGTTATTGATTAAGGGTTTATTAAGTCTCATCAAACGGATTAAGCACATCATCATGCTAAGTCGTTACCATGTCATACATCAACGGTTAGGAGTCGCAATTGGACTTGCATATAGTATATGTAACTGAACCAGATAACAGGCAATAGCAC